>NC_134716.1:32211911-32528382 GCF_049634645.1 Pelodiscus sinensis | reverse complement strand
GTGTGTGTTGTCTGCCTAGACTGAAAGGTCAGCTACCAGAGACTGCCATTTGTTTTCTCTTTTGTCCAAGCTCATATGTGGTATAAGAGCTTGGGGTACCCCTCTGGAAGAAGTCCAAGTGCTTCTTCCTAGGTTCAAGAAGAAAGAGGTTTCTTTTGTTTCACTTGGTGGTGGCAGCTACCTCCCAAGGCCAGGGGATCTATGATCTAGAGGAGCTTTTAAGCAAAAGCCTATAGGGGCAAGGTATTTTTAAGCTCTCTTGCGGGCCCCCTCCCCTTCTGCACTCAGAGTGCCAGAGTGGGCAACAGCCCCGACATCCCTTCATTGCTATCTCAGTACAGCCGATAGACACACACACCCCATAATCAGGACTCAATTTGTTCTAAGACCTTGATGGACAGTTTTTCTTGCTAAAAACATTAAAGATTAATGCTCTGTGTTCACCCACCACCAAAACTTCAGCATCTGCAGATTTGATTGTAAATGGCTCTGCAGGAGCCTTTTTATTTTCAATTCAGAAAAGTTAGGAAAGCATATGAAAATCCAAACTGTAATTTCACTGTTCTAAGACCAATGATTTCTTGGAGTTCTGTATTAATGAGTCCACAGTGGTCCCAGACCAAACCAATATTCCTTCATGGGTACTGTGTATGTAATCTATAGGATTAAAACAAACAAAAAGCAGGAAAAAAAAGTAAATCTGGATGATTTGAGGGATTATTAGAATTGTAGACTTTCCAGCTTTTGGACTCTAGTTCAAAGCCAGTGCAGGTTACCAAAGATCAAAAGTAATCCTCATCAGGAAGCTTTTTTTTAATCCTCCATGAAATTAGTTATGATTCTCTTTTGTTTTAGTCTACAAGCCCATCAAAACTACCTTCACAACCTGCATCAGCACAGGCAGCACAAGCCAGCTGTATCTATAGGAACCCCTGCCACCATGTCCTCACAATATTTTTAGTGAGCTACCTAGATTTACAGGTAACATGAGCTGTCATCACACTCCCAACTGTTGTGTGGATGCACCTGGAGTTGCACATAAGAACATAAGAATGGCCATACAGACCAAAGAATGACCAAAGGTCCACCTAGCCCACTATCCTTTCTGCCAACAGTGGCCGATGCCAGGTGCCCCAGAAGGGGTGGACCAAAGACAACGATCAAGCAATTTGTCCCCTGCCGTTCATCTCCAGCCTTTGACAAACAGAGGCCATTCCTTACCCCCTGGCTAATAGCCTTTTATGGACCTAACCTCCATGAATTTATCTAACTCTTTTTTAAACTCTATTATAGTCCTAGCCTTCACAGCCTCCTCTGGCAAGGAGTTCCACAGGTTGACTGTGCGCTGTGTGACAAAGAACTTTCTTTTATTAGTTTTTAACCTGCTGCCCATTAATTTCATTTGGTGTCCTCTAGTTCTTATATTATGGGAACAAGTAAATAACTTTTCTTTATTCACCTTCTTCCCACCACTCATGATTTTATATACCTCTATCATATTCCCCATTAGTCTCCTCTTTTCTAAACTGAAAAGTCCCCGTCTCTTTAGCCTCTCCTCATCTGAGACCCGTTGCAAACCCCTAATCATTTTAGTTGCCCTTTTCTGAACCTTTTCTAATGCCAAAATATCTTTTTTGAGATGAGACCACATCTGTACACAGTATTCAAGATGTGGGCATACCATAGTTTTATATAGGTGCAGTAAGATAGTCTTTGTCTTATTTTCTATCGCTTTTAAAATAATTCCTAACATCCTATTTGCTTTTTTGATTGCCGCTGCACACTGCATGGATGTTTTCAGAGAACTATCCATGATAACTTCAAGATCTTTCCTGATTAGTTGTAGCTAAATTAGCCCCATCATATTGTATGTATAGTTGGGGTTATTTTTTCCAATGTGTATTACTTTACACTTATCCACATTAAATTTTATTTGCCATTTTGTTGCCCAATCACTCAGTTTGGTGAGATCTTTTTGATGTTCTTCACAGTCTACTTTGGTCTCGACTCTCTTGAACAGTTTAGTATCGTCCACAAACTTTGCCATCTCACTGCTTACCCCTTTCTCTAGATCATTTATGAATAAGTTGAATAGGATTGGTCCTAGGACTGACCCTTGGGGGACACCACTAGTTACCCCGCTCCATTCTGAAAATTTACCATTTATTCCCACGCTTTGTTTCCTGTCTTTTAACCAGTTCTCAATCTATGAAATGATCTTCCTTCTTATCCCATGACAACCTAATTTACACAAGAGCCTTTGGTGTGGGACCTTGTCAAAGGCTTTCTAGAAATCTAATTACACTATATCTACTGGATCCCCCTTGTCCACCTGTTTGTTAACCCCTTCAAAGAACTCTCATAAATTAATAAGACATGATTTTCCTTAACAGAAACCATGTTGACTTTTGCCCAAAAAATTATGTTCTTCTACATGTCTGACAATTTTATTCTTTACTATTGTTTCTACTAATTTGCCCGGTACTGACGTTAGACTTACTGGTCTGTAAGGGTCACTTCTAGAGCCCTTTCTAATATTGGCATTATGTTAGCTGTCTTCCAGTCCTTGGGTACAGAAGCTAAAAGATAGGTTACAAGCCACAGTTAATAATTCCGCAATTTCACATTTGAGTTCCTTCAGAACCCTTGGGTGAATGCCATCCGGTCCCGGTGATTTGTTACTGTTAAGTTTTTCAATTTGTTCCAAAACCTCCTCTAATGACACTTCAATCTGGGACAGTTCCTCAGATTCATCACCCACAAAGGACGGTGCAGGTTTGGGAATCTCCCTAACGTCCTCAGCCGGGAAGCCTGAAGCAAAGAAATAATTTAGTCTCTTTGCAATGGCTTTATCATCCTTGATTGCTCCTTTTGTATCTCGATCATCTAGGGGCCTCACTGGTTTTTTAGCAGGCTTCCTGCTTCTAATGTACTTAAACATTTTGCTATTACTTTTTGAGGTTTTGGCTAGCTGTTCCTCAAAATCTTTTTTTGCTTTTCTCATTACATTTTTACACTTAATTTGGCAGTGTTTATGTTCCTTTCTATTTACCTCACTAGGATTGGACTTCCACTTTTTAAAAGATGCATTTTTATCTTTCACTGCTTCTTTTACATGGTTGTTAAGCCATGGTGTCTCTTTTTTAGGTCTCTTACTATGTTTTTAAATTTGGGGTATGCATTTAAGTTGGGCCTCTATTACGGTGTCTCTGAAAAGTTTCCATGCAGCTTGCAGGGATTTTACTCTAGTCACTTTACCTTTTAATTTCTGTTTCACCTTCTCATTTTTGCTTAATTCCCCTTTTTGAAATTAAATGCCAGAGTGTTGGACTGCTGAGGTGTTCTTCCCACCACAGGAATGTTAAATGTTGTTATATTATGATCACTATTCCCAAGCGGTACTGTAATAATTACCTCCTGGACCAGATCCTGTGCTCCACTCACTACTAAATTGAGAATTGCCTTTCCCCTTGTTGGTTCATGTACCAACTGCTCCAAGAAGCAGTCATTTAAGGCATCGAGAAATTTTATCTCTGCATCTCGTCCTGAGGTGACATGTACCCAGTCAATGTGGGCAAACTTGTTCTACGTATGGCTTCAGGAAATCCAGTGATCATCCTAATTTTAAATTTCACCAGGTTTATAAATTACAGGAGCAAACTAAATCTCCATAAAGCAAGTTTAAACCAACAGGATTCTTCACACATTAAGCTGAAGTGTTTTAAAATCACACCTTGAGTTTAAACTGATTTTTTTTGTTTGTTTACAGACTATGCATAGACAAGCCCACACAGTTCAAAAAATCTGGCACTTCAGTTCTAATGAAAATCATCTGAAAGAGGATATGCTGGGGAGAGAAGTGTGGTGGGCTTGACCAATGCTTAACACTGACTTAAAAAAATAGACCCTACAGATCCCTTTGTTTCAGGAATAAAATGGTGACAAGGTAACTCCTATTTTACAAGTCATGAAGTAGTTGCACCTACTTGCCTACCTTTTCCAAAGCAATTGTGTTACTGCTTCATTAACACAATACAGCTTGACTTTTTTTCACCCCAGATAGACAAAGATAATATCTTACTGGACCAACTTCTATTGGTGAGTCAGGAAAGCTGATTTTCAGTGTCTGGTAAAGCTACGAATTAAAGCTCCCAGCCTCATCTTTTGAATCAGGCTCCCAGGCTCATCTTCTGAAAAGTGTTGTATACATTTCCTTTGAAGAGGAGGACTGAGAGGTCAGATACAGAGTGATCACTTTGTGAAAAATGTTCACCCATAAGTGAACTTTTTCCCCAAAAACTTTGTTTGTGGAGAATCTGTTTGTGTTTTCAAGAAATATTACTGAGAGATGGGGAATGCTTATAAAACCCCACAACATCTTATTCTATTAGAGCCTCAGCCTTTGCTCAGTGTGACTGAAAATCCGATAGCTTTCACAAGGTTTCAGGAGAAACAGTTATGTTGGTTCCAGCTCAGTTCCTGCAATCCCCATAAACATGGCCTAGTCATCTTAGCAGTGCTTGACTTGAATGAGTACAGAAATTAAAACATGCTTTCCAAACTGACCCATCTGTTGTGGCACTGCCTTACCACTGAAAACTGCAGTGTCACTCCAGCTGAGAAATCTGAGGGAGGCAAGTGGATGGTAGAAGTGAGTAATAATTTCCTGTTGGCTGAAAAGGTTGAAGGGGAGAGCAAAACATAAACAGAATAATTCCTTTTCTGTCTTGCACAGCTCTTGTGTCTTTTTCCTTTCGCTTTCATATGGCAGGGAAAGCAGATTTTTTTTTTTTCAAATCTTAAGCAACCCCTGAGAGAGAATGTACTTGCATTAATGAAAGAGATACTGCCATGTGAAAAATAGGAAATACAAACTTTACTCACAATTCAGCTGTGCATCCTGAACTCTACTCATCCCTGCCCTAGGAGCAGTAATCTGAACAGAAAATATTACAGTAAAAAAAGTCATTTTCTCAATCTGCTGCCCATCATGACAGCAAGCTAAAATGCTTATCTAAAGTTACTGGATATACTAGCAGATATTCTTCTTTGGGTGCTGTTCCTGTGCTCCACTGTTGGTGATGGGTTGTCCCCGGAGCTGCAGTTCAGAGCTTTTCTGAGCAGTTATCAGCCAGTCCATGCATGTGCTGAAGGCAGCTCGCGCTGTTGGAGGTTTGGCACCCTGTCCACATGACCTGGCTTACCCCCCTTTTAGTTCATTGTTAACTGCCCTCGGTCATGGACAGAGCTGTCTCACCTCAGGCATTCATTCACTTCAAACAATTGTACTTGTTTCTGTTTCAGTTTGTTTTGTTACTGTTTCAACTTAGAAGTAGTTGCTCCTGTCTAGCTTGCTTAAAAGAGAGAGAGAGAGAGAGAGAGACTCAGTCTTGACGGACTGCCTCATGGCAGAGGCTACGTTTCTCCTCAAGCCTGCCTAGTTCGTTCCTTCTCTTTTCTTAAAAAAAAAAATGAAAAAAAAAATGAAAAAAAAAGAAAGAATCACCACCTAACTGCTACAATGCCCGGTTCTCAGGGCTTTAAGAAATTCAGTCAGTGTAATGACTCCATGCCTGCCTCTGATGGGCATGAAGCCTGCATACATTGTTTGGGGGAGTCTCACAACCCCCAAAAATGCAATCACTGCCATAGCCTCACTGCAAGGACTAGGAAAAACCAGGAGCTTCGGCGCCACATGATTCTCTTTGAGCGAGCTCTGCAGCCCTCAGAGGAGCCTCAGCCCTCTTTGACTCTAGGGGACCTGCCGAAGCACAGATCAGTATCTCCCTCACCTCATAAACACCGCAAGGCAACAGTCTCCCCCATGAGGTCACTGCCCCTCACCCGCTCCCCCGGTCTAGTCAATGAAGACTCACCAGGCACTTCGGAAAACTTGGTGCCAAGGACTCTATTAAGTGGTGCCAGAATGGCACCCTGTGCTCAGTCGGAACCGGCGCGCTCAGCTTTGGCACCTGAGAGATAACGCCAGCAAACACCGACACCACTGCAAGCAGCACTGCAACACCTGGCACTGGGAGAGAACGGGGAACCGTCCTTAAAATAGCCTCGCAAGTCATCGGCACCATCGACTGATGTGCCTCCCCCACCAGATTTGGCAGCACAGACACAGTTGCCTAACAACACTGCCCAAGTTGAATGCATTAAACTGAGTTTAATGGGAATAGATGACTATCATCAGAGAAGCACTTTCTCCTCATAATACTCCTCTCCCACTATATCTTGGCATTATCATCATTACTGTGAGCCACAGTGGTATCCTGACTGGCATTTTCTGCCGCCTCATTAGCCGCTTCATTACCAGTCTCAGTAGACCCCATTGGAGTATTGGAGACCCTGTGGAAGTTGCTCTACAGGCCCATCTCCTTCACCAAAGAAGCTTCTACCAGCCTCCCCATCCCACATCAATCCGAATACAGCAGAATCAGAGAATGAAGAGGAGGGTCAAATCCTCGATAAGCATATTGACTCCCAAGCCCCGCAGCCTTCCTCAGGGAACAGTTTGGCTTTATCTTCTGATGAGGCAATAATACCAGAAGACATCCAATATATGGATGACCTGAAACAATTTCAAGAGCTTTTTAAAAAAGTGGCTACTTCTCAAGAGGTCCAGCTCCAGGAGGTAAAGGAGGAACAGCACTGTCCCCTAAAGAATATCTGTCCCTCGTCTCACAGAAGGATCACATTGCCAATTGACGAAACAATAATGGAAGTATTAGATGTCACTTGGCAGACACCTGCCTTTACCCAGCCAGTTTGCAAAAAAGCCAATAAGAAATATTTTTGTTGTCCTCCCTCCTCCCCCCCACCCAAGGATTTGGACTTTCTATTCTCCCCCCCCCCCCCCCCCAGCCAAACTCTTGGGTGGTGGATGCAGCGAATCACCACTCAAAAGCTCCTCAACTCAACGTCCAATGACAAAGAATATAAAAAACTAGACCCATTTGTGGGGGGAAAAAAAGTATATTCCTCATCCACCTTGCAGCTCAGAATTGCAAATTACTTTGTATTGCTAGCCAACCATGACTTTGATCATTACTCCAAGCTTGCCGAACTGATGGAACATCTGCCCGACTGAGACCAATCCTCAGGGCAATTATTCACAAGGGGCACACCATCGCCCACATGGCACTACTATCAGCTATGCACGTAGCCGACACAACAGTGAGAGCTATGGCCACAGCAGTAGTAATGAGGAGAACCTCCTGGTTGCATGCAGCAGGTGTGTCCAGGGACCTTCAAACAAAGGTGGAGGATCTCCCCTTTGATAAACAAAAACTGTTTGCGGTTAACACAGATGAAATCCTGCGTAGAAGTAAAAACTCTTGCACCTCCCTTCACACACTCGGCATGGGCACGCCTCCATATCAGCGAAGGAGATATACTCCTTACACCAGGAACAAAGACATGTACTACAACCGAATACAACACAGACCATATGACTACAATAAATCCAGACAGCGGCCTCAGCAGAAGCGTCCAACTCAGTCACATCCCTCTGGCTCTCAGTCCTCCAAACAACAAATTTGAGAGTTTGGTCAAGGGGTCTGCCCAACCCCTCTATCTATCCCAGGATAATAAACCAGAAGTATTTGTTTGCCCACAGATTACATCCCTTTTTCCACCTTTAGGATGCTATAACATCGGACCAATGGGTACTAGAAATCATCCGTACAGGTTACACTATCCCCTTCACTTCACTTCCCCCCACAACTCTCCCTTCCCCATCCTTCTTCTGAGACCCCTCTCACAAGATCTGCTCAGGCAAGAAATTGATTGGCTCCTCCAGTTAGGAGCAATAGAGGCAGTCCCTGAACCACACCAGGGAAAAGGGTTTTATTTGACTTATTTCCTGATTTAAAAGGTTACAGGAGGATGGAGATTGATTTTTGGATTTCCGGAAGCTAAAGAAGTTCCTGCGCAAACAGTGCTTCAAAATGGTCACACTTGCCTCAATTATTCCTGTACTGGACAAAGGGGACTGGTTCACAGCCCTCAACCTGCAAGATGTATACTTCCCATGTCACAATACATCCAGCTCACAGACGTTATCTCCGCTTCATCTTGGGAGAGCAGCACTTTCAATACCCTATGCTGCAATTTATACTCACGCTAGCTCTCACTGAGCTAGCATGATGGTGTGTGTAATGAGAGGAATTACACCCCCTACTTTATAGTGTAACGTCTCAAGCACTGCCTAGGAATGTGCCATGTATCTCAGTGGCAGATGGTCTGTGGTCCAATCATGCACTTTGCCCTGCACACACACTAAGATGCATTATAGTAGCATTCCCATGAGTCTCTCCGTGCCTCCCCAGGCTTAGAGTGCCAATATACTGGGAAGAACTAGACAGGTCTTAGAGACACAGAACTCTGATCCATGATGCATAATGTGTGGGGAAACTATCAGATAACTTAAGTCTAATATGCTACCTAGGATATGAGGCCAATCCTACAAACAGAACCATCAAATTGCCTACAAGTAGTTGATAAGGCAGTGTGGGAAGGTCTGCCTTGTTACTGCCCATTCTGTGCTCATCTGTGGATAAAGAGAAGAATATGGCCATGTCTGCAGTGAATAGTAAACCTGGATCTATGGCACCAATGCCTGCAGACTTGGTTATTTCCAAGTCTGCCCTTGAGTGATGATTGCATTTAAAATCTAGGTCTCACTCAGGCCTAGGTGTATCCACTCTAGGGCTTGGTTCATAGTGGAGTGTGGGAGAATTTGTCTATGCTGTAGGATTTTACTGGTCTGAGCCAGTCATCACATGCAGCCACGTTGTTCTTGAATCTACAAACTGCCAGCAGCCAGTCATCAACATGGATCCAAACCCAGTGGAAGAACTTCCCCCACCTCATTTGTCTTTTGAAAATCAGAGCACCTATGAGATGCTAGTGGATGTTTTTGCAGTGGTAACTGACCTACCAAATGCATAATCATGTAGACCTACAATGACCAGCAGTGGCTCCAGAACTTTCACATGAAGAAGCTGAGCTTCCTGGAGGTTCGTGATCAGCTTGTCCCAACCCTCCAGTGCAAGGATGCACACATGATGAAAACCATCTCAGTTCAGAAGTGGGTCACTATACCCTTCTAGATTCTGGCCACCTCATACTGCTTCAGGTCCCTTGCTAATCAGTCGTAAGTTGGCAAGCCACCTCTGAGAGTTGTTGTGGCAGAGGTTTGTGAGATGATCAGAACTGTGATTTATCCCAGGGGTTTTACAAATGTTTCTGAAATAATTGCTGCTTTGAGAGAATTGGGGTTTCACACTACACCAAGGCCAGGACTCAGGCCTAATGTTTGAGTACCTAAACTGCAAAGGGTACTACTACGTTGTCACACAGGCCTCAGTCAGCCAAACAGACAGATTCATGGATGTTCAGATGGGAAGTACTAGAAAGCTGCACGGTGGTAGGATTTTCTGGAGACTGGGACTTTAACTTCATGGACAAGTTGGGACATTATTATAAATGGATTCTCTGTGATCTCACTGTTGATGTAGAGACCCACTTTCCCTTTTCTGTCATGGCTTATGAAGCCATACCCTAATTTCAGAGGGCTTGCCAAAAGAGTGTTCAGCTACACACTCAGCTCTAGGATGGCAATAGCATGTGCATTTGGCAACATGGCATCCCTTTAGCATTGTCTTCAGAGCCATTGGGATGCAAGTGTTGTTGATAAAACCTTGTGCGCAAATTCAGCACTTCATTTTAAACATATTTAAATGTGAAATGATAACAACCAGGAAGGCAGCCATCCAAACATACAACACAATAATCAAACTCTGTGCAAAAAAACAGTGATCAGGGCACTTGGGCAAGTGAAATAGCTATTTTTTGGGTGTCCCAGGGCCTTCTGTTAGCCTTGGCCTTTGTAGTGTGTGTTGGGTGTGTGGGCCACAAGTAGATATATGAAAGAAAAAGAGGGTATATTTGAACGTTTCATGTTCAGTGTCTGTGACATGGATCAGAGAACCCCTGAGCCTGCAAGACACAATAGCGTGGAGGGAACTCAGGGTGTAAGGCTAGAGTAGCAGCTAAAGGTGGACAGTGAAACTGAGACTAGAGACTTGTATTTATTTAGATGGAATAAAGGGGCCCCAAGGTATTAAGCTGGCAGGCTCTTACATGGTATTGAAGGACAGTAATTCCTGTCCTTGTGGGGAAAAGAAAAGAAAGTAGCTGAGACGGGCTGGAGATATTGGTGTTAAAGTCCAATCCCATTTCCTAGCTGACCAAACAAGACAACACACAGCTGCATCTGGTATTGACTCTGACTTGCAACCAGTGCTGGAAACCTTATGGGTCTTATCAGTCACTCCAGCATCTGGTAAATTCATACCAGTTTTGGACTGTTTTTATGACAGGGATGGGCAAAATATGGCCCACAGGGTGGATCCGGCCCATTAAACCTTTGGATCCATCCTGCCGACTAGTGGAACCCTCGGACAAGCTCCCTGCCTGCTGCACCCTGTGCTGCTCAAAGAAGCCAGCTGCTGTTGTCATGTGTGTCTCTAAGACCATATAATGTAGATGTACCCTTAAGGGCCAGATTTTTAAAAGAGCTCAGCATTCAGCTGCTCCCTGGGAGAACACTGTGAACTGGGTGTCCAGTACTTCTGAAAATCTGGCCACTTCAGTAAGGTGCCTAAATGGGAGCAGAGCTCTTTTTTTTTTTTTAAAGACTCTGTCTTTGTGTTCAATACTATCATTTGGCACTAAAAAAATGCAGAAAGAATTATCAGACCCCATTGCTTTTACCCAAAAGCAGAGTACAAAATAGCTACAGTAAAATCAATACTTCTCATTATATAAAAAACATTTTGAACAATATTATTTTATTTTGGCTGGACCATTGAGATGCAAAATAAATTATGCTGGCTTCAAAGGAAGAGCACCACAAAATTCAAATGTTTCTACTATACAATCCTGCAAACCAACTTACATGAAGGCATTCAGGGTCGAGCCAGCTCTCACTAAATTCGGAGGCAATTTTTCCATTTACTATAATAAGAGAAAGATCAAGAATTTAATGCAGTTCAGCACATATTCACTGAGAAAAATACCACCTAGCAAAACAGAGTGATTTGTTTGAAGTTATAGCAGAGCCTTGCTAACTCACTGACTGAAACCGGTGTGATTTACTGAATTTTGTGAATTAATGGAAAAACACATTACCATTTATATCATGGTATCTCAAATTGTAATTTAAACTAATATTTTCTAGTATTCAAATAGATATGCTATATAATATTTTATAAAAGTAATTAGGTAATAGTAGCCTGAAACTTTTAGCACTCTGAATCTTTGCAGCCGTAGAAGACAAAATTACTCGGTTATTGTGTATGAATTGTAGTTTATACATTAGTTAAGTGAATAGCATAGAACTACTGTATGGTTTAATGAGTAGTTTTAATAATATATAGCACTTTTTCATCCATAGATCTGAGATCCACATGTGTGTATATGCATATGATACAAACATATATGTATGAATGCAAGTGTGTGTAAGCTTCCAAAAAAGCTATAATAAAATAACATTGATGTTGCAAAGTCAAGCATTTAAGTTGAGAAATGCCAAAATTAAGGTTTGGTGTGCTATCTTAATATCCCCCAAGCATGCCCCTCACTTGTGCATATTCATTTATATAATCTTTAATTACTTGGTCACATACTAATTTTTCCTCAGGTCCCCTGCCTCACTGTGTGGATTGCGGTAACTAAAAGAGTAATTTTGTCAGGTTTTTTGTTTGTTTTCCTGTGAGATCCAAAGATTAGTCGAGCACCTTAGGAGACTGGCTGATATCCACCCAGATTCTAAATGTTTCTGGCCCATGGTGTTTATTGAAAGAAATATGACTCCGTATCTTTTTTGTAAATTTAATGAAAGTTAAATATAAAATAAAATTCATTAAATTAAATATTAATATTAATTCTGTGGGAATTAATTAATTCTATGGGGTTCTGTGGGAAAAGCAGTATGTGATCATGTAACTGAAGACTGTCTTATAATACAGTGGTTTTCAAACATTTTTTCTCATGACCCTGTTGAAGAAAATTATTGATGCCCACGACCCAACATAATTTGACTAGAGCATGGGTTCCAGGGTAAGGCTGAGGATGAGAGCTTTGGGGTGTAGAAGGAAGCTCTGGCTTTGGGGAGTGGTCAGAGCTGGGGCAGGAGGGATTTACCTTGAGTTGCTCCCAGTCAGCAATGCAGAGGGAGTGCTAAGGGAAGCTTCCTGTCTGTCTTGGCATTACTGACAAAGCTGTATAAAAGTGTAAATATATCTAAAATCAAAGATTTAATTCAGTTATTGGTCATTTTTGGAGATATAAATAAGGGGTGGTGGCTGAATTGGCAACGGGATGAACAGTAGCCACAATCTTCCCCCAATTATTAGATTAACTAGTATGTTAAATTCCTTGTAGCAGCTGCTCACACTGCATTTTTGTGACCTACAGTATGTGAACTATAGTATCTAGGTTGACTATTTTATTTTGTGTGAAACTATTTGTTGCTTATAGAAGCACAGACATTGGGTTAATATCTTTGAACTGTAAAAATATGCACCTACTGCAGTTTGCTTTTATTTAATGCTGCCCACAAGATGAATCGCTGTACATTTATATTTGCATGACAGTTTTTGCTGAAGAATGTCTCTAACACTTAAAGGTTAAGGTGTCAAATAATTTATGACATTATTTTTGAATTAGCCTTTTCATGGCATTAAGTTATATATTAGGACAGTTCATATAAAATGACATTTCAATACTTTGCATTAAATATGTATGAAGAATACAATCCATGGATGCTTTCAATATAGATCTGAAGGACACTTTTTATTTTCATGATAACTTATATATGTAAAATCATTTTTTTCCTCATTTCCCCCTTTTATTTTTATATAGGTATAGTTCTCTCTCTCTCTCTCTCTCTCTCTCTCTCTCTCTTTCTCTCTCTCTGTGTGTGTGTGTGTGTGTGTGTGTGTGTGTGTGTGTGTATATACTGAAGTGTTATTTCAGTGTTAAATCATGTGCTGTACATACAACAAACATTTAATAGTAGGCTGTGGCCCTGCATTCTCATCAACATTTTTTTTAAAGAAAAAAGCTGTTTTGCTCATACCTCGTTTTTCTTGTCTATATTGCCTGCAGCGCACTAATAAATCTTTTAAATATTTGTAAACCTGTCTGTCCTTGTTGTGTCTTATTTAACTGTTTAGCAGGAGGAAAATGTATCTGCATTGTTGAGAATATTTTTTAAAACAGTGTTTGTGTATCTATCAATTTACATATATAGATGGTCCGTGCACTCATAATATTAAAACAAGATTTATATGCAGTGGGTCCGTCACCATCTCCTGATGTGGTCTTTCAAGGGGTGTCTGCTTCTCCTGACTGTCTTCCTTCCCCATAGCTTGTTCTCAGCCAGACAACTCCTCCACCTTTACTTTCAGTTGGATCTATTAATTTTAGAGTTTGCAATCTTTTTCCATCTCCTGCCCATGGTGTTCATGCTCCAGCAATATTCAGAGTATGGGGACCTGGCTCCATCAATCTTTGGGGCCAGTTCTCTTCCTGGGCCCCACTTGCTACCCACATGCATAGATGACTCATGGTAGCACTCAGGAGGTATACTGCCGCCCTGCACACCAAAATTTTATTTACTGAATGGGCTGCCCTCTCATGCCCTTCCTATTCCTCTAGGTGGCTCTCCCTGCACTGTCCCTGCCCCCTCCCCCCCAGTCATCAGTCACCTGTCACCTCTGCATGCCTCCCCCAAGTATACCTGAGCAGGTGATGGCTGCTCCCTGCTGTGCTCCCTCCCAATGACTGACCCCAGCCGCCTTTGCTCCACTCTGTTCTGCTGGTTCCCAGAATCAACTGTTGCACCCCCCCTTTACCAGTGTGAGGGCTGGCTGACCTAGGCTGACCCTATCCCTGTCTTCCGCCACAGATAGACAAACCCTTCTCTTTTCCAGCGGGACCCTCCCCTAGCACAGGTGAGTGCCAACCACTAGTTTGAAGTCTGGATCTGAGCAGCAGCCTGGGGCTTGGGTGAGCGTCGTGACACCCTGCATCCCCTGCAGTCACCATTCCTGCCCCACACCAAGCAGCAGCCCTATCCCTCACCCCACAGTGAGGCTATTGTAAGGGGAAGCAGCAGGGGAGGAGGTCCACATGTGATGGTAGCTGCCCCCGGCTCCCACTGCAGGGACCTGAGAGAGGCTCTAGAAGCACATGCAATGACAGTAGTGTGAGGTAAGTGTGCTGCCAGGAGGGGGGAAGCAGAGCTCCTTAGAGCCAGCAGGGAGAGCTGGGGGAAGTTCTCTCCAGCCCCAATCCCAGAGCAGCCTGTCTATACCCCAGACTCATTGCTGACCTTGCCTCACCCCTGCACCCCAACCCTCTGCCCGGCCCCGAGCCCCTTCCTGCACATCAAACTCTTCTTTTCTTTTTTGGCCCCACCCCACAGCTCTCATCCCTCCAGCTCAACCCTCTGCCCAAATCCTCAGCCTCACCCCCACACCAGAGTCCTCACACTTTTATATCATTTAAAAAACATATCAAGACAGGAATGGGAAGGCAGACAGGACTTGGGCCTGTTCTGAACACCACCAAAAATGATACAAACCTGCTGTCCTTCAGGTTAGTAAGCATAAGAGGAAATTCTCTACTTAGACCCCATCTCTGAATTAATTTGGCCCAGAAGGATTGCCCTCTTATTCAAACACAGCTCCAGCTGGTCTGGATCTAGCTAACGTCATGTACAAAGTAGTTTGTGGCAAATTTAACAAAGGAGTGAGTACTTGAATGTGATCCTGAATAGAGATATTTTGAGCTCGCAGCTTTGTTCAGCATGCAGAACAGTCCTGCTGGATGTTGTTACTGAAGAGAAATGACACTGTGCCTCTACCACAGCTACAAATCGGGTTTTATGGAATTCAGAACACGATTTGAATGCATGATACAAGAGGGGCTTATGCAAGGTAAGAGATACTGTGGCTTTTTTAGAAACAAATATAGACAATATTTTGGTTAATGTAGCAATTCTATTAAAGGAAGACTGTCAACTTGAAATATAGTCCAGTAACAGAAAAAAAATATTTAAAAATTATTACAACTGCCCTTGATTTCCCTTTACAATTAAATTTTACAGATGGTTTTCTTTCCCAGTTGCTGAAGGAAAGACCCATACAAACAAAAGGGGATGTATTCACTAGGCAAGAGAAAAAAAAACACAAAAGGCTGCTAAATGCATATTAGATTTTTTAGCTGTGAATTTTAAGCAGGGGGGAAAAGTAACTTAAAATTTCTTACAGCTACTGTACAATTACAACGCAGGTCCCTGCTAGCTCATTAAATAGCTCCCTGCTGGCTTTTGCCACAGCTCAGCCAGCTCTTGCCAGAGCTGTGCATCAGGGTGCACCTACTTACTTTCACCTTTGATTTTAAGATGACTGTATCCCTTTAATATACCTCACTAGAACTTTGCAAGCTGCTTTCTTTGGCATGCATTGAGATTCAAAGATGAATTTCCTCACTCCTAATATACATAATGAGATGATCTAGATGGCAGATTCCTATCTGATTATTTATTCACTTTTTATTATACTTAAGACATTTACTGTTTTTAGTGATTTACTCTTTGTAATTAGATGTAGTGATTTAGGGTGTATTTTACATTACCCTGCAATTTTCATTTAATATGCGCCAGAGTGCTTCTTCATTGCCAGAAAAAGTCAATATTACTATGGTTTATGCTAAAATTCTTCAAATAAAAACTTGTTTAAAACAATCTATCCCTCCAGGCACCAGGATCTCTTCAAGGAAAGTTCTGCCCCTTCAAGGTGCTAATGTAACTGCTAACGAGCAGGTTTGAATCTGGAACTTCTGGAGCTTAGTGTAGGAGCCTCTGCAGCTTAAGCTATAAAGCCAGCTGACTCTTAGACCACTTACAGTGAGCGCTAAGCCTAAGCTAAGTGCCACTGCATGGGACAGTGAACCACACTAGTTGTGTTGGTTACACTAATATTGTCAACAGATGCACCATTTTATGCAAGTTTTGGGCACATACACTGCAAAAACAGCACCAAGACATGTGAGCTGTTCCATTTTTTAATGGAATCTTGCCTAGATACTGAGACCTGTGGATCTGCTTGGTGATTTGGGATCAGAATTGAGGTTTTGTGTAAGTCTTGCAGGGGCAGCACATCTAGCTCCTGGGGAATAGGAGCATTTTGTATGGCTCTTTGGCCTATACATGAAGACACATAGACAGTCTTCAGATGGATTTGGGTTCAGGCTGCTTGGTTGAAGGAAGGGTCATTCTCATATGGGACCTTCTGAGGGCAACAGAAGAAGAAATCAAGGAGAGACAGAAAAGATGTCTGTCAAAGAGAAAAAAATAAATCAAACCCTTTGTGGTCTTCTAATGCCATCTTAATTCACAATACCAATTCAGTGCTAAATCCCATGCTAGACATATCCATCATCTTTGCTTCTGTAGTGTATCTGGATAAATCTCTAGTAGGATGTCCTTACACATCCCTATCACTGGAAATGATGTTACTGAGCAGGCTGCTGTCTGAACTCCTGAACCATCTGAGGAGCAGCCAAAGGCTAACAACACATAAGGCTAAAATAGTTAGGTGTAGTTTTGGTTTAAGGCTTGCAGAGTTCATTAATAAAACTGCTCTCAGCTCATTGGATCCAGTAGCAGAGCTTGGAAAATGTTTCCAGTCTTAGAGCATTCTTACTAGCATGCCACTAAGCACATTTGCAATAGTCTTTCATGCACAATTCTAGCAGCAGACATTTCACACACCACTTGAGTTAGAGATTAATGTGTTATGACATTTGAAAGCTGGAATTCAGATGGTATAAAACATTCATTTATGTCTCTGGTGGTTCATGAGCTACTCAGACCTTAAAACTGTGTCTGGCCTACACTGGTCCCTTCAGTCTATTGGGACTTGCCATTTTTTGTTTATTGTATTGGTCCAAGCCCCAAAATAGCAGTGCAACTTTCAGTCCCAAAAACTACCTATAGGTTGCTTATTTGCCAGCTCAGTGGACTTGAGCAAAAAATGTCTGAACTGCCATGTCTAAGGTTTTATCTAGGTTAATGGGTGCATTAGCAGATGTGGCACACAGCCAGACTGAATACAATTAACACATCTTAGAGAGTATAAATTTTTCTGCAAAGAAAAAAGAAATGCTTTGAATTTACCTTTTTTCCTTAGTCCCATTCCCAGCCACTGGAAGGTAATTATACAACATGGGCTATATTCACCCTAGTTGGGAGGCCACTTTGCATGTACACTGTTGGTAAAAAAATGGCTCTAAAACTGGCATAATGGGTTCCTAAACCATCACCACAACATAAGGGGAGCTTCTAGCATTGTAAGGTAGCAGCTTTTCTACAGCTCCCCTTCCTTGTGGTTGGCATATGAGTGCTGCATGAGCTGCAATGTTTGTTCTGTGCCACGAGAGGAGCAGAATTAGGCATGTCTGGGGAAAGATATGTGGCCAACTCCCTTACATCCTGGCAATTCCCAGCTGCCATACTGGTTCCTTGGAGCCACCGGCAGCCAGCATAACATACAAAGGCTTCGGGTTCCTGATAGTGACATCAAATGACCAGTTTGGAACACAGCTGGTGTAGGAACTGTGGAATGTAAAGGCTCCTTTGCCTCTGCTGTGCATATGTCAGCCAGAACTGAGGATTTGAGCCCTAAGGTTATTAACTGACAGTGCAATGTACTCAGTTTTTAAATTGAAATGCATAGGACTGCAGCTTTAACCAGCAAAATAACATATGTGTTTAAATGATGGGCAGAGTAGGTTAGCATTATTTACAGATCACGACTGTTTGAATATTTCAGAAGTATTTGCATTTCTCTTAAAACAAATTTAGGAAGTGGGAGCACTCAAAGGCATTAATCTAATGTTCAGCAGAGTTTGCAGTGAGGTTTCTATTGGCTGTGGTTATATTTACAACTTTTACATTCCATTCTGTTTCGTTTAAAGGGACAATATTAATTTAAATTTGGCCAGAAAATTAACCTGTATAAGCAAGAGTCTATACAACTTAGACTCACATAAAAAAAAAACCACTAGTGAAAACTAAATGAAACTGATTGTAAGAAAAATGTAGCCTACTTAATGGATTTTCATTCTTACTTTTTAAATTTGTCTTAATTAAGTAAAGGGCATAACTACTGACAATCAAATTGAAAATTCAAATGTATTTCACATTTAGTAACCTAAGTTGATATTAGTAATACAGGAAAGAAATCTGCATATTTAAAATATTATTTCTCAGTTGAAAATATTAAAATTATTATCAGTATATCTGCCAATAATAGCTGGTATTAAAAATCTAAGAATCGGGCCACCTACTCTAGAAAATAAGCACAATTCTGCAGGAAATACCAGACCGTACATAAATTTTTTTTTTATGGACTCAATCTTTGGCATAGCTAGCAAACTCTTTGGAGTGTCAGCTGTCACTTTATTATATTGTGTATAGCACCAAGCACAATGGGCCCCATACTTCTGATTCTAGGTACAATAGATATGGATATAATAAATTATATCACCCCTAACCTCTCTACTGCTGAGTGAGAATCTACTGCAGATTTCTGTTGTGATAGCTGAAAGTCAAATAATTTAATCTCATGCACTAGAATGAGAAGTACTGTTTGCAGCAGGCAAAGGGAAGAGGTGGCTAAACATTAGTAGCAATGGCATGCTGGCTACACTAGCCAACCTGCAATGCTGTCCCAGGTTCTGCCAGTGAGGATAGCAGCTGAATAGTTTCAACTGAGTAGGTAAAATATGGTGCCACTACAACTTTCTCCTTCCCTTGATGATAGCCAGGGGCATACGGGACAATGTCAGTGCAGCTTACTTGTAGTGCTAATACTGTCAAGTGAATGTACCAGCATCTCCTCAGGCTCAAAAAGAACCTGAGCTTTACAGGTCCACTACTGTCCTAATTTTGGAGGAGAGTGAGGCATTTAGAACATGGAGGGGTTTTGTTTTTGCTATTCAGTCAACACTGTGGCGCTGCTTTTCATGCTGGGATCACAGAAAACATGTTCTATGTTTATTTTAAGTGAAAATTGAACTGTTTTATTTGATATACCCATTTGGGGACTAGCAACTTAAAGGTCTTATGTGCCCACTCTGCCTCAGAAGAACAGTGTTAGGATATAAGAGCAGAAAAAGATGAAGCATACACCAATTTTGTGGTATCTTTTTTCTGCTCCCATCTGTGCCCCAGTGCCATGAGGAGTTACACTCTCTCCAGTATGTAAAGCTAGGAGACATCTCAAGGAGGGAGGAAGACAAAGAAAGAACAAGTACATTAAATTGATGAATAAAGACACCAAGCAAGAAAAAAAATGAAATGGAAGAAAAGGTTTCTCTACAGCAGTGTGAGTGCGTGTGGGGGGAGAATGTGATAGTGAAGCAGAAAGCACCATAGTACTGTATTCAGGTTTTAGAGGTGTTCCCTGAAAAATTGGGCTTTTGCCTTATTGTACAACATACACTTTTAAACTATACATTTCACTCTACATTTTGCATTAGTGGGATATTGTAGGTAACTGACAAGGTTGTACAGGTTTAATTTCGATTTATAGGATAGAATCAGAATGGCTCAGCTGTGTGGCATAGAGTCTCTCTGGTAGTGTAGTGTTTATCAGTGATAGATGCTTCCCAGAAGGATCAATGAAGTTTTGTTCTTGCTGATGATTAAATTCTGAATTAACATTAGCATAGTAACAACTATTGCATTCTCAGATAAGTACTGATTTGTTATTTTACTTTTCTTCCAAGTATTTCACACTTTACAAACACTAATTATAGTTTGTGGTCTATGGGGAATTATTTTTCACTGAGTTTCAAAAATCTTTTAAAATCTCCCTCCTTTAAATGAAAAAAAAAAGATTTCATAATGAAAGTCTCAAGAGATCTACCAGGACAAGAAAAAATGAATGCACACCTATCACCCTTCCCACATCACACATTCAATGTGTGCATGCAGGCAAATTAGTACAAGAGAACTCAGATACCTAGTGGCGCTTCCTAGAAGTAATTGAAGGCACATTTACTTCATTTGTGCACAAAACTCAGATAGGTGTAGACGCAAATCGAAGTTGCATAATTGTTTATGGAGTTTCGGCACACATTTTGAAACAAACCTGCGCCCATAGTTTTAAATGTCCTCCCTTCAGCAGCAGGGCAAATTGGGTTAAATGTGGTGAAGGCTTTGGTGGGGAAGAGGTGGACATTTGGCCGTGTGGAGGGGCTTGCTGTTGATGTGAGCGTGGCTCGCTGCATAGCTTACTCCTATCTCCATCTGCCGCTGTTGATGAGAGGGGCTGGTGCATGCTTGTGCTGTGGATGTGAGCGGGCTTGGTTGCAGCAGGGATGCATCTGTTGGCTCTCGACAAGGAGAGCAGCTGCATGCCCGCCCCTGCCGCTGATGCGGGAGGGACCGCATGCCTGTATCTGCGGCGGACGGAGGAGCAGTGACTCGCCCGCCTCCCAGCCCGCTTCTCTCCCTGTCTGGCTGGGCGAGACAGAGCCTCCGTCTGTCCCCGGGGCAGTCACGCGGAGGGAGGCGGGGCAGGGGCGGAGCCGCAGGAGAGGGGCTGGCCCGGGCGCTGCGCGCCGGTGGCTGCAGAGCTGGAGCCGCGGCAGGAGGAGCGAGGGGGAGGAAGATGGTGGAGCTGGAGGTAGGAGCGGCTGAAGTGAAGGCTCATTCCCCGCCTGGCTGCCCTGCTCCCCGGCCCCAGCAGCACCGCGCTGCCTGCTGAAGGGGCCTGCGCAGACTCCAGCCGAGGTAACGAGGCTTCTCCCCAGCCCCGCTGTGGCAAGGGGATGGGCGCAAGGAAATACCGCGAAGGGACAGAATCCGGCGAGCCCCGAATGAATGTGGATTTGGTGCTGCGGCCACATGCTGAGCCCGCCTGCGGCTGAGGGCTTGCCTAGGGGCCCGGCTGCAGGAGGGCCTGGCTGCCTGCACAAGGCTGCGTGTGTGTGTGCGCGCGCGGGGAGCAGGGGATGTGAGCTAACCTGGCTGAGAGAGACCGGGGGATATGGCATGATTCCTCCTCTCCCTTCCCCCCTCCCGGATCTGCTGGCAGCAGAGGATGCTGCGACTGAAAAAATGAGGTGGTGGCAGCCGCCGGCATCAGAAGTGCACAGTGTTGTGGCAGGCACTTGCTGTGTGCAGCATGCACCAGTGGGAGTGGGGCGGGGGGATGGGAGACGGCAGGTTTTAGGAGGGGGTGTGTGTGTGAGACAGAGAGTGAGATTTGCAGTGAAAGATACACAGATTTGTTAATGCCCCTGGGGCCAGCTCTTGCTGCAGATAGTCTCAACACAGTAATCATTATGTTTTTTTAAAATGTGGTGAGTTGGGGGGGGGATTTATTGTTATGAAACCATTTATGTTGGTCTGTGTTCTCACTGGAGCTAATAGATTACTTTCCTTTGATAGTGTGGGGAATGATTTTTTTTTTCTTTTTGGAGGTGGGGAGGAGACTGTAGCAACTGAACAGAGGCAGCACATGGCCCTGGCAGAACAGGGGATGAAGATGACATCTCCTGCAGAAAGTGCTGCTGGTCTCCTCTTGACAGATTTTGGAGGTTCCAGGAATAGGAAATTGTTCCCATCCCTAGTGCATCCCAGGATCTGGGACACTTTGTGTGTGTGTGTGTGTCTGAACAAGGACAGGGATGACAAGCTGGTATTGTCAGATACCACTTTTAGAGAACAGAGCCCACTTGATTTGTTCTTGCCCTTACCAGCTTCTTCACGGATGCTGGTGCAGTCAGGTTGTGGCTTGGTTAAATCAGGCCTGCAGTCATCACAGATGTATATCTTCCACCTTTTTTTCTGGGAAGCTTGGTCTAGCAATTCTTCAGCAATTCACTGAAGCTTGTTTTGCTGTCGTTATGTTTAAATCTGCATTTAGGGAATATACTGGGGACCTTAGGCCTGAGCTTTCAGAAAAATGAGATGGCTTTCCACTTCTTGTGGCTTTATTATGATGAGGGATTTCAGCTTACTGTATTGTGCATTACAGATCTCTGATGCCATAACTGCTCATGAACTAAAACAATGGGACAGAAAATGGACTATAAGGCATTGATGTTTCTGGTTCTGCATATATTAAGGATGCGCTAATAAGGGGGACAAACACGGCATGTGTTGTTAAATTTTACCTTCATTGCACATTATACCAGGTGATAAGAACACATCCTACTATAAGTATTTTAATGCATTTTTGTTAACCTGTTTCATAGGATCTCAGCTATCATGCTTTGGAAAATATTCCAGTCACAATACTTTAAATTTCACTGCATTGCTGTCAAAATATGAATAGTGTGCCCCTATCTTTGCTGCCTGTGGCTGTCATACCTCCACAAACAAATACATAACATGTTGTCATTATCAACGTTTGAGAAATAGAAATAAAGGGTAAATCTTTGTATAGGTAACCAAAAATGAGGGTCATTTATACCTGTCACTTTAGAAACTCGGTGTCAGAAATCCTGCTCATTATTGTTTTGTATTCCACCAATTGCCAGTGCTTCAGATCAGGCTTTCTTTGCCCAGTCATTCCATAACACAGCTTTTAATTTTCCTCTTCTACACTTCTTTCATTCTGATTTAGAATTTGTTTAAAATGTCACTATATGTAATTTATATGTAAAGATTAAAGGATACATTTTATATACAAGTAATTTTTTTCGAATGTTAGGTCTATGATCGTATGCTAGTTCTTTGTGGAACTGTTGTCTAAAATAATACTCTAAAACATAGTCCTTGTTTTCCCCCTTTCTGAAGCTCTTCTTTTTGCCACATAATTGACTGCATGCTCTTATTTTTGTTAAAAGGCATCGTTATCAACTGGTGGTACTCTGTGTACGTGTGTGTGTTCTGAGAAGTTAAATGTTTAGTAAACTGAAATGAAGGAATATGTGAGAGCATTTTTAATCTATTTTGAGTTTTTTAAATTAATTTATAATTATCAACTATAAAGTATACTGAGAGCTTGGTTGAAAGAAAGACAAGCAGCATTATGTTTACTGGGGAAAAAAGTATGAAGTAATGAAGCTGGGAGGCAGAATTGATTTGGTAAGTAATGGATAGACAAGGCCAGGAGTACGGTATGAATCCTGTAATTCATTGGACTGCATTATTGTACCTTTTTTGATTGTAGCTTGCAGCAATACATTTGTTTAGCAATAATGTGCTGTCTCCACTTAAAATAGCAGTAATGTCTTTCTGACTATTATTCCATCTCCTAGCAGATGCAAAGGCCAGCCTTTTAGAAGGCTTTTAAATAAAAGATATCCATAGATTGACCTTTTGGTTATACAGTGAAAGAATTCCAGAAGTAGTAGATGTTATTGGAAGGTGATGATTAGCTAGGAAGGAGAGCTTTTTTGAGAGTGGAAGCAGAATTTTTTTTTTTTTAGGCTTCCTTTATTGAGTTTCATAATTACTTAACTTAAAACCAATTCCACTGTATGCTGTACTTAATCACTCCCCCTCAAATATCTAACTGTGAGTTTTGTGGTTCACATTTCAGGAGGATGAGGGGGAGATTTGTTAATGTGTTTGTTTTTAAAATGGTCTCGGGATGTATTTTCACTATAGATTAATAGCGCTGAAGGAGCAATTATGTTCTGTGACACTGGGTGCAGTGGTCAGGTTGTCGTATTTGAAATCACTAGAATCCCTGACATCAAAGGTGAAAATCTAGGCATGCTCAGTTCAGTGCTTCATTCTTCTGAAACAAATAAATTGAATTACATGTAGTTCACAATGAATGGATCTTTTGACCGTAACCTTAAAAATGGTGGTTTTGTGTGCTCTATGTGGATATTAAAGATTCCACATCACATTCAGAGGAGAATGTGTATTCATTGGTCTCCTTGGCTAAAGTAAGGACCTCATTGAAAACTATGAGAAACAGAGTCTGATTTATTTTCTATGTGATGTTAGGTAAGTCAGAGTTCTTTGACTTTAATGAGACAAGAAATAGGCTCTTGATTTCTCTCATATCAGCTCTTGTATGCATCTGTAGCATAAAATAATATTTATCACAAAACCCACAACATACTTAAAAAAGTTTTTGATCAGTTTGAAAAATTACACTTGTTAGAATTTGTTGACCTAAAAGTAACACTTATACAGGTTGGACCTGCCTGGTCTGGCCCCCTGGCATCTGACTGGTCACAGATAAGGGATTTTTCCCGACAAGGGGAGGTCATTTCTGCCCCCCACCCCACCCCTGCTGCAAACTCCACACCCTGCCCCGTCCCACCCATGGGCTTCCCCTCCTCCTCCCTGCAGCCCAGCTGTGCCGCACACTACTGGCTTCTGGCCCCACCATTGCAGCCCAGCTGAGCCACACGCCTGGCTTCCCAGCTCCCCCCCCTTTCTCCACTCTCCTGTAGCCCAGCTGGGCTGTATGTCATTCCCCCCCCCCCTTCTCCTGCATCGCACAGGACTTCTGCCCTCTGTGCCCACAACACTCCAGGACACTCTGATCCTGGAACATCTGTGGTCCTTCTAGGCCACGGATGTTGCCAGACAAGAGAGTTCTGGTTTATAGAGGTGCAACCTGTAGCATTAGACCTGAAAAGAATGAGAGAAGGAAAACTATATTTCTCAGATTATTTGACAGTGCTTTGTATATCATCAATTTCACTGTTTTAGTTTTCTCTAGTGTCTGAGGGGGTCTTTAACACAGCATCAGGGCAGAAATGATCAGGAAAATGTGACTGTAAAACTACAAAAGTTATCAGGAGCCAGTGCATACTGCTAAGTTCATTATGGTACTGTCACCATGTAAGTTTGAGGGAAGCTTTAGAACCTGAAACAATTTCTAAAATTTTAAAATGATTGTAGATTTCAGCTTTATGTTTAGGAATAGCAGGCCAGTTTCTCCTTCTCTTATGCATATTTTATAGTGGACTAACTTTGATTTAATGGAGTTAACCCAGTGTAAAACAAGAGTAAATGAGACGGGAGCCAGGACCTACTATGTATATCCAAACAGTAGATGATAACTCATCTTCAGTGTGCTGCAATGTGTAGGGTCAATATTATAGTAGTTATTAAAGAGAGACTTAACTCTGAATCCTTAGCTGCTTTGGATTTAAATGAGACTCTTAGGCCTGGTCTAGCTACAGCGGAAAGTCGAATTCAAGTACACAACTCCAGCTATGTTAATTTTGTAGGTGGAGTCGATGTATATTAAATCATGTTTTCTGCACCATCCACACAGCAGGAGGGTGAGGGGAGCAAATGCAACCATTGGCTTCCCTTATGCCTCTTGAGGAGCAGGAGTACCCGCTAAATTAAACCCTGGAAGATTGACTGCAGCAGTGTTGATCTTCTGCATAGTGTCGACGTGCCCTTAATGTTATAGGAACATGGTTTTTGTGTTGGGGATGGTTTTATTGTTTAAAGGTGCAAGTTTTTTAATTGATATGAGGTTTAGTATGGTACTATCTTTTCATTCATTTCCAAAGAGGAATAAAATAGATTGTGATTGTATTCGGGTTAGGAGTATTTGAAACCAAAGGATTGATTAATCTTGCTTCGTAGTATTGATCGATTTGATAAGCCAGCAGCTAAAAGCAGCGTGATAGTATTTTTCCGTGAGAACTTTTTCTCATACAGGGATGCATGTTTATTTTTACTGAAAGGGCCTGGGGAATCGTCCTTGTGTGCTGCTTCTAAAATGGAAATTAAGAATTTTCCTTTTGCATTTTCCATTAGTAATGCATATGGAGATCTTTGTGATGGTGATGTCATTTCTCCTAATTCTAAAACAGTCTTCCTCTATTTTACTGAAGTTGAATCACTGCCAAATATCATTATAGAGTCATAGAAATGAAGAATAGAAAAAGACATTATAGGTCACCCATTCTATCTTGATGCCAATACAGGATTGTTCCCTACAGTACATTTTCTGGTGCTTTGTCTAGTCTGGTTTTGAATGTCTTGAGTCAAAGGCTTTCCCCACGTCTATTAGACTGTGACAGATTCTTCCAAGAGAGCTAAATATAAGCAGGATTTTCCTAGTAGTCAGTAGGACTGTTTAACTGAGGAGACTAATCAGAAAGGACAGGCTAAACTACATTAAAAAATGATAGAATGTTTTCTCTGTCTCATAACACAAGCACATACAGACATTCAGGAAGTTTAAATGGTGGTAAATTTAAAACTGATAAAAATAAATAATTTTACCCACAGTGTATATTTGGACTGTGGCATTCCTTGTTGTGGGAAGTCATTAAGATGAAAAACTTAGCAAGATTCGTTAAGAGGATTGAACATCAAGATGGATGACAAAAATATTCAGAGTTAGTGGTTACATACATTTTGGAAGAGGTACTAAATCTCATGCTTCAGAGCTTAATTCTTAATGGTTAAAGACTGGTTTAGTAAGAGTTTTAATGTGGGAAGTAGATAATTCCACATCTCTACCTTTTATGTGGTTTCTGAAATCTTCCTCCGAATGGGCACTTCCACAGTCCATTAGTTCCACTATTCTGTCTCTGAATCAGTCTCAGTTTAGCAGTCCCTATCTTCCCAAGTAATCCTTTTACAGCTATCAATCAGATTGTTACTCTTAGTTTTACTTCCATTGTACCACTTAAGTTAATTTCTTTTATTACCAATAATGATTCTGCTTCGTGCTTGATATAGAGACTTTTCAGGCAAACTTAAGATAACACAATCCAAGGTCTGAGGTACACGTGCCTCAAAAGGCCCCCAATATCCACTGTGGGCCTGTTCCCATTTGAAGAACCAGCAGCTGAGGGTAGACAGCCTCTCATTATTGCTCCTTGGATAGATTGGGACCTCGTTCATTCCCTGCCTAAGAGGCCTGTCCCATTCCTGAGGATGGAGGCTCTGACTCCCTCTGTCCCACGTATAGGATCTCTCTGTGCATGGGAGAACTCACAACCTCTTGCTACATCAACAGAAAGCCTTCTATGGGTGACTTGTCTGTTCCCCAAGAGAAGGTTCTGAGTAGTGGGTCATCCTGCTACTGTCATCCCAACATAGTTCTCTAATGGGGTGGCTGAAGACCTCACAAAAGCCCTCTCCTCTGAGGCTGTGGTAGATCTTCTAATTCTGGCTTCCCTGGTGCTATCTAAAATCTCCCTTTCATTACTACCCCACCAGCAGCAGTGGCAGTCAGGCCTGCTCTCCCCAGTGTCTGAAGAGGAGTGGGGAGCAGCAGCAGTGGAGGTTCCTCTTTTTCTGCTGCCCAAATAGCAGTGGCTGCCTGAAGGCTGAGCCACCAGAAAATTAATGGTGATGCTCTGATCTGCATCTGCTGCCATCTGACAAGCCAGAGCTACCCCCCTCTCTTAATACTTGTAGATGAGGTGAGCAAAGCTGCTGGGGAAAGGGTGGTCCTGTCTGGCTACCGCTGCTGGTCCTGGAGTAGATGTCAGATATCTCTTCATGGGCTCCAGCTGATGTGATGACATCACTAGGCTATATCACATTAGCCTCATAGCTAGGAACTCTAGACACCAACTCAGTATTGAGGTACTCGTAAGTGGTTATCGTATCCCTGGCATGATGTCATTGGTTCCTTGTTTATCTGTTAGGAATGTTTGCTCATAGGTACAGCTAGTCAGAAAAGAGAAAAGGAAGAAAAATATCATTGAAATTTTAGATCATGTATTTTTCAATTTGTTTTGATGAGATATATTAGTATTTTTTTTGACCGTTCTGCTGTTTCAATTGTAAGGTTGTTGGGGACAGGTACTTTTCATACTGTATGTTTGCATAATGCCTGATCTCTGTCGGGATCTAAGGTGCAACAGTTGATTATAAATAATAATCAGTCCTCTCTCAGACCAACTAACTAGAATAACAGAAGGATTTTAAAGTCAATTAACAACAATGTGTAAAAGAGCTCAGACAACAATAGATGCCTGCATACAACTTCTGGAAAACAAACTCAACTACTTAGGGTTTGTCTAGACTAGAATAGAAGGAGCATTTTAAAATGTTAGCTTACTTTTTAACACATTTTAAAATCCGAGGGTAGGAAAGCCAAGTTATATTTTAACATGCTTATTTGGTCAAGGACCCTAGCAAAGGGAAACACAATTTGCACTGTCTACTCTAGGTTAACACTTTTTTGCTAATGCATTTTTAAAATGCATTTTTTATCCTAGCCTAGACCAGTGGTTTTCAATTTTTTTTCCTCATGACCCAATTGAAGAAAATTATAGATGCCTGTGACCCAACATAATATCATGAAAGTGTGGGCTCTGGACTGCTTTGAGGATGAGAACTGTGGGTTGTAGAATGGGGCTGGCTTGGGGGAGGGGGATCAGGGCTGAGACAGGAGAGCTTTACCTCAAGTGACTCCCAGTTAGCAGTGCAACGGGGGCACTAAGACAGGCTGCCTGTTCTGGAACCGCAGACCATGCTGCCCCCAGAAGCAGCCAACAGCTGGTTCCCAACCAATGGGAGCGCTAGTGCTCAGGGTTGGGGCAATGCACGGAGCACTGTATACTCTTCCCCACCCCACCTAGGAGCTGGGCCTGCTGCTGGCTGCTTCTGGAGTGCAGCTCAGTCTGTAGTGCCATGACAGGCAGTTGCTCACTGGTCACCTACCTAAGACCCAGTGCCTAACATTTCACGACCCAGTACTGGGTCATAACCAGTAGTTTAAAAATCAGTTGTCTAGACAAACTCTTTGAAGATAAAGGGAAAGACAATGAAAATATACACAACTTGTGGAAAACCCCAAACCAGTGATTTGCTTTTTCTGAATGGATTCCAGAACAACTGGATCGGCAAGTACATGTTTTAAAAATGTAGCCTATGCAGTGCTAAATGTGACTGAGAAAGGTAGCTCTCACCTCTGACTCTTAATTATCACACTGCAAGACTTTAAAGATAAGCACTCTATTTTACAGACTGCCTGGGGGGAGGAAAAGGAAAAACTGACATTTCTTTGGGATCTTTTATCACACCAGAATGGCTGTACTGGGTCAGACCAAAGGTCCATCTAGACTAACATCCTGTCTCTCGACAATGACCAATGCCAGGTGCTCCAGAGGGAATGAACAGAACATCAAGTAACCCATCCCATTGCTCCCTTCTCGACCTGGGAATGGGAGCTGTGCCTCAGCCTTTTAAATGTAGTTAAGAGCTGTCCATGGGTCTTACTACATTTAAAAGGCAGAAGAACAGCGGAAAACTGTGGCACTTCAGCCTTTGAAATGTAGTAGTAACCCTGCAGGACTCTCAAGCAGTCCCCTGCTGGCCTTATGCTCTCTGCAGCGCTTCAGCCTTTGAAATGTGCAAGAGCCGTGCTTTCAAAAGCAGAAGCGCAGCACTCGGAACCAGCGTGAGTGCTTCAGTCCCCACTCGTGCCGCTTCCCCGCTGTGCCTCTGCCTCTCCTGCCCCCTCAGAGACAGTGCTGGGCGGAAATGGCTTTTAAGCAGGCTCCATCCAGCACTGTCTCCTCCTGCTCCCCCTGTCCTTGCTGCCTCTCTCTGATACAGGCAGCAAGGGGTGGGGAGCAACTTGTTGAGTCACTACTTGACTATCCAATAAGCTTATGCTTATGGGATTGTTGACTAGTCACTTACATCCCTAATTCAGAACACAGAAGAGGGTACTCAGGGTATTAGATATATTACTTTAGTCTCAGTAACTCTGATGATGATTAAAAGAAACATCAATCTTTGTGTTTAAAAACTCTCAAGAAGTTCTGGATTTGCAAGAACTTAAGAAAACTCTTTTTAAAATAAGAAATTGCCCAGTTAATACTGGTATAGAATTAAAATTGCAATGCTATTTGTTAAATGAAAAATTTAAACAGTTTTTCTTACTAGTTATGTGGTAAGTGCTTAGATTCACCCCCCCTTTTTTAATGAAGTACCCCTTTTTCAAAAGAAAAGTATCTCTTTGGGAAAAAAAAAAGTATTAGTACCCCCAGTACCTACAGTTTTCAGACACACATTTTTTTCTACCATTGCAACACATTTGTTTAAACAACTTAATTGAAGCCAGGCGGGTGATGACATTTTTGGGTGTAAAAAGTACAAAAATAATAAAGCTCTGTAAAACTTAAAACAAAAATTCAGTTTTCTTCAAATTTCAGTTGTGTTGACATAACTCCTAGACTTCTCTCGAGCACCCCTCAGGGTACTCGTACCATTGGTTGAGAAACACTGATATAGACTAAGTACTGATTAACTAAATCTATACAAAATTCCACTGATCTCCATTTCATGCAGATAGAACTCAGTGAACATTTTCAATATCCTATACTTTCGTTATAGCTCTGATGTTCCCTACTAATTGATCTTTCTACCTAACTAAAACTGCTAAGTAGGGCCAAACTCAGGTTTCTATTCTGTCAAGGACATGACTTGCCTTGCTGGTAAATGCCTAACATTTACGGGGGGAAAGGAAGGTAAGAGACTTGGTTCATTATATTACTGATTACTGTTGGCAATCAGCTGGGAAAAGAGTATTACTGTAACTTAATAATGTTGGTTCAATTATAGCTTTAATTTGTGGACTCCTGTTCTGTCCTTAGCCATGACCTTATAATAAAGAGTATACTCACTTTACTCTCAGTAGGATAGAGTATATAGAGTATAATTTTGGAAGGGGGGACGTTTCACAAATTTCGGAAGTGGCTGTGGGCTGACCGGGAATGGGCAGGGCTTCAGGCGGAAGGGCCGGCTTGAGAACTACTCTGCTGGGTACGATGACCTTATTTTCTGAACCAGCTGTGGCTAGTAAGAACGGTTTAATTTAAATTATGAAACAGATCACTTGTTTTAACTTTCTCATGTTCGTTTTTCAAACGTCATTTTAAATAAAATATTATGTCCAACACAAAAGGTTTCAATGTATTCTTTGTGGCAGGGGTGGGGAACTCTTTTTGGTTTGGGGGTCACTGACCCACTAAAAAATCAGTTGGGGACCATACACGTGAGAAGCAAAAAAACTCCTCCAGAACCCCCCAACGCTCACTGATGCGGCCCCAACTGAGACACCTCGCTCCTCTGGGGTGTCCTAGGCTCACAGGTGAGGGGGAAGGACTGAGGTTCAGGGCTTCTCATAGATCAGATTTACTTTTCTGGGGTTCTGGAATTAGTGGATTGTATGGATCTCCTTAGGCTCTGGGTTCGGGACAAAAATGAGGGGTTCAGTGCGTGAGACATGGCTGCCAGAAGTAGGATAGGGATGGGGTGCAGGATCTGGGAGGGAGCTGGGGTGCAGAAGCAGGCTGGGAGTAAGGTGTCTGGCCAGGTGGAGGGAGCAGGAGCAAGGGAGGGTGCAGTGTGTGGCCAGGAGAGAGGGTGCAAGAACAAGGGAGGGTCGTAGCAAGCTGGGGGTGCCAAGTCTTGGCAGAGAATGAAGTGACATGATTGGGGTGGGGGTATCTGGGTATGAGGGGGAACCTTACCTGGCTTCTTGCCCCTTTGCAGCAATGGCTGCAGCCACGCTGTCCCAGCCGCCCCAGAGGGAGGTCGTGTTGCTGTGGAATCCAAGCAGTCCAGGGCTGGCCCCAGAGGTGCTGTGGACACAGAGGCCAGAGGCACCGCAGCCATGCGGCCGTGGGTCAACCCCGGAGGCCAGAGTTCACATGGCTACGTGACCCAGGGCTGGCCCTAGAGGCACCGCTGCCATGGCCACATAGCCATGGAGACCAGAGATGTCGCTGCCACGGCCATGGAGGCAGGAGACGCTGTGGCCATGTAGTCCGGGGCTGGCCCCAAGGCACCTCAGCCACAGGCTGCCCTGGAGGCATGAGGCCTGGCGCTGGAGGCGCTGCTGCTGCAGCCACATGGCTTGGGGCCAGCCTTGGAGGCACTACAGCCACATGTCCCAAAGCTGCCCTGGAGGCAGGAGATGCTGCTGCTGGGGTCACATGATCTGGGGCTGGCCCCAAGGCACCACGTCATGCCATCCCGGAGGTACCGCTACTGCAGCCACGCAACCTGTAGTTGGCTCTGGAGGCTCTGTGGCTACCGAAGTGGTGCCTCCAGGATCAGCCGGGTGGCCACGGCAGCAGCGTCTCTGGGGCCAGCCCTAGGTCTCAGCCCCTCCCGGGCAGCCTCCAGGACGCGTGGGCCGCAGCAGCGGTGCCTCTGGGGCTGGCCCTGGACCACAGGCCGAGGTGCCATTGAGGAGCCTCAGTCCCAGCGCTGCCTCCTGTCCAGTGGCTGCATGGGGGGAGGAGGGGTGGGGCTGAGCTCCTTTCCCAGTGGCATGCGTGCCACAGGTTGGGCATACCTGTTGGGGCAGGGCCTAGAACTGCCTTGTGGTCCTGATCAAAGCCCTAGGCGGGCTTTTGCCCACCTCTAGTACATAGTTTTAGTGTGTGACAAACACTAAATTTAGACTTTTAATTTAATAATTGAGCTGGCAACTTACTGGTTATTCAGTAGTTGAACTGCAGGAGGGGACCCTTAAGAGTTTCTTGTCTCTACATTTCCTCCTGAAGACTGAGTGGGATGTGTATTTGCTGCACATTATGCTAATTGGTAATGGGAAGTCACTTTAATAAACAAAAAGTTGTTTTCATTGGCGTGATTATTTCAGTTTATTGTAGGTGAGAGAGGACATAATCTCTTGCATTCTGGCACATTGGATATACGTATGCCCTTCCAGCATATCTTGATTTTCTATCAGATTTATTCACTGATTACTCTTATCCAATACACACTGAATTTTTTCCTACAGGAGATTTTAGTGCAGTGGTAAGGCCCAAATTAGTTCAAGTATCTGCATATGTTGGATAATAGTAAACAATATTTGGACCTATGTGACAATGAGGAAGTTCCCACACAGTTGTAGTAGAAAGTGTGTACTAGAGGAATGAATACTGACCAAAATTGCCTTTGTAGCAACTTTGGAAAGGAAATTGAAATCTCTGCAACAACAACAAAAAATCAACAGTACTTCCCAGTAAAATAAAGTTGAAGCTGAAGAAATTCAGTTGCATGATGACAAATGCCTTGTGAATACAATCAGCTGTCCTACATCTTAGTATTTTTTTATTTTTTGTGGGGGAGAGGGACGGGGAGCTAACTGTATGCTTTCAAAAATGTCCTGGCCACTACAGTCGTCAAGTAATATAAGTTATAAATAACTGATTTTTTTTTTTTGAAAAATCTACAATAGATGCTATCGCAACTCAGCATAACTACATTTGTATTCCCCTTCTATGGTCTAGCAAGGACACCCAGTCCTAGGCTCCAGGCTTCATCCATTGCCTCTCTAGGCTGGAGACGTGTCTTTCTCCCTTCTGACTGACGTGTTTCCAGGCTGAATAGTTCCCTGCCTTCATTGTCTTATTTCCCAGCAAAAGAGAGACTTTCTTAAACAGGCCTTTGCTTCTCCCCTCAAAAAATCATGCCCAAAGTAAGTTACCCCGTAGTCCTTTCTAAGAAAACACATTTATTTTTAAGGTGAAAGCATTATGGAGAAAACGTATTAAAACAATCACAGAACCTATATGCATGTAGGGGCTTTCCAGAGATCACCACAACTCTAGCAAGGGCTTTTGATTGGTGACGAGTCCTTCAGACACCACTCAGGGTTTTATCCTGTAATCACAAGTTCATCACAGCTTCAGCTCAGAACCAGCATGCAAGTCCTGTAATGCCCCAATGGGCCAAAAACATTTTGGCCAGAGGGTCCCGTCCATTTGCTGGATCACAAGGTCCGTAGTCAGTTTTAACTCACGTCAAAAATCCATTCTTTGTTATTCTTTGGAGAATTGGTTTAAAACAGCATATGTGAGCCTTACCCTAAGTGGGGTTAGCTCTTTGGAAGTGTTACAGCCCAGTGAATGTACCCAACCACCTCCCACTACTCATAGTTCCTGGAGGGCTACGTTCCTCTTACCAAGGACATACAGGCAGTCCCCGGGTTACGTACAAGATAGGGACTGTGGGTTTGTTCTTAAGTTGAATCTGTATCCAAGTTGGAACTGGAGTCCCAGATTCAGCCGCTGCTGAAACTGACCGCCAGTTCTGAGTTACATACAGATTCAACTTCAGAACCCCAAGCTTCCCCAAGTCAGCTGCTGCTGAAACTGATTAGCAGCTGATTCCAGGAAGCCTGGGGCAGAGCAACTCTGCCTCGGGCTTCCTGTAGTCAGCGCTGGTCAGTTTCAGCAGCAGCTGACTTGGGGACGCCTGGGGCAGAGCAGCTGGGGTGCTGCTGGGTTGGTCCAGTAGTGCCCAGAGGGCGCTGCAGGACCAATCGGCAGCGCCCCAGCTGCTCTGCTCCAGGGTCCAAAACAAAAGCCTGGTCTGCTGGGGGGGGCACACTAGCCGCGCCCCCTCCCCCAGCAGACCAGGGATACGGGAGCAGAGCCGCAGCGGCAGCGGGGTGCCGCGCCTCTGAGGCTTTGCTCTGGCAAAGCCTCAGAGTCGCGGGACCCCCCGCTGCTGCCGCTTCAGTCCCCGTGCCTGTGGTCTGCTGGGGATCATCCCCAGCAGACCACAGGCACCGCGACTGAAGCGGCAGCAGCGGGCGGGTTCCCGCGCTTCTCCAGCAGAGAAGCTGGACGGTCTCCAGCAGACCAGGGGCACCGGAGCAGCTTACGAACGGGGCTTTCTCGCCCCGGAGCTCGCAGGTAGCAATCCGCAACCTCGACCTCCGGGGCGAGAGAGCCCCATTCGTAAGTGCGGATCCGACATAAGTCGGATCCGCGTAAGTCGGGGACTGCCTGTACAATCTTTCAAAACTACACAAACCTTGGCATTTTTGTCCAGAGAGTTCCTAAAATGCCTATCTCAATGAGGTTTGTCCTGGATAGGGATGTTAAATTTTGATTAATCAACTACAGGCAGTCCCCGAGTTACGCGGATCCGACATATGTCGGATCCGCAGTTACGAATGGGGATTTTCTCGCCCTGGAGGACTGGAGCGGCGGGACGCCTGGTCCTGCCGCTCGCCTCCTCCGGGGCGAGAAAAGCTGCTCCCCGTCTCCCTGGTCTGCTGGGGGAGCCAGCAGACCAGGGAGACGGGGAGCAAAGCGGCGGAGGACCCGGGGCTGGACCCGCGGCCGCTTCCAGATCAGCTGGAAGCGCCTTGGGGCCGGCCCCGGGTCCTCCGCTGCTTTGCTCAGCGTCTCCCTGGTCTGCGGGGGGGGAGGGGAACGCAGCTAGTGTCCCCCCCCCCAGCAGACCAGGGAGACGTGGAGCAAAGCCCGGGGCCTGTGGTAGAGCAGGTGGGGCGCTGCCGGTTGGTCCCGCAGCACCGCTCCTTGGCGCTACTGGACCAACCCGGCAGCACCCCAGCTGCTCTGCCCCAGGAGTCCTGATTCAGCCGCTGCTGATCAGTTTTTAGCAGTGGCTGAATCAGGACGCCTGGGGCAGAGCAGCTGGGGTGCTGCTGGGTTGGTCCAGTAGCGCCGAGGAGCAGCCGCGCTACTGGACCAACCCAGCAGCATCCGAGCTGCTCTGCCCCAGGCGTCCCCAAGTCAGCCGCTCCTGAAACTGACCAGCGGCTGACTGCAGGAAGCCCGAGGCAGAGTTGCTCTGCCCCGGGCTTCCTGGAATCAGCTGCTGATCAGTTTCAGCAGCAGCTGACTTGGGGACGCCTGGGGTTCTGAAGTTGAATCTGTATGTAAGTCAGAACTGGTGTCCAGATTCAGCCGCTGTTGAAACTGATCAGTTTCAGAAGCGGCTGAATCTGGATGCCAGTTCCGACTTACATACAGATTCAACTTAAGAACAAACCTACAATCCCTATGTTGTATGTAACCCGGGGACTGCCTGTAATTGAGTAGTCAATTAAATTTCCATCGACTACTCAATTAATCGATAAGGGGGGTGTTCGCTATCCTGCTGCACCTCTGCCTTTGAAATGTACAAGACCCACTTGCGGCTTTTGTACATTTCACAGTGGGGACTGAAGCAGTCCCCGCTTCCACGGGTTCCCTACTGTACCTCTGCCTTTGAATTGTACAAGAGCCGCGCGCAGACTGCCACGAGCGGGTACTGCTCCATTCCCTGCTCACGCCATTTCCCTGCTGTGCCTCTGCTTCCCCTGCTCCCCTGCGGAGACAGTGCTGAGGGGAACTGGCTTTTAAACTGGCTGCCCCCAGCACCAGTTCTTCCCCCTCTGCCCTGCTGCCTCTCTCTGATAGAGGAAGTGGGGGGCTGTGGGTGGGCAGAGAGCGACTAGTCAAATCACTACTCAACTACCTGATAAGCATATGCTTATCGGGTAGTTGACTAGTCATTTATTTACATCCCTAGTCCGGGATATTGTTATATGCGTCAAATGTATTTTTAAGAAAACAACAAATACACAGTTTTTTGAATAACCTAAAAATCGTGCTGGCGACGGGAGGACAAAAGTACAGTTTGAAGTAGAGAGCAACAGATGAAATTTAAATATGATGAGAAACCTTCCAGATGGCAAATCTGCAGGACCAAAATGGTTTTCTCAGTGAGTTCTGTAAATCTTTACACTGTAAACTAGTGTATTGAATACTACACATGCTCATTCATTCTCTTGAATAGAGAAGATTATCCAATTCCTGTTTGCAAGCCATCAGAAAAGCATAAAAATCCAGAAGACTGTAGAAGTCAGAAGTCTGTAGAAGTCAGAAGAGGTGCCCCAAGGCACCCATCAGACAAGAGACTTTTTAAAATTTTCCATGCTGGTGGTTCCTAACAGCATTCAAATATCTGGAGTACAAATGTTGCTTAGTGTACCTCGAGTAATAATGCTAAATTTGCATCCCCTTAGTAAATCAGTACAACATTTTTACAATTTAAGTGACATGCTGTAAAGTCATTCACCCTTAGTTTGAACAGCATGAAAGAAACAAGTGAATTTTAATTTGTTTATGAAAAGAGGAATATACTGTTTAAGAAGAAAAGATGGATAGTAAAAGAAGAGGCTTCCCTAAACAACTGTCTTAGCAACTTAAATTTATGCTAGTTGCCTAGAGGCTTTCCATTAATGACACCCACTGAAGAAGAAGCAAGGCACCAATGTAGTTTGGTGGGAAGAAGGTTAGGCTTGCTTTATAGTAAAAGCAAGTTTTGTGGTGGTCTCATTTTGATTACTTTCTTTTTAAGAAACTAAGCAGGTAGAACCCAATGAATTTTACTTTACTAATGGGTAAAACATCAGTGCCCTTTCAAGGCTATGTATGTGTTTTCTACAATACTTACTGACAGGATGGATAAAAAAAAACCAATGATTTGTTTTATATAGAAAAAATCAGATTTTTAATTACATCGGATTTTTTAAAAGTGTTTTGAGGAAAAACCTGTGTAAGGATAGTTTTAATTAAGATATATCATAGTTGAGAGATATCTCATCATGGAATAGGAATTATAAATTCTAATTCATGTCATCTTTTTGAAAAGTTTTGTAAATGAGTTCCAATAGTTCATATATTAGGGACCTGATCTTATGGGTTCCAAAGGCTATAGATTATTTAGGGTAATCTTTCTATCTATCCAGTGGGACTCAGTGCTCAGTCTAGATTCAAAGATATCCGTTCTCAAACTGGATGTGTGTGTCCTGAGATAACATATTTGTTAACAGCTAAAATGTTTTTAAATAAATAATGTATAGAAGTGAGGGAAAAAAAACAGACCTCAGCCCTTTTATCCCTCTCAAATTTGTGTACATGGAGTCAGTCCCTTACCTCTCTCTAAAAGTGCAGTTTCAAAAAGTTCAGTGAATAGAAGCCAATATTTTAAGTTTCTCATGTTGACCTGACTGACAAGGTCAATTGATTTTTTTTTTTGTTTAAAAAATATTTAACATATATTGTTGTATATATTGTATATATTCTTAAATAGTTTAACAAAAACTAACCTGATTTTAAAAAACCTGAATGATTGATTACTGTACATTTAAAAAATTCATATGCTTGTTTTGTTAAAATATTATATATTTGCTGTTGTCACGGAGTGTGGAGTAGTCACCGGGCCCTGCATCCCCAACAGGTAGAACAGAAAGAAGGTTAATTGGTTCACAGAAAATTGTGTAGCATAGTCTTGTTGTTAACACAGGAACCAAGAGCAGCCAGTATAATCCAACTTAGGGAGGGGATGCCCTGGGCCCTGTTTCTCCCATCATGCTCCAAGCCCCCTCTGAAAACCCCACAACCTCATCAGCCCCTCCTCGTCTGCAGGCAGCGCCACCTTCCCCTTTGTCTGGCTCCGCCCCCGCTCCCCCGCAAAAGATGTCACCTGGTCACACCCCCTTTCAGGCTGCATTCTCTCTGTGAGTCAAACCTGCAATTCCCATCCTCCTCTGAACAGCAGAGCAGTGCCCAAGGAAACTGAGGCACCCACATGGGGCCACCACAGGACAGTAGAAATCACACGCAACACAAAAAAGCAAGCAGAGTGAACACAATCCCCACTTCATCACAGCTGTTGAAGAAAACGGTCCAAGAATAACTAAAACAACAACATTATATAAGTAAAACAATTTAAATGTCTGTCTGTTAATGTTCCCCCTTATACATTATGGCAAGAAAATCCTCCGAATATTAATGATTAACCTGTTGAATTGGAGATATTTATAAAGTCATTGGGAGATGAACTATCTGCTTCGATTAAGTAAAATAACCGAATAATCATTCATTTTATGATGTAGCTGTAATACTAATGAAAAGTATTCAAAATAAATCACTGTTTAAAATAGGGATGTTAAATTTCAGCTAATCGAGTAGTCGATAGCGGGGGGAGGCGTTGCGGGGAACCCAGCACAAGTGGGGACTCTTTCAGAGGCACCGGATTCCTGGCTGTGCCTTGCCTCCCCTTTTCCCCGTCTTCCCCCACCGCCTCCCTGTACCCCAGAGACGGTGCTGGGGGGAATTGGCTCCTGCTCTCCCCTCCACCACTTGCTGCCTGTGATATGGAGGTGGGGGGGGGGGGGGGGAGGAAAATGCTATCAGTCACCTTGGCTACCCGATAAGCCTAGGTTTATTGGGTAGTTGACTATTTGACTGCTCTTTTATATCCCTAGTGTAAAAATGTATAGTGTGTACCTTCTAAAAATGAAACCTACGTCTATTTCTGAGTTGTGAAGAATATTTATTAAGGTTATGACAACCAAAAAGAATGCACTTTTACGTAGAAAGCCATGATTAAATCAAATCTTCTTGACTAGTGATTTAAATAATGATTTAAATCAATTTGATTTAAATCAAATATACCCTTCTTACTGATAGTGTTACAAGTGGAACATTTGCATGCAGATGGAACGAAACACTGACGTGGGTTGCTCGCTTGATAGTCCATGCTATTGAAGATGATTTGTGTACAGAGTATTATTGAAGGAAATAGCCGAGTGAGACTGAAAAAAGGAATAAACTATTAAAAATTAATTCTTTTATTTTTTCGAATTTCTATTATACAAAATGTCTGTGTTTATCATGGTAAAAAAAAGACTCACTGTTATGGCAATGCACTCATTTTAAATATTAGGCCAAAAGTCATTAACATCTTTCTGTCCCCGAAACCTTTCCCCCAATTTTTAATGCAAATAACCAGAACAGTGTCTGTGCTCTGATTACTGTGAATAGTTTTGAGCATATGGATTGTCATGATGGGACCTCCCTTTATTAACCCAAACCTGCTCTCAAAATTAAAATATAAAAAATTACATAGAACCGGTACTAGGAGAAACATCATTTCACCTTGTGTAATCAAACCCCTCCATCTCTTCCTTTTGGTTGCCATAGTTTTGCTCTGGTAAACTACTGCCTCCCACACTTGCTGCTATTTATCGTTAGGCTTGTAAGGATTAGGGTTTTTTTTATATATATCATTGGTAATAGAAATGTAAAGATAGGCTGAGTAAGAAAAATGCTGCCTGAGAATTGAAGACTTATCTCCTTTGTATATTTTGACATGATGTTGACAATTTGTTTCTTATAAAGCTTTAACTTTAAAAATCTCAATGTCTGCTGTCATTAAATAATTGTCTGACCCCCCGTAATTCCCTGCAAATATGAACATTTAATTGATAATTTACTCTGAAGCATTTTTTTTTGTCAAATAGAAAAAAGTCAAATCTGCCGCGCCTATTTATCCTACACCGCCAGACATTCTGCCAGGGATGGAGCGTGCAGGAAGTCACAGTCCCTGCCGCATAGAGCATATGGTCTAGGCTTGTACTTTCCAGCTCTGAAGTTTGTTCAACTGTTGCATTCACCCACTGAATCTCCTCAGAAGAGGAGCAGATATAACATCAGGATGCAAAAAGTTCTCCCACATCTTGACATCCCGAGGAGTAAGCCCCTAGCTAGAGTCTTGTGTACAGATCAAATGAATGGGCTGTCTGTGAGATATAGGAACTAAATACCAAATTGAAACCCAGTTTTCATAGTGGGGTCCTGGATTGTTTTTTGATGAAGAGCTCAGTCTTTCATGATAACCCCAGTTAGCTGGTGTCCAATGAACTTGTGTTCTTCCTGTTTCCTCCGTCTGCTAAATAGGATCCGTTTCTTACCACCGCACATTGGGTCCAGACTGTTTCTGCAAAAGGGTAATGGGAGGAATGTAATACTGAAGCTTTTTGGTTTTGGGAGTTCTCCTTCAGATTGATAGCTCCAGGACCTGTTCTTGCTGGTGCTCACATCTTTACCAAACATCGGCAAAGTGAATTCATATGACTCTTAGATGTTTCACTACTGCCCACTTGGTTTTGAATAACTGGAGTGGAACTGGCCAGAATCTTACCAGTTTCAAACTGCTGCTGCAGGAGAAAATAGAAGTGGTTGGAGGTGGAGTTTAGTGTCCTGTTTGCCAACTCAGGAAAACAGCACTGCATTAGTTCATATTTGCAAGATTAAGAAGATAATAATGTCCCGTGCCCCTCGCCCCCACGCAGATGCCAGAAAGGGAAAGTTCCTGCGTGCCATTAATTAGCTGATTTTTTTTTTTCTTTCAGGATCTGCTTGACCTTTTATTCCTATTTGTAAGCCACATCACTATAATGTAATAAATAAACCTTGTATATCAGATACTTGTTAAGGTTATATCCTCATCTTGATGCACAACCTCAGTAAACTTGCCAGGTACTTAAGATCCACAATGGAATCTGTGTTTACACAGGGGAGGTTTGGCGACAAACATGCTGTCAACATGCAAATGTCGTCAAAAGTAAAAAATGCTCATACCAGTTTTTCTGCCTCCCATTGTCGACATTTCATAGCCACCTTGCTAGCACCTTGTGGAAAGAGAGAGCAAAGCAATGAGGGTAATCATCCCACAGTGCAGTGTTGTGGGAAAGCAGGGCTGATCCCTGCTCTGTGAACTCTCTGTACTGACGAATGTCAGAGCAGCACAGCTGTTTCTCCCGCCCTGCTGCTGTGTTTCTAGTGCAGGGAAGAAGAGAAGCAGAGAGATACCCTACAGCTACAACTGTAGCTTTGGGGCAGCATTATCCTCAGCTTTTACAGGCATCCTTCCAGAGGGAGAACAAGTTGTTGCATTAAAGTTTTCGTGATTCCACCAGCACTAATTTCATGCCTGCCTCTCAATTTCACTCTTCTTGGGGCCCTTATTGAAGGCGTGGCAAGTTCCCTTACTTTTTAGCCTTTAGTTAGAAAGCAAAAGTAGAGCTACAGATTTCTTACTTATAGTTTCTATTTCCCTAGTTTAATTTCTCCTTGCTGAGTGATATGGCATTAAATATCTGACTTTTCATTCCTCACGGTATTCTCCTTTGGACTGGCTGTCAAGTTTGCACCTTAGAAATGGGTTAGAAACGGTTTAAGTGGTCCTTCTAGCCATTGCCATACATAATCACAATATCTAAATGCTTAGAATGCTTGTGACCTACCAGGGCTAGAAAGTCGGTACAAATTCAGGCCTTATTCTATACCTCTTATATTTGGAACCATACTATCATTGCAGGTACTCTAGAGATGGTAGGACAGCAAACGTAAGAGGATGCAGAGAAACTGGAGAATTAAATGGAGCCAGAAAAAGTACTTAAAATTAATTTGCAGTGTACAGTGCTAGATGTAATGTTTGTATGATTTAGAGCAAGAACAAAATAAGTTGTGAAAAAGCTGCTGTGGGAGAAGGATGGTATAATGGCTCAATCACCACACTGATACTTAGGATCTTGGGTTCCGTTCCTGGCTTTGCACAGATGTTATTTTGGGACCTAAGCAAGTCAGCTGGGTTCTCTGTGCCTTATTTTTCTCATTTGTAAAATGGGGATACTGCTTACTTATTTTGCAGAGGTTCAGGGAGCCTTAAATGCTTGCATAATGTATTGAGAGCCTGAGAATGGGAGTTTGAGAATGGGAGTTTAGGCCACTGATTTCTGTGGGGCCAAAATTTTACCCCCAGATTGCAAAGTGTAATTGATATTTTCACTTTTCCTTTTTATCATGGAGAGGATGATTCTTCCTCTTCATTTACGCCTGTTCCAGCCTCTTAAGTTTCTTCCTAGCTTGTCTGTATGACCTGAAATTTCTATTTGTAAGTTGGAAACTCTCACTGTGGAAGGTGTTTATTAGGGAGAAGAAATGTGAGAAACAGTCAGGCTAAGGAAGACACAAGAACCTGTAGAGATCTCACAGAAGTGCGTGAAGCATGTTGGCTGTATTTGTTTTGTTTTTTACATGTAGTTGGTTTTAAAAACTGGATATCCTAAAAGATTCCTGAACTGGGTTATAGCTAACGGGAACATAGGTGCTTAAAGATTGGCAGACACTTCACCACTGTGACAAAAGACACTCTGTGAGCTAAAGTTCGGGAACCCCTGGCTTAATGTTGCTAAATGAGTCTTTTTTGATCCATTTCTATGCTGAAGAGTTGGCATTGTATAGTTGCCACTCTGTAAAGCTTTGCTATCCAAAATAAAAGAGTCTGTCCCATACTCTGTTGGATTTGGGATATGTCCATTAAATAATTCAGGGTTTTTGGATGAATATTTTTGATATGATACTGAGGCCTATACCTGATTGGATAGCACATGTACACATTTGAGTGCTGGAGGAATCCGATAGTATGCGCTTTTTTCCATGATAGCCAGGGAGGTTTTTTCAGTGACTTTTTTGTGGAAATAGAGAATCCCATTGTGACACACAAAAATGTCATTTTTAGTGTTGTCAGCTTCATGCTGACTGTGGTGTGTTGCATTATTTGGTAAGGGAAGGAAGTTTTTCTTACTGTAGTTGTATGTATACTTGATACTGCAGTAGGCAAGATTTTATTGATAGCTACCAGTTTTCTGGAAATGCATCAATGTCTCCTAAACCTCTTTTTTGCTCTTGGACATTTTGTACTGTTTTAGAGGAGAATACTAGTGGTCATGAGTGGAATTCAGAATATTATTTCTACTTAAGTGACATTCACAAAAATAAATATTGCTAGGTGATATAGTTTTAAAATAAAAGCTAAATATTGGAAAGTCAGGATATTTGTAATTAAGATTCTAATATCAATCACTGCCTAGATCGCTGGCAACACTCTGCCTGTAGGCATTTGACCCATTTCTACCTATTCTATCTATGTACCTTTCCATTTCAGTCCAAGACTCCGACTATCATGATTAGAACCCTACCAAATCCATGTCCATGGAAAAACGCACCACAGACCATGAAATCTGGTCTTTGCTGTGCTTTTACCCTATACTATACAGATCTCATGGGGGGAAGGGGAAACCAGCATTTCTCAAATTTGAGTCCTAGCCCAAAAGGAAGTTGCAGGGGGGTCATGATACTGCCATCCTTACTTCTGAGCTGTCTTCAGAGCTAGGCACTGGAGAGCTGTGGTTGTTGGCCAGGCACCCAGCTCCAAAGGCTGTGCCCTGTCAACAGCAGTGAATAAGCAATAATCACATCACGCCACACTTATTTTTGCTCTGCTGTCTTTGGAGCTGGGTGGCTGGAGAGTAGGGACTGCTGATGGAGGGCCCAGCTTTGCAGGCAGTGGCACAGAAGTAAGAGCGATAATTCCATCGCTTGCCATCCTTAGTTCTGTGCTGCTGCTGACTGTGGTAATGCCTTCAGAGCTGGGCACCTGCCCAACAGCCACCATTCTTCAGCAGCCCAGCTCTTAAGGCAGCACCACTGCCAACAGCAGCACAAAATCAAGGATAGTAGTCCTTCAAACCCCTTATGATAACCTTGTGACCCGCTTCCCCACAACGCCTTTTTTGGACAGGATCCCTGTAATTACAACACTCTGACATTTCCAGTTTAAGTACCATAATCATGTCATTTATGATTTTTAAAATCCCATGACTGTGAAATTGAGAAAAATGGACCATGAGTTGGCAGATGAACTACCATTCACCTGTTGTTTTACATCCCAGGTGCTGTACCTTCTTCCTGGATAGTTCTGCTGAGAGACTATCATGATGAGCCCCCATCCTATCGGACAGTGGTTTGGCCATAGAGCAGGGTTGGGGAGTCTAACGTGGCCCGGGTTGCCTGGATCCAGCCCCCGAGGCTCAGGGCTCGCCCCAGCATTAGGGAATCCACACTGGTGCTCCAGCTCCCAGAGCACAAAAAATCTACTAGCCTGGGCCCTCCTGGTCTCTGATGTTTGAGGAAAATGTGGGGAGTGTCTTTCTCCGTCACAGTGGGGGTGGGAGGAAAGGGCCACATCAATGAGGGTTCTTTTTTCCTGTTTTTTTGGGGGGAGGGAGTGGAGGGGGTGGCTGCTTTTCACTTGTGGGCGGCCCCCAATTGATTTTTCAGAGGGTCAGCGGCCCCCCACCGAAAAAAGGTTTCCCATGGCTGCCATAAAGAGCCGTGCCTTTGCATATTGTAAAACTTGCTGCTTATGCTTAGTATTCCAAAAATAATCAATGTAAATAACTGCAAAGAAAAGGAAGGTGGAAGAGAAAAGGCATGGAGGAGCGGGGAATAGTCCTCCAAGAGTCCATGGGCTGAGAAGAAGCAAATCAGACCACGTGAAGGACTTTTACTTTGCTTAAATCTTTGTAAAGTGATACTTTGGTAGTACTGTAAGTGTTGCATAAATGTTTGGAAAAATAGAATACACGATACTCTGTATACCCCCAGTATGGAGTGGAAACCACAATTCTCTTCTCTTGAACCTTCCAGAGTGGGTCAATACCCATGTTTCCAGGCAAGCTGAGCACCACTTAAAACAAAATACCCAGCTTATAGGTCCCTTACTCTCCCAGTAAAACTGGAGCTCCTCTTGCCCTTGGAAAAGTGGTGTCAGGTTAGAACATCAACAAAAAAGTTCTTTTCTTCAACTCTTTTAATTGAGAGTTGTAGCTGTGTTAGTTCGTACCTGTTTCATCTGAAGAAGTAGGTTGTGCCCACGGAAGCTCATGATACTATCTATTTTTTTTGTTAGTGCCTAAAGTGCTGCAGGACCATGTGGTTTTTAAGTTTTTAATTCAGATATGCAATACATTTGGATGCTTTTTATGTAAGTGTTGGAATTGTTTGGGTTGTAGGAGAAAAGTGACCCAAGGATACAGAGGGCTGAGTTAAAATTGGTGCTGGACCTTAATAGCAAATTTCCTAATTTTCTAGCATAAATCTTTAGAATTGTATTAATTCTTAATTTTTAAAAGAGATGTATTCTTTTGAACCCATAACCTTTGGTTTGCATCTTTGTAACTTTTTTGGGAGCACCTGATAGTATTTTTCTAAAGTATCTTTAGGGTGGTTCTAAATCATGTATGAGAAGAAAGAATGTTTAGGCTGATTAGATACATCTGTTTCCCACCCAACGTCCTAGTCAATTGCTAAAATGAGTGACAGACTTAATTGTGAATATGTATAGGAGAGAAATAAATAGGAATAGTACGATGAAATTCAGAAAAAAATATTGAGGTGGGGAAGAAACATCCTGACTTAGATGTATTAGATTGTGAAATGGTCTCCCTAGGGAAGTGGTAGAAGCAACATTGCCAGAGGATTTAATAGTAGACTGTACTGAACACTAGAGAAAATACTGTAAGTGTTCAACTGAATAACCTAATAGGTCTTTTCCATCTTTGTTGTCTGTGATCAGGGATGATTTCATTGTGTTTTTCTAAGACATTTGTTACCAGATATCAATACAGAGTTGCAGTTGTTGGGTTTTCTGTAAACTGTACGCTATTCATTATCTTGTAAATTATCTTTCATTTTAGCTTTGTTTTTGAAACAATGTTGATTGATTGCTTCTGCAGTCCAAATGCTGATGTGATTGTTTTTGTTTTGTCTTTGGTGGAGTTTTTTGGGAGTGTTGTTGTCTTGATTTATGTACAGCATTTTATTTAAAATACTAGAACTTTCCATTCTGTCTAAGGAAAATTGAGAGTACAGGTAAGTCAGAAAGACATCTAATTGGGGATTTGGATGACAAATCATATATGACCTTGTAATACAATGATGATGTAAAACATCAGTGGCATGCTTGGTTTTGTGTGTATCTCTAACATTTTTATAAACACCTGTTGGCATCCTCAGTGTGAGCCTGTGAGCACCTCTTGTCTCTCCCTCCCCATTTTTATTTAAGTATGGAAAATTAGAATTTATAGAAAGGCAATTGAAATGATAAGGAGAGAACATACAATGAATGACTAAGGGAGCTTAATTTACATAGACTGGATGAAAGGAGATTAAAGGGAGACATGATAATACTGTACAAATGCCTTCAAGGAAATAATATCCAGGGTGGAAGGGGATTAGTCACATTTTCTGAATGTGGTAAGACAAGGAATGATGGCCTAAAGCTGAAAATGAGGAGCGTTTCATACTAGACCCCTGCAGAAATTGTTATAATGAGGCTAGATTATGTGAAACAGTGCTAGGGATTATGTTGGGAAATGATTTGCAAGGTTCAAGGGGTCAGATTAGATGAGCTGAGAGCTTTGCCTAGCCACTCTGATCCTATGGGTCTTTTCCAGGTGGTGGGGAGGATTCATTTTACTCAGTGCATTCAGTGTTGTCCTTGCATGTAACTTGTGTAATAACTTTTCAATATCTTGAGTAGTTCTAATAATTTCAGAGTGCTGAGCGCTAACCCAAATTATTTTTTCATGTCCTTAAAGACCATTCTTTTCTCTCTTACCACTTTCTGTCACACTTCACTTATTCGCGCCCCTTTAAACTCTGGTATTATGGCAACAAAGACTTTTGGGTAACCCATAATTAATGACATTTCTTTGGAGTCTGTAATGGCCGCTTGCTAATCATCTTGATGGATTCTCTGTCAAGTGACATGTGGCAGTTTCCCAGAGCTTATCTGTCTATGTTGCTATCCAGGTTCTTTTCCAACTTAGAACATAAGAGTATAAATAAGAATGGCTATACTGGGTCAGACCAAAGGTCCATCTAGCCCAGTATCCTGTCTTCCCATAGTGGCCAATGCTAGATGCCCCAGATGGAGTGAACAGAACAGGAAATCTTCAAGCAATCCCTCTCCCGTCACCCATTCCCAGCCTCTGACAGAGGCTAGGGACACTATTTCTACCCATCCTTACTCATAGGCATTGATGGACCTAAATAATAAAGGAATTGTTTAAAATCTTCTCTTTGCCTTTTGAAATGTGGTATGAAATTATTTGAGTAGTCAAACCACCTAATTAGCGAGAGAAGCAGTACGGTAAAATTTTCTCCATTGTTGGTAGCATTGGAGGGATTATTCTATGTTGGAGAAAGTAGTTGAGTCTAAGGATGTTAAGTATCGGGTAATTGCATAATCAAATAGTCGATGCATTTTGCATTAGTCTATAGCAGGGGTCTCCAAACTTTTCAGCCCGAGGGCCGCATTAACTATCAAACAGCAGTTCGGGGGCCGACTACACACTTGAGGTCCAAATAAAAAACAATCAAAACATGGATGTTGTTTTAAATTATTTATTTAATATTATTTTATTCAGTTATTATTTAATAACACATTGATACACTACACATGAACACCTGTATTAGTGTGAATGGTGAAATTGTTTCCTGGATGCCAAAATAGCAGACATTTCTGGCTTTAGATTTGTTGTCCCTAACATCAACAGTGACCTGAGATTATCATCGGACAAGTTTGTTCTCAAATTGTTCTTCACATATTTCATTCTTGAAAATGTTTGTTCACACAGGTATGTTGTTCCAAAGATTGAAAGGTACCTTGATGCAAAAGTTTTGACATTAGGAAAGTCTTCCTTGGGCAAAAACTGGTAAAAACCCACCAGTCCTATTTTGAACTTGACCCGAAACAATTTTTAAAAATTCTTATGATTTCTTAAGTTAAACTTACCTGAATATAGTGTGCAAATATATCCACTTATGGTAGAGAGATTGTTGCTTTTAATGTTTCCTCTTCAGAATATTCGCCTGCGAATCCATTTCTCCCGGAAGGGGGGGGGGCTTTTCCCCCTGCTCTCCCCTTCCTCTGCACGCTGTCCTCCCCTCCTGCTTGCCACCGCTCACTCCTTCCCCCCCCCCGGGCGGAAGGGGTCACCTTTTTAAAGTTCCCGCCGGGGTTCACGTTCCCCCGCACGTCGCCGGGCGGGCGTTACCACCACCGCCCATCCTGCCCCCTGATTGGCCGGCTGCCCTGTCAGTCTGGGCGGGGGAACGCTGCCCGTGCTAACCCCCGCCCCCTGCGCCGTTTGCCGCCGCGCGGCCGCTTGTCAGCGGAGTGGCCCGCTTCTCCTGCCCCGGGGCGGCATGAGTACACGCCGCACACCCCTGACAGGGTCCCCCCCCCGCGGCAAGAAGGGCCCGTTCGGCGGCGCCCCAGGGACGGGCGGGGGTCGCCTCGTCACACCGGCACGCAGAAGAAGGCGGGGCCAGACAAAAAGGTCTCCACGGGCCGGATGAGAGGGCCTCGCGGGCCGCATCCGGCCCGCGGGCCGTAGTTTGGAGACCCCTGGTCTATAGGGTGCTTTTGCCCTTGAAGTGTAGCAACAGCCCTAGGGCTCCTGCTACACTTCAAAGGCGAAAGTGCGACATGGAGCCTGGTATTAGCCGGGCACTGCCGCTTTGAAACATCTCAAGGAGCCTGACACCCACAGCATTTCAAAGCATCAACGCCGTACAGAGCCTGGGGTCAGCTGGGGAGTCCCCAGCTAATCCCGGCCTCCACGCAGCGCAGCTGGTTTGAAATGCTGCGTGCAGACTGGGGACACCCTAACTGGCCCCGGGCTGCACGCAGCTTTTCAAAGCGGCAGCGCCACATGGAGCCCATGGTCTGGCCGCAGGCTTCAAGCGGTGCTGCCACTTTGATTGAAGTACCCTGTCTGCTTCCCCCTCTCCCCCGCTTCCTCTACCTGATAGAGGTAGCAAGGGAGGAGGAAGTGACTAGTCGACTCTCCTGTTGACTATCTGATAAACGTTTGCTTGTCAACTAGTCCTTCACATCCTTAGTTGAGTCTCCCTGGCCCATGCTGCTCTTGGCCCCTCCATTCAGATTGTCAGCAAAGTTGCCACTTGTGGTGGTTTCCGTGGTGTGGAAGTCTGTTCGTTGAGAATGGGATAGCTTGTTTCATATAATGTTTTTATTTATAGATAATAGTAAGTCTTTTGGTCACATTTCATGCATGCTATACCTTCTTTAAACTGTGGCCAGAATTGAGGAGATGAAGTTTGGAAAATCAAAGTGTGACCTGTGGTTTCGACCAATACATAACTTCTGGAAATCTTAAAGCGGATATGAATATTAACGAGGAATGTATATGGGTAACCGGTTAGGATAACAATGCACCAGGCCCGGCCTGATCAGAGCCCTTCACTTGCTGGAGTATGCTGTGGGATTTTTCCTGCCCAGCTGCCACAGGCCAGGCTGGTAGCCCCACAAGGCTGGGACCTGGCAATCGAGCCCTGTGGTTAACTGTGCAACCTATAGAAATTTATTGGTTATCTGATTTTGTATACATTTTTTACATTCCTAATACTAGCTCTTCATGTATCGTGCAGTGTAGGATTAGCCTTTTTTTTTTTCTTCCCTATCGGTGTTTTGCTTTGTGGTTGAGAATCACCATTGTCAACTCAAAAACCATATCTGTCTTAAAATGATTGAGTTTTTTGGTTTGGTATGCATAACAACTAAGATTAATATAATACAAAAATAGAAAAATGGGCAAAGTGTGTTTTTTCAGTTTTAGTTAGTCCATTTGACAGCACTTTGTGTATAGTGAGTTTCACTTGTTTGTGTGGGTTTTTTAGACAGTAAAAAGAGAAAAACATATTTTAAAACTGGAAAATATGATTGTAAAGCCACAAAAATGGCAGGATTACTCAACTAGGCACAATGTTTGAAACTAATTTGTTAAAATTTATTACACTTCAGATTCATGATGTCTTTTAATGTAAAAATGAGGTTCAGTGTATTCAAAATTACAAATGGAAAATTTGAGATCTATGTAGTATCACCTTGAGAACACTACGTAGCCCTTGGATTAATGTAATGAAAATCATTTTCAAATAATTTTTGCCTAATTTTTCTTTCTTTGTGCATCAAAATCCATAACTAAAGAATTCAGGACACATTGCGGTTTAACATCTGGGGAAAACAGTTGATTTGCTTAAAAAAATCGAAATTAAAGATAACGCCCAACATGCAAACATTTAGTTTATTTGGATTGTAATTATTATGCAGCATGTTTCTGTTTACTTTTTCACTAATTGCTTACTTTAGAAGCTCTGATAGAAATGCCCCACAGAGTTCAGTGTATTAGCATTTTCAGAGTAATGAATAGACCAGCCGTGCACAACATCACGGAGGGTTCTGAATAGCAATAGAGGGCTTTTAAGCAATGACATCCAGACGCATTGAAGTGGAAGTTAGTGAAGAGTACTTTATACATTGTTTGGTCTAAATTTAGCTAACTCTTCCCTAAGTAACATTTTTTTCTTGATGACCCCAAGATTATAATGTTTAGCAACAGTGCATTAGTGGGTGATGGGAGGGTTGAGAAATTGAGGTTGTTGAATGATTTAGGAGAGTGTACATAGAGCCTACACCTGTAATCAAAGTATTTCTCTAGTCCAACCAATTCCTAAACTTATCTTCCTATTTTCCCCTTTAGGAATATCAACTGAGTTTCAAAGAATGATTCGGTAGGAATAAAACTGAATGCTAAGGCCTTTCTGTAATTGATTATTTCTATTTGTGAACAGAATGCTATGATATCCACATTGCTAGTGAGCTGAGCTATTACATTTTTGGTAAACTTTGCTTGTGCTCATGATGGGTTGTCCTGTATTCAGCACATCAGTTTGTTGAAATATTCCATTTGTATGTGAATATTTTACCTGCTGGCAAGTAGCATTTTTTAAATGAGAACCCTATCTTTAAAGTGTTAGGACAGCCTCATTCTGTAATTACAAGCAAGAATAATTTTGTTTACTTATTGTCATATAAATCCTAGAAATACATTTCAATTAACACATATCTTGGCTGTTTAGGAGCAGAACATCAGCTAGGATAAATCTGTGGAGCGCCACTGAAATTTATGCCGGTGACTGAAAGCTATGTTGAATTCATTGCAGCTATGCCAGTTGAGTATCAGAGCTATTAAAATTGTCTATTCCATAATATTTAATACATGCTCTCTGTTCTGTGCTTATCAGATACCTTATGTGCGTTAAAAGTGAAATTTCACTAACACATTGCAGATATCTCTGAAAAATACTCTATTTAGAATAGGGATGTAAAATCCTGTTTAATTGGTTAACCAGTTATACCTGAAGTTTAACCAGTTAACCAAGTAAGGGGAGGGGTGCTCCCCCTGCAGGCCTGGCCCATGGAGCTGCTTTAGCCCCCATCGCTAAACTGAAACTGGTAGGCATCACCCTTAACCTTTCACATCCCTAAGTTAGAAACAATAGTATACTTGGAAACAGTTTTGCTGTGTCACTTTCTAGGCTTCTCTTACTGTAGTTCATTACTTACTGTAGTTCATTACTTAAGTATATTGGTTTTAAACAGAATCAGTTTCTTAGTTCATTTCTAGTTGAGGCCATAGGATTATATTCTGTTGTCAATGTAGATCCAGAAGGAGTCAGTGAACCTGCTCTGTGGATATATCATAATTAAAATGGAAACACAATGTGACCTACACCTGTGGCAACACAATCAGTTCTGGATTGCAGTGTCAAAATTAAAGGATTCTAATAGGTGCAGAGGCACAAGATGTGGAAGGAGATAAACTTAGCAGCAAATATGTTATTCAGTACCCGTGTTTTTAGTAATAATAAGCAACGAGAGAAGAGAAATTTATGCTGCATGAGTAGTATTGTTTATAAACTTCGTCTCTCTCCTTTTTCAAAATCTGTCTTCAAATGAGAAAAAGATCCTATTACTGTCTTTCTCTGTTATTTACTGTTATGTCTATAATTGTGCATGGTATAGTTAGGCTTTGATTCTGCTCTCATTGAAGTCAGTGGGAGTTTTGCTCTTGATTTTTGACAGAAATGGCACTGGGATATATATGAGAACAAAAAAAAGTGGTTATTTTGGAAGAAGTCTGTAAATGTTAAAACAACTCACTGAAACATTTCTATCAGAAAAAACTAAAAGTTGTTCTAACTTAATGTTATAGTCTGCAAAGGTCAAACCATCTTCTGGGGAATGTAGAAAATATGGCTCAGAGCTCGATTGTATTTCTAAGGATCTAGGGGGGGAAAACATTATAATTGCTTAAAACATAGAATCATAGAACACTAGAACTGGAAGGGACCTTGAGAGATCATCGAATCCAGTCCCCTGCCCTCATGGCAGGACCCAGTACCATCTAGACCGGTGTTTCTCAACCTTTTTTTTTTTTAATAAAGTACTCGTTTTAAAAAAAAAAATAATAAGTACCCCCAGTACCTACAGTTTTCAGACACACAACATGTTTTTCTACTATTGCAACACATTTGTTTAAACAACTTAATTGTAGCCGGGTGGGCGATGAAATTTTTGGGTGTAAAAAATACAAAAATAATAAAGTGTTGTAAAACTTAAAACAAAAATTAAGTTTTCTCCAATTTTCAGTTGTATTGATGTCCCCTCCCCTCCCCTGCAGACTTCTCTCGAATACCCGACAGGGTACTCGTACCACTGGTTGAGAAACACTGGTGTAGACTATCCCCGATAAACAGAGCTCGCCAGCCGCGCTGTCTGGCGATCTGTGCATGCGCAGATCGCCTGAACCCAACTCTTTCGGGTTTTAATCTACTCGTCACGGGCAAGTAGATTACATAGTTTGTCGAGCCCTGCCGATAGATGTCTGGCTAACCTGCTTTTCAATATTTCCAGAGATGGAGACTGCATAACCTCCCTAGGCAATTTATTCCAGTGTTTAACCACACTGTACACTTACATACATTGCACATATAGGGTTCCTCCTGCCCCCTTAATTTATGTAATGTAGAGAACCTACCATAACCTATTTAGATCTGTAGCCACAAATTATGTCCAACTATGCAACAAGGAAAAATATTTTATTGGTGATCCTATGCATGATGAGAGAGAAGCTTTGTACATGCTGTCAGAACTTGAGATAAAAATACAGCCTTTTAATAATCTCAGTTTGGGTGTTCATTGTTCTAGTGACTCGGGAGGTAAGAGTTTAATCTGGTAAAGTCTTCATGGGCAGTCACACTGAACTCATACTGCAGAGTCCAAAGCGCAACCAGTTCCACAGGAGCAGGGTCGGCAACTGGGAGCCAGTGTATGCCAGCTGTTGGCTCTGCTCTTGAGGTGCTGGATGTTGCCCTGTGCTGCAGGCTCTACAATATAAAATGTATACTGCAGAGCCCGCAGAGAAGCATTATAGCAGCTGCAGTGTGTGTAACTGCTAGGATTTTTAACAATTACCTAGTTGCATTTTTAACTGGTTTCTTACATCCCTAGTAGTGATTTTATAGTTCTATCTCAGATGGCATATAAATGTCTTTAAATTTTAAAAAAAACACATGCACACCAAAGCATAAAGAACTTCTTGTGTTTGTTCTCCATCCAATGATGAGAGTTTTGGAGAGCTTGACAGAATTTCATTCCATGAGGCTATTTTTAATTATTAAAGATGAGAGGAACGTGTTGTTGTTTTTTTTCCTAGCTAAAGGTTAACTATGAAGCTGACATGAACATTGTGGTAAATCTGGATTTATGTGCTGAATAAACTCACTCTAGCAGTTCTCGAGTGTATAGGGTAGAAAGGAATTCAGCATAGAAATAACCATTTAATTTATCTTGGGAAAAAAAATCCTTTCGTGTGAAATTCATGGATACTTTAACTGAGGAGATCCCAGAATGCATCTGTGACGTAGTTTGGGTACCTTGCTGGTTGCTAGGCTTGGGCTGTGGGTGACCCCCACTGGCTGCTGTCTGTACCACAGCCCAGCCGAGTAGCCGATGGGACAGGGAGGTAACCTGTTCTACCGGTTACCTCCCAGAGAGAGGAACAAAGGAAGGTAGAATGCGGCCCCTGGCTGGGGGGCAGGGCTGGAAGGGATGGTTAGTGAGTTGCTGTCTGGGATCATGGAGGAGACAGCCTAGGGAAGGGGCTGGAATTTAGGGGCCCAGTCTCCCCTATTTCAAGGGGGGCTGAGGCATCCTAGGCCTGCCCTGTAACCAGATTATATCTGTGCTGTGCTGTATCCTGGAGAAGCAATAAACTCCCTCTATTCTACTGGCTGGTGAAGTCTGTTCGTGCCACTACGGGGGTGCAGGAGATGGGGAAACCCCAATGCACCGTCACAGCATCTCTTTGTGACATTATAGATGCTAAGAGTTTTACAGGGGAATACCCTAAAAAGGCAGCTATCTGAGGGTGAAACTTTCCAGAGCAAGTGACACAGCATTCTTGATAGGGTCTCTATAGCTGTAAACCTCCCAGTGCCATGTTATCTGGTTGGGCTCGACTGTTCTCTCTGTGAAGGTGGTTCCTAGAGAGTCTAGTGAACTATTCTTTATTATAGTGCCCATCTTTATAAAGGAAATAAGAGTGTGATGGACAGGAGGAGTGCTGGCTAGCACTCGGTGACTAAAGGATTAAACTCAGGTAGCTACAAGTGTTGTCAGGGAGAACCAGTCAGAAGAACCAGTTGTCAGAAGAACCAGTGCAATACAGTGCTGAAATTTCAATGGTAAAGGTTACCTGATTGCCATTCTTTTTGTGTGAGTTCTAAGTTAGTAGCTGGAGGAAGCAAGATGAAGTACAGGCAGTCCCCGAGTTACGCGGATCCGACTTATGTCGGATCCGCAGTTATGAATGGGGCCCTCCCTCTCCCTGGTCTCCAGCAGACCAGGGAGAGGAAGCAAAGCGGCGGAACACGCGGGCAGCGGACAGCCCAGACGCCTCTGGGCTGTCCGCTGGCCGCGTGCTCCGCGGCTTTGCTCTGCTCTGCTTTGCTCTGCTCTGCAGACCAGGGGGACGGGGAGCAGAGCAGAGCAAAGCCGCGGAGCACGTGGCCAGCTGACAGCCCAGACGCGTCTGGGCTGTCCGCTGCCCGCGTGTTCCACCGCTTTGCTCCCTGTCCCCCTGGTCTGCAGACCAGGGGGACGGGGAGCAAAGCAGAGCAAAGCCACGGAGCCCGAGGGCAGCAGGATAGCCACGGCGCGTCTGGGCTGTCCTGCTGCCCCCGTGCTCCGCGGCTTTGCTCCGGACGCCTGTGGTACAGCAGCTGGGGCGCTGCCGGTTGGTCCCGTAGCGCCGCTCTGGGTGCCACTGGACCAACCCAGCAGCACCCCAGCTGCTCTGTCCCAGGTGTCCCCAAGTCAGCAGCTGCTGAAACTGACCAGTGGCTGACTACAGGAAGCCCCTGCCCCAGGCTTCCTGGAATCAGCCGCTGATCAGTTTCAGCAGCAACTGACTTGGGGATGCCTGGGGTTCTTAAGTTGAATCTGTATGTAAGTCGGAACTGGCCTCCAGATTCAGCCGCTGTTGAAACTGATCAGTTTCAGTAGCGGCTGAATCTGGATGCCAGTTCCGACTTACATACAGATTCAACTTAAGAACAAACCTACAGTCCCTATCTTGTACGTAACCCGGGGACTGCCTGTAGTCAAACAGAATTACCATGCCTATAAGCAGGGCTCGCTGAGCGGCGGCGAGCCCCACTCGCCAGCCGCGTGGTTCTGCGCATGCGCAGATTGCTCCGCGCCAGCTCTTCTGGGGTGTAAACTACACACTATTTGTTGAGCCCTGCCTATAAGAAATACTGGGAATGGACTGGGCCTTGAAGTACGGGGTCAGTACAGATTGTGACTAGATAGAGAAATGTATGTTTAGTCTATGTTTAGTCACAATCAGGCTATCTTTCTTTATTTTGCTATATGGTTAAACTTCTCTGTGTGAAATCCATGGGTCTGCCGTCCCCCCTTCACTATACCTGAGTTGTGCCATTTTTCTCTGTTTTAATCTGCTCTTTTCTCAGTTGCTCTGTAACACCTAGCAACCAAGTATGCTTTATCAAGTATACATTTTTGTTTTGCTAATAATATCACTTTTTTTAAGGCAATGATTTGATTCTTGTGTCCTGGAATATAATAGGTCTGTGTGTGTGCCTGCCTAGGCTGAGAGGTTAGCTACTAGAGATTGCAATTTGTTTTCTTTTTCAAGCTCTCTTATGGTAAAAGAGCTTGGGGTACTCCTTTGGAAGAAGTTCAAGTGATTCTTCATGGGTTTTAACAGAAGGGGTCAGACACTTGATGGTGGCAGTGAATCTGTGACTCTCGGGAGTTTTTGTAAGCAGAGCCTTTAGAGGCAAGGTATTTTTAAGGTCTCTTGCATGTCCCCTCTTCTGCACTTAGAGTGCCAGAGTGGGGAACAGCCCTGACAAAGAACAACCCAGGGAATTACAGACCAGTCAGCTTCACTTCTGTACCAGGAAAAGTAATAGAGCAAATAATTAAGGAATCACTTTGCAAGTGTCTAGAAGATAATAAGGTGATAAGTAATAGCATGGATTTGTCAAGAACAAATCGTACCAAACCAATCTAATAGCTTTCTTTGATAGGTAACAAGCCTTCTGTATAAGGAAGAAGCAGTAGATGTGAAATATCTTGACTTTAGTAAGTCTTTTGATACTGTCTTGCATGACCTTATTAACAAACTAGGGAGAAACAGCCTAGATTGGTCTACTATAAGGTTGGTACATAATTGTTTGTATAACTATTACCAGAGAGTAGTTATCAATGGTTCACAGTCCTGCTGAAAGGGTAAAACAAGTGTGGTTCCACAGAGATGAATTCTGGGTCCAGTCAATATCTTCATAAATTATTTAGAAAAAGGCATACAGAGTGCACTTATAAAGTTTGTGGATGATACTCAGCTGGGAGGGGTTGCAAGTGCCTTGGGGGATAGAATTATAATTCAAAGTGATCTGGATGAACTGAACAAGTGACCTAAAGTAAATAGGGTGAAATTCAATGAGGACAAATGCAAAGTATAACAATCAGTTGCACAAATACAAAATGAGAAATGACTACCTTGGAAGGAGTACTATAGAAAGAGATTGAGGGGTCATAGTGGTCCACAAGCTAAATATGAATCAACAGTATAATACTGCGGCAAAAAAAGAAATGTACTGTATTAGTAGGAGTGTTACAAGCAAGACATGAGAAGTAATTCTTCCGCTATACTCCAATCTGATTAGGACTGAGCTGGGAGTATTGTGTCCAGTTCTGGATGTGACATTTCCTGAAAGATGCAGACAGACTGGAGAAAATCCAGAGAAGACCACCAGAAATGATTAATGGTCTAGAACAATGACCCATGACGGTAGACTGAAAGAATTGGGTTATTTAGTCTAGAAAAGAGAAGACTAAGACAGGATGTTATATCAGTTTTCAGGTACCTAAAAGATTGTTACAAGGAAGAGGGATAAATATTCTCTTTAATCTCCAAGGATAGGACAAGAAGCAATGCACTTAAATTGCAGCAAGGGAGGTTTAGGTTGGACATTAGGAAAAACTTCCTAACTATCAGGATGGTTAAACATTGGAATAAATGGCTGTAAGACAGCCAAGTCCTGTATTTGTATTACAGAAAGTGCATCTTTAGCCCTGTTCCTTGGATTATTTTATACTCTGACTGATGGTCATGTCAAGTCAATGGGAAAGCAACTGCTATTAAATAACTCTCTCTCTTAAAATCTGTTCATATTAGGTATTTGAAGGACTAGTTGACTTGTTGACTATCTGATAAGCAAATGCTTATTGGATAGTCGATAGACTAGTCGACTAGTTGCTTCTCCCCCACTTGCTGCCTCTATTAGAGGCAGCAAAGGAGGGTGGAGAAGAGGGGGGTACTTCAAAGCGGCAGCTCCTCACAGAGCCTGGGACTCCACAGCTGATCCCGGGCTCAGTGCGGTGCTGCCACTTTGAAACGTCGTGGCAGTGTTTTAAAGGAGCAGCGCCACAGGCGCTTTCGCCTTTCAAGTGTAGGAACAACCCTAAGGCTGTTGCTATGCTTCAAAGGTGGAGACACCCTATTGACTAATTATAATAGTCGATGAAAAAATGCATCGACTATTTGATTCGTCAATTACCTGATAATTAACCAATTATCCCTAGTTCATATTAAGGATGTGAAAGGTTAACTAGTTCTGGTTAACAGGTGGGGTCTGGAGGAGCTCCCTGCCTGTTTAACCAATTAAACGGGATTTTACATTCCTATTTCATATTGCATTTATTTGTTTACAAACTGCTCTCATGAAATTGCCCCATATTTAGTCTACAGTTTTTAACACAGCTTGCCCTTGTTTTGTACCATTGCTGTTTCCATATAAGCTTCATTTGGGAAATAATGAAATTTAGTAGATACCCTCCTCAAATGAAAGCCACCCCAGTGAAGCAGTTTATGGAAAAAATGGCTTTCAAACTAAGATGTATGCTGCATTCTGCTAATGATCTGAAATCTTAAATAGTCCAAACTTTGGGTATTTTTACAAAATCTTTTTAATAAACCTTTAATCAGTAAGGTTTACATGTGCAAATAAACAAATGTGCTTTGCAGTTGGTTGATTTGCTTGTATTCTCAGCACCCGTATTGTTTACCCTCCACTGTCCCTCCTCTATCATAGGTGTGTCAGAACAAAGCAGTGGATGAAATTCTGATTTTGGTTACACTGGTTTAAAATTGGATAAGCTTCACTGGCTTCGAGTATCTTAACATCCAAAACATTTTTGTTTTTCTTTTAGTTCTCTAATGAAACAGACATGTAGAAAATAAATATGCAGGAGTATAAAGCAGCAGTTTTTTGATAACTCCACTTTAATACTATACCAGGCCAGAATCAGAAATGATCAAAATCCTGAAGGTGAAATTCAGATTCAGAACATTTGGCTCAGAGAGTAGCTAATTGCACCTTATTTCCAGGAATGTGAGACATGATTGGCCTCTCCTCTGACTCTTACCTATGGGTCAACACTTTGTCTCTTCCCATCACTCACTATGAACACCCCAGAGAAATTAGTAAGTCTGTATACTCTCTTACCATGCCCTCTTCATGGCAGGCGCCACTGTCTTTCTGAGCAACATCAGCCACCAGCAGTCATCTCAGCATAATTGAGACTGTGTGGCTATCCCTGACCTGTATTATGGAGTGTGCCAGCTTTACTGACTTTGGCAAGTAGATTGAGAGTGTCCATGGCAGTGACCATGTCTTCCTCTGATTATACTGCATGGAGCACGCTGATGGAACATGGTAAATAACTGAGCAATATGCTGCTGAGTTAGATTGTTCTCACCTGATCCATGTGCAGAAGAGTTCTTCATGGGCAAGTCCTGCCTCTTCTGTGTCAAGGAAGGGTTGGTTATCTTCATGGCACTTTCTCCACAGAACGCCTAGCCAAGCTCTTTCTGCACATCTGGTGTTCCAGTAGAAGGAGACTGTGTGGAATTGAAGGGAAGTGCAAGTGGGATGAGCCCATGGTGAGATGCATGGTATCCAGCTCCATAAAACTTACCCTTACGTTCTCATTTGCCACCTGGGTACCACCCTGGGCAAAAGAGGAGTAGCTACAAGTTTTGTTCTAGCGCAGCTGTGCTGCTTGAGTAAATCACTGGGGGGAGGACTTCTTATTTCTGGTTGGGGGGAGAGGGTGCAAATCTTGTGCCATGCAGACTTCCTCTAGGGATGATATGGGGGTATTTCTCGAAGGTAGTCCCCTTAGGGAATTTTCTCCCCCAAATCCCATCCTGTGGAACGTGGAGGTTATGCACAACACTATTATCCCTGCGTGTTCTCAAATTCTCTGGTGTTGACAGAATTTTCTGTGCAAGTGTTTATAGTAGTGTTGCTCCTTATGAAGGTTGCCCAGCACTTCAGTATCTTCATCAATGATTTAGATATCGGCATACAGAGTACATTTATTAAGTTTGTAGATGATACCACGCTTGGAGGGGTTGCAACTGCTTTGGAGAATAGGATCATAATTCAAAATGATCTGTACAAATTGAAGAAATGGTCTGAGGTGAACAGAATGAAGTTTAATAAGGACAAATGCAAAGTGCTCCATTTAGGAAGGAACAATCAGTTTCACACATACAGAATGGGAAGCGATTGTCTAGGAAGGAGTACGGCAGAAAGGGATCTAGGGGTTATAGTGGACCACAAGCTAAATATGAGTCAACAGTGTGATGCTGTTCCAAAAAAAGCCAAGATGATTCTAGGATGCATTAACAGATGTGTTGTGAGTAAGACACGAGAAGTCATTCTTCTGCTCTACTCTGCTCAGATTAGGCCTCAGTTGGAGTATTGTATCAAGTTCTGGGCACCGCATTTCAAGAAAGATGTGGAGAAGGTCCAAAGAAGAGCAACAAGAATGATTAAAGGTCTAGAGAACATGACCTATGAAGGAAGACTGAAAAAATTGGGCTTCTTTAATTTGGAAAAGAGAAGATTGAGAGGGGACATGATAGCAGTTTTCAGGTATCTAAAAGGGTGTCATGAGGAGGAGGGAGAAAACTTGTTCTTTCTGACCTCTGATGATAGAACAAGAAGCAAAGCGCTTAAACTGCAGCAAGGGAGGTGTAGGTTGGACATAAGGAAAAAGTTCCTAACTGTCAGGGTAGTTAAACACTGTAATAAATTGCCTAGGGTGGTTGTGGAATCTCTATCTCTTGAGACATTTAAGAGTAGACATTTATCTAACCTATCAGGGATGGTCTAGACAGTACTGGGTCCTGCCAGGAGGGCAGGGGACTGGACTCGATGACCTCTCAAGGTCCCTTCCAGTCCTAGTATTCTATGATTCTCATTATAAGACTATGTTTTCACTTGTGTTATAACTTTGCCAAATGATATTTGGCTGAATTTTTCCAATACTGGGTGTCTGCCTCAGGTTGATTTTGAGTGTATGTTTGTGGGAGGGAATTTTCAGTCCAAATGATTCAATTGTTTATTAGAATGAGTGTAGAGAAAAAAATGTGGTGTTTCACTTATATTGATTTTTTTTTGGTAGTCTTGAAGTTTGGCAGAGTGAATGGCTTTGTGAGAGGGATGTGCCCTTTGCCATCCTAAGCACCATCTATTTGGCCAAATCATAAATCTTTGAAAAGTTCAGTTTGCACATTTCCAAGATCTGAAGAAGAGCACTGAGTAAGCTTGAAAGCTTCTCTCTCACCAACAGAAATTGGTACAATAAAAGATTTCATCTCACCACCTCCTTCCTGGTCTTGGTTATCATCAGGAAAGGCATTTAATTGAGCTTCTTTATGTTTCTGCATCTGTTCCATCTTTGCTCTTATATTGTTCCCTGTCACTTCACCCTTATTACTATATTTAACTCACTTTATGGGACTGGCAGTCCAGAATTACACCAGTTTATTACAATATTCATCTTATTGCCAACATTGTTTTCATGCTAGAATAACAGACTAGTGAATATTATTTCTGCATGACTGCCCCGTTCATACAATGCATTTCCTGCTCCTTCAGGCTGGCCTCCCTGTTTTCTTATATGTAGGTTCAAAAGCAGAGTAGTGATGCACGCTGGGATCTCATGGGAATCCTCCAGAGAGATCTCCCAGAAAGTTCTTGGAGCTACTCATTAATCCTTAGCTGCAGGTTCCATGGCAGTGTAGCTTTATTCCTTCCCTCATTGTAGGATACTTTCCCATGCCATTCTGCAGTCACTTGTGCTCAGGGACCAAATGGGCACATAGGCGAGCAACAAAGAGAATAGGGATGTCAAGGTGTAGATGACAACATGATTAACCAATAAGCCTGGGCTTATTGGTTAATCTTATTGACTACATGCACTCTTCCCCTTATTCCCGACCCCCCCCCCCCCCGCTGCCTCTGATAGAGAGGCATCAGTGCGGAGGGTGAGGGGGGCAGGTGGGAGCCAATATGCATGGGGAAGCCATCTTTCAAGTAGGCTCCCCGTGCATGCCAGCTTCGCGACCCACCTGCCCCCCCTTGCTGCCTCCTAAAGAGGTGGGGTCAGGGGCAGGTAGGAGCCAGTGTCGGGGGAAGCTGGCTTAAAAACCAGTGCCCCCAGCCCAGCACCAGCTCTGCAGTGCCTCCTCCACCCCTTGCCCTGCTGCCTCTATCAGAGGCAGCAGCACAGGTGGGGGCGTTGGGGAAGCTGCCATGAAGCAGCCTCCATCCACGGTGGCCCGGGCTCACTGCGGACAGAGGCTGCTCTGCATCAGCAGCTCTCGTCTGCAGGGCATCTGAGCTCCCTGCAGACAGAGGCTACTCCCGCATCCCATGGAGCAGCCTTTGTCCACGGCGAGCCTGGGCCTGCCACAGTCAGAGGCTGCTCCATGGCAGCAGCCCTTGTCTCTGGGGGCGTCTGAACTCCCCGCAGATAGGCTGCTGCTGCAGAGCAGCCTCTGGCCATGGGGAGCTCGGACCCCCCGTGGACAGGGGCTGCTGCTCCCCCACGTTACTGCCTCTGTATAAGAGGTTTTTAAACTGGCTCCAATCGTGGACTGGCTTCTGCCTGCCACCCTGCGCTGCTGCCTCTGATAAAGAGGCAGCAGCGCAGGGTGGCAAGGGACTCCCTGGGAATGGGCCTGGAAGCATGCTGGCCACCTGCCCTGCCTCTAGGGACTGTCAGATAGATGTAATGCGGTTACACAACTATTCAATTACACACTATCTAACATCCCTAACAGAGAGCAGGGCAGAAGCCACTTGCACTCAGTAGATGTACCCTAATTTCTCTGTTTCCAATTGCCTCAAGCAAAGGAGGGAGGGAGGAGATGAGTGCATTATGGGATGCTAATGACATGAACTCATAACCACCCGCCCCCCAGTTTTGGTCCCAGCATGCACCAGGAGTATAACCCAGAATGCAAAGTGGTACAGGCATTGTGGGATAGCGACCCATAGTGCATCGCTCTCAAAGTTGATGGCAGTCTCTCTAATGGGGACTTGCTACTTTGAATGACATTGAATTCTTGTGCAGTGTAGGGACACGGACCTGAAAGCTTTGCAAAAATGGGTGACCAGAAATTGACCTTAATAGAATCGAACTTATCTCGTGGTGTTGACAAGGCCTCATTCTTCTAGATTTTTTCCCTGCTTGTGGAAGATGGGTAAGTATATTTTTCCTGAAAATTGTAGCATCCATTGTTTGTTTGTTTCTTTATCTGTGTGTGTATATATGTGTGTGTCTGAAAAATGTTGACCAGTTTTTATTCTGTTTTATGTTTCTTTTCAGTGCATATGCTTAGTGAGAAGTCTGGGTGAACTCCATTAGGGAAGGGAGTTGACTATCCTTTGAATGAAGTCTGGTGGGAACGCTCTGCAAGGTGATGCAAAAAAAAAGAAGCCAAACAAAAAACCAGAGGGTTCTAAACATAGGAGAGCCTGTATTGAGACACTCTGTGGGAACTCAAGGGACCTAGGACCCAGTTAGGAAGCTAATTCTTAGACTCATTTATTGCTTTTAAATTACTCACTTTGTCAGAGCATTTTAGAACATTTTATGCCCAAAGCTGTATCTAGAAATCTTGCTGACCTCAAATCACAATTAATTCAGGTTTAAATTAATGGTAATACCTTCTTACAAGGAGTTACTTTATATTTTCAACTGTATTTCCAGGAGATTCCCCAAAATAATTTAGTATGTGATCTCCATAGAGTTCATTTATAATTAAGCAATAAATTTGAGAAAATAATACTACAAAACATACCAAACAGAAATACAGGGCTTTCTACCCTTCTAGTAACAACTGTCATATAATCAGTATTGCAAACCTAATTGTGGATTTATGGAGTCATGTGTTTATAGTCACTGTATTAAATTAATCCCTGTTGTAACTCCATTGACTAAAGTGAAGTTACAATGGAATTGTGTGGGATAATAATCCCAGGTGTTTTAGAGCGTGTTCACAAGATTACTATCTATGTTGCTATTTTATGTTGTTATTACCTGTGTAACTCTTGTTTGCTTTGTCTTTCTGGTTGATGATTTTCCTGCCTAAGGACTTAATAGTGATATGTGATCTGCATGTGCCTATCACAAAAGACTGAACTAAAAAGGAACTGAGAGAATAGCAGCTTTTTCTACCTAAGACATGTGCCTGGTTCCTGCTGATATGCAGTGGACAACTTAGAGCTAGCTTACACTCTAGAAGAGCTATAGCAGCGCAACTGCGGCATGGCTTGTAAAAACATGGTACGCTAATGGAAGAGAGAGCTTTGCTAGCTAAATTGATGGGAAAAGATTGTTCACGTTGCTGAGCAACATAAAATTATGTACAAGCCCCTGTATATCATCTTGATATGTGCCTTGGAAATGCCCAAGTTAGGACATATACATACATGACACACATTTTTGAACATCCTGGAAATAAAATCCTGTTATGATTAATAGTGGAAATCTTAATCCCTGTAAATTTTAGGACATAATATACAAATAACAGCTATTTGTGGCCTCATTTATGAATGCTAAGTATCTTTTATATTGGCTCGAAATCACAGCACATGCGAACATCCTCCTCGTTTTCCTCGTGTAATCCCCTTTTTCCTCCCCGGGTTACTTGGGAGCAGGTCACATTCACAGGTGTGCCTGGGCGCCTGATGGCTTTAACATAAAGGGAGATCCTGAGTATCCCAGTGGTGGTGGTGTTTAGTTGGGGAAAACCCTATCCACCCTCTTGCTGCTGTCCCTTGCTCATAAAGAACATACAATGGCGGTACCTCCCCCTGACTGGCCCTTAATGGTGTGCCTTGGGAGCCTCCAGGAATAAAATTATTCCAGCAATAATCTGGAATAATCACACCCCAGAGTATGCACTCCTCAGGACTCACTGTACCATACACTTGCTTGCGTCGGTGCGCTTGAAGCAGCTGGAGAGGATGATGCTAGTCTCCTTCTTTGTGCTGGGTGCAGAGTAGTACTTCTAGCTACAGGTACAGCCAAAGGGCATTCAGAAGCAGCCTGCTGGATTCCAGTCCCAAAGGCTCTGAATCCAAATCTATAGCTGCAACCTAACTGCTCCTGGACTGGCTAAAACTCCTCCACAGCAGCCTGGTTCCTTTTTTTCCAAAAACAAAGGGAAGAGTCCACAGACTGCTCAGAGTCTCTCTCCACACACATGGAGAGACCCAGACACCAAAACAAAACAAAACAAAACTTCCTTCCTGGTTTCCTCAAGGGCTCCTGGGAATTGTAGTCTCTGGGGCTAGATTGCAGCACACAGGATCTTCCCAGAAAATAAGCAGAGGCACTTTTAGTAAGGGGACTACACTAGTCTCTAGGGAAATGTGATTTTTTTAAAAATGTTTTTCATCTAAATATGAAATTCCAGGACTTTATTAAACTAATGGGTGGGAGCCTAGATCAGTTTCATTTCTTCACATATGTAGTGTTTTCACCTGAGACAGCGACGCTACGGCTATTAAATAAGTAGCTTGGTGCATAGGTGTGAAATGTGGGGCATGATGGGGAGAGGAGGACATGCTTGCTGCCAGTGGGTTGTGATTTGGGCTTGTTTCACATCTGTTTGTGTGAATCCTTCAGGGTGCATGAGGTAAAGACTAGAGCATAGATTCTTACAAATTAAAATGTCAAACCCCCAAGATGGAGCCTTAAAATGAAATGCTTTGCAGGCTGTTTTCACTGTCACTCACTGACTCAGATGCCATCGCTAAGCTCTGCTCTGCTCTCACCTTCTGCTCCCTGGCGATTGTATTTTACAGAAAATGTCCAAGGTGATTCACAGAGGAAATGAAGAATTTTACAAAAGATTGGGTTCAGTGCAAAACACTGTCAGATTCTTAAGTAGTATAGTATCACAGTACATTTCAATTCGCGTCACAAATAGATGTTAAATTTTTCTTCATTTCATTTAGCTGTTTTATAATAGCTTCCCCGAGAGAACTCAAATAGAAATTGCATGTGCAGAAAATGAGAGTGAATTGCATTGTTTTGAGCACTGGTTTCGAAACACAAATTAATGCTTTGTTCTACTCAGGTTCTTAAACTAAATCCTTCTCTGTAGTGTCAGAGTATCATAGAGTGAATTTATAATCAATGTGCTTAGTATCTCTCGGCAATTCTAGATGCTGAACCTCAGTGTTTCCTAAGTTGGGCATGGGGACGTTCTTGCCTTCAGCTGGGTGTTGTGGTTATTTTAACGTACGGGGGAAATTACGGAAGTGTTTCAAAGGAGATAATTTCAGATTTCACAAAGAACAGAAATCTAACACATAGTTATGTAGATAAAGTGAGTATCGGTTAAAAATTTAACATCAGTGTAATAAATATTGTAGGCTGGAGAGATCGTCTAGTCTAGTTCCCTGCTCTGAGCAGAACCAAATAAACCTAGACTATCCCTGGCAGGTGTTTGTCCAATCTGTTCTTAAAAAGCTCCAAGGAGAGTAGTTCCCTGGAATGCTTTTTCCAGTGCTTAATTACCATTACAGTTACGGCCCTACCAAATTCACGGGCCATTTTGTTCAATTTTATGGCCATAGGATTTAAAAAATGTAAATATTATGATTTCAGCTATTTAATTCTGAAATTTCAATGTCTTAACTGTAGGAGTCCTGAGCCAAGAGCAAATTGTGGGAGGGTAGGATTATTGTAAGCATTCACAATATTTCCACCCTTATTTCTGCACTGCTGCTGGTGGTGGTGTGGCCTTCAGAGATGGTTGGCTGGAAAATGGCTGCTGGTTGGAACGCCAGCACAGAAATAAGGATGGTATAATATAGGACTGCCACCCTTTCTTCTGCGCTGCTGCTGGAGGGGTGCTATCTTCCGAACCCTGTCACACTATTGCATTGATGTGCTTATCCAGTTCTCTATTAAAACTGAATTCACTGTCCATACAATGCCTACAGGGAGAGATTCCAGAACCTCACTCCTCTGGTTATGTGCATTCTAATTTCTAGTCTGAATTTGTGCATGTCCAGTTTATAGCCATTTGTCCTTTAGCTTAAATAGCTCTTTGCTTCCCCTGGTGCTTACCTCCCTTGTGCTGGCAGCTTGGAGTCACACAGAAACTTTACAAACACTCTGTTATCCAAGTTATTAATGAAATTATTTGCAAAATATTGAATAGCATGTAATCTTAATTTAACAGCAAATAAATGACAGCCTCTCATTGAAGTATGCTCTCTGTTAACCTTGTACCCACCTTTACAGTAATGTCATGTAGTAATTTCCTTAAAACCCATGGATATACATGGCAGTAGGTACCAAAGAGAGGTATAATGTTATAAGATGATATTAGAAGACAGACCTGCCAAATAGCCACATACGATAAAGAGAAATTATAATCTTCTATCCTCAAAAATTTTGGCTTTCCTGCACATGAGTGATTTTCCACTCTAGCCCAGGAGGGTTAGCTGGGCTGAGACATCTTCCCTGAGTTTGGCCCAGTGTGTTTGATAGTCACTGCTCAAAATATAAGGCTCCATAGGAGTTGAGTATTAGGACAGTCAGAAACGTAGGTGTTGGTAGTTACAAGTTTGAGAAGCCCTGCTGTACTTGATTGGTGAGTATAGCAATGTTGATGTGTTTCTTGGTGAATTAAATAAACTGCCATTTGAAAAGCACTGTATTTTTATTTGTGGCATTCCTGTTAAAGTTGTGACATGTGACAGCTGAAAAGACAGTTTGAGATTAAGACTTTCACTAGCTGTGAGGCATTTCTCATGCTGCAAAATGTTGCAGTATGTGTTGCTTAACCTGTGCTATTAGCTATAAGCTGGCACAGTAAAAGCTGTATTATTTGGCATTTTACCACCCAGAAAGCTCTATTAACAGGCATGTCTCATATTTCCCGATATAAATCTTAAATCTAGTAATCAGGACTAGTATACTGCCCAGAACGTTATGCAATTCTACATTCTGCAGTCTACTTTCATGCAAAAGAGAAGACAAGTAAGCCAGCTGATATCAGGGTGTTATTCAAAAAAACAAATTTCAGGGCATGTCATGGGTCATTTATAAGTTCACCCCAATCTTCTACCCCTTCTGCGTCTACCCGGCCATCCCTAGAGAGGGTGCGGGTGTAGTGTCATAAGATAACCTACTTTATAGAAAACATTACCTGTATTAGGGATGTGAAAATTCATTTATTCAAGTAAACGTGTAACTGCTGAAAAAATTAAGAGCCGGCTCCCCTCATGAATTGGCTCCTGCCTCCTCCCCGCCCATGCTGCTGCTGGTGAGACACAGGCAGCAGTGTTGTGATGGGAGCCTGAATGTAACTGTGCATGGTAATCAATGAGCCCAGGATGATTGGTTAACCATGTAAACGCTTACACTTAGATGGCCCTAACATATATACCTTAATTACTTCAAGAAACCCACCACTCTTCAGTGAAGTACTACTACCAGACTAAAGAGTATCTGGATACTCACTAGCTGGGTGTGAGGGGCATGCACGGAATGCAAGTACAGTACTTTCCCCTGACTCCCTTAGCATCCTGGGAATGGGATGAAAAGCTAGCTGCATTCTGGAGTGCACAGCTGCTGCTTCCCTGACTCTCCCGAAATGGAGTCCTTGTCCACATGCAGAATAAATTTTGTTATGTGCTCGGAGGCATATGCAGATGTGCAGCTTTGGGGCGGGGGGGAGGAAGGACAAGCTCTTTGCTGGGGACAGTGGGTTAGGGATGCAGGAGGCTGTTCTGGGCTGGATTGAAGGGTTTGCAGGGTAGGAGTAGGATCAGGACTGGGGCAGGTGGTTCGGGTGTGGGAAGGCTCAGGGATGCATGTTCTGAGTGGCACTTAACTCAAGCAGCTCCAGAAACAGCAGCCTACTCCCCCAGCTCCTGTGAAGAACATAGCCAGACAGCTCTGCATGCTGCCCCATCCTCAGGTGCCACCCCTCAGCTCCCATTGGCTGAGATTCCCAGTTTATGGGAGCTGCAGAGCCTATACTTGGGTCAGGAGCAGTGTGCAGAACCCTCTGCCGAACATATCGCTGCTTCTGGGAGCCACCTGGAGCCACAGCAGGCAGGGAGCTTGCTTTAGCTATGCTGTGCCACCAGTTGAACTTTTAAAGGCCCGGTTGGGGTGCCAACTGAAGCTGTCAAAGTCCCTTTTTTACCAGGTGTTCTGGTCTAAAAACAGACAGCTGGCAACCTCAGCTGTACACTTTTGAAAATCTTTCCCATAATATAAAAACTGCATGTATAATAACCTGTTGTATTTTCCTTTCCGTGGAGTTACATCAGGGTTGCATTTGATCCAGGGAAACAGACATGAGTTCTAAGAACATAGAAGCCTTGATGCTTACCTGATGAATGTGATCGCACAAATTCCAAAGAAGAATCAGTTGATGCCACTGCTACTTGCCCCCCGGTCTTAAAAATAAAAACAATTTGGAGGTGTTCAACTGTGCATATCACTTTTTTCTGATTATTGCTTTCCATTTAACTCCTTTCATGATTTTATAAACATATGCAATTTCAAGTAGATATCCATGTTTTTAAAAACAAAAATAGATATCTCAAACACTAGGATTTGACAGAATGTTTTACGGTTAAATTCGTAGTCTCTCTCTCTCTCTCTATAGATAGATAGATAGATATCAAAGTCGCTCCATCAGCTGTGATGTGTCTAAATAGCAATGAAAAAATTTACATCACACATAATGAAGGTGCTTGAAAGGTGTTTAATTATTGCTGTTGCTGTAGTCAAGCTTTTCTTATGTGCCAAGAATAAATTTCCAACAAATATTTGACTCCCATCAGAAGAGTATTGGTGTCATGGAGAAGGCATCTTGTTCTTCTTCTGAAGCTGAAAATTCAAGCAGATTGGGTTCTTGTAAGTCATTTTGTCCCTGCTGCAAAAATGAAATAGTCTTCGGAAATATGATGTGCCTTTTCCTTCTGGTTATAGTGGTTTTATTTCAGATTAACTGCATCCCTTCCTCTCCCCAATCACATTTCATGGTGTAAATGCTATGACATTAAGAACACCTGGTACAAATTTTGTATTTCATCTTCAAAGTTGATTACAAAATTCCTTAATTAATGCTGTCAGCCCTCCTGTTAGCAGAGTAAATTCTATATTTGCTTGCTTCCTTTAAAAGTAGGGCTTAAAACATTGGTTCTCAAACTTTTTGTCTTGCAGCCCATCCCACTCAATGCAAACCTTTCTGTGGACCACCGGCCAACCACCCATGATGACAAAATGGATTCAGGAGGGGATGCAAAGTCTGGGTGGGAGGTCGGGTGCAGGAGCAGGCTGGGGCAGTGGGGATCTGACCAGGAAGTTGGGTGCAGGAGTATATGGGGGGGTGGAGGGGTCTGGGGTGTGTGTGCAGGGTCTCAGCAGGAGGGTGTGTGTGTGTGAGGAGGATGGGATAGGGATCTGGGCACCCCAGCTGCTCCCAGGCACCGCCTCCTGTTGCTCCCATTGACCAGGATTCCAGCCAAAGGGAGCATTGAGGAAAGCCTCCAGGTGAGTGGTTCCCTGCACTGCTATTCCTTTAGCCGCCAGAAGGAGGGGGAGTGGGAGTGGCAGCATGTGGAATTGCTTCCTCCTCTCACAAGCCCAATCCAGCCTTTGAAGTTTGGGGCTCCCTTCCAGCAGGAAGCCAATGCTGTTTCTCCAACCACATGGGGTGGGAGGCTGCAGGGCTGGAGCACATGCATGGTCTCCCCACTGCAAGGGGGGGCAGGCCCTGAGCCCTCGGCCGACCTGCAAGACGCTAGTGGTCTGAAGACCAAACTGAGAGCCACTGTCTTAGGGCTTGTCCACATGGCCCCCATAGTTCAGATTAAGAGGGTGTGAATTAGGGATGTCAAGGACTAATTGATAAGCAAATGCTTATCGGATAGTCGACAGGAAAGTTGACTAATTGGTCTCCCCCCCCCCCATTAAATAGAGGCAGCAAGTGGGGGGGAGAAGAGGAGTGTACTTCAAAGTGGAAGCGCCGCACAGAGCCTGGGGTCAGCTGCTTTGTGTGGCGCTGCTGCTTTGAATGCAGCAGGAAGTCCGGCATCAATCTCCTCATGGCATTTCAAAGCGACAGAGCCGCTTGGAGCCCGGGGTCAGCTGGGGACTCCCTAGCTGATCGTGGGCACCATGTGGTGCTGCCGCTTTGAAATGCTGCAGTGGCATTTCAAAGGGGCAGTGTCACCGTATTGACTAATTGAATAATCAATGCAAAAATGCATTGACTATTCGATTAGTCAGTTATACGATACCTAACATCTTAGTGTGAATTGCATTGCACATCAAAGTGCTATGCTGTAATTCTTCAGGGTGAGTATGGTTAATGTGCACTAAAAGGTGCCTACTTGGATTAATGTAGACCTGTTAGAAGAGGACAACAGTAATACAAACTTTAGTGTGTGCCAGCAGACTCTTTGTATGGAGGAGGTACAGTGCAGTACTTTGGTGCACCCTGAAGACCTCCATAGTCTCCCTTGTGCAGTTCATACATAACTTTAGGATCCTAGTGACATAGGTGTTTTTGAAAATACTATACATCCCATGTTGCTACTGAAATCAAATTGTCTTTGTGTTACCAATCAGTGCTCTTCAATTAACTTGACACTGGCTTCAGCTACTTCATTCCTTTGAGAATTTATGCAGTGGTGTCCTAAGCTATGCCATACAGGCTGCAGTGCCCACATGGAACCCCACTGAAGATAGTGGGACTCTGCATTGGTGAGTTCATCGTAGGAATGGAACATGGGATGCAGCTGTTGTAAGAGTATGATTCTGAATAAGATGTCCCAGAACTTATGTTTTGGCAGCTGTGCCTTACTGAAACGATAATTAGAGCCCTGCAAATCTGCGGAAATCCGTGTCCACGTATGTGGATATTCTTGGACCACTTTTACAGATTGCAAATCTGCACAGGGCTCTAGCAATGATGTCACTGAAATATTACATTGCCCCAGAATAATGGTCTCATTGTTAAAGGAAGGCCAGCGTGGGAGCTGTTTGAAAATAGTTGTGCAGAAGAAGCCAAGGTGTTAATTTTCAGTGTGAGCATTATCTGTTTTTCAAGTTTTTATTAATGATTTTATTTCTGTGCATCAGATGGCTCCTGTTTGAATGAAGCTTTAAAAAAATGTGAGGTGCAGCTGAGTGGCAGCTGTTCAACTGTAATATTAATGAAAAATAGCTTTCTGCCTGGCTTAGTGAACTTATAATGTACCAACTAATTCACAAAAATATTGGTCTTATTAAATATGCTGGACTGGACTCTGGTATATAAACTGTTTAGTGTTTGATAGAAATTGTATTATTCTTATCAGGTTGTATCACTAAAATAAAAGGCAAAAGATTGGATGGATAAGTTTTATTAAAGAGACGTTGTCATGTAACATGGTCAAATTTGTGTCTAATAACACTCTAATGACCCTTATAGAAAAGTCTTATAGAATTTAATACAAAATGTTACCTTTAGAATAGGTTATTTAACATCTAATACAATTTAATAGATCCTTGCTGGTTCCAAAAGGTATTGAAAGGGTAATATTCTCTATTCAGCAAGTTTTTAGAGAAATTTCAACAGAACTCTATTGGTTTCTCTTAAGTGCTGAAAGATTTTTTTCATGGGACTGGTAAAATGTTCTCAGGAATCTAATCCAGTGGTTCTCAAACTTTTTTCATGGACCACTTGAAAATTGATGAGGGACTCGGTAGCTCACTTAATGATCTTTCCTGTGGTAGCTCCCAAGTGGGGGTTGAAAGAAGCGGGGTCTCTCACTCTCTCCTGCTCTGACAGCCCTGGCTCTGGGGAAAGTCATCTTTTTCAGTACCAGCTCCAGCCCCGAACACCCTAAATTTCTCCACCATCTCATCACCCCAATGCTCTCTCCCACCTATTACCTGTTCTCCCCACCTCACCCCGGTGCCCTCTTCCACCTATGCCATATCTCACTGTGCAGCACCCATTTCAGTGGGTGGTAAAGATGTTAAAAAGCGGTTAATTAGGTAACTATCTAACCACTGAAAATCTCAGCACAGAGCCCATGGTGGTACAGAGGCAGCAGCACAAGGCTGCAGCTGGCTCTCTGGGAGCCGTTATCATAGCCAGTGAGCTTATGCTCATTGGTTAGCCATTTAAACGGCTGTAGTGTTGCATTCCTAGTGGGTGGCCTTTCATTCTGTTGCAGGTGGTTGCTTCCATGCACACCTGTAGAGGGAACTATCTGTGGACCACCTGAATGGATCTGCAGACCACTGTGTGAGATCCTCTGATCTAATCTGTTTTTAAAAAGTGTCCCTAAGGAATTAAAAAGCCATTGTTTACATGAGGCCGATACTCATTACAATGTTTACTGCTTCTTCTGTTTGCTCTGGAACTTTTTTTATGCACTAACACAAAAAGTCACATTCAGCATGGGAGTAAATGACAAATCTAGGCCTTCCGATTTTTTTACTAATTTTGAACATCCTGATTTTGATAGGTCCTGATTGATCTGATTTCTTTTTGTAGCTTTGCTGAGATAGGATCATGCATTATTACTGGGGCTGGGAATCCCCTGGACCTATAGACAGGATCGCTAAGACCACCAGAGGAGCACTGAAAGGCAAAAGGAATGTCTCTGGATTCCTCTCCACCAAATCATCTTGGGGCAGTATTGTGGAGAAAAACACACGTGAGAATATGGGATTGTTGGTAGGCTGGGAAAAAAACCACAGGAATCTGTGGCTGTTTGGGTGGAAAGTGATGAAGAAATTCCTCCCTCTCCTAGATTCCTGTGGAGTGAAAGGGCATGGCACATTTCCCATCCCTCAGCTGTTTGTCCTATATTTTTTTTCGGAGGAGGGGATTTCTTTCCCTCCCTTTTAGGCTGTTAGCAGGTTCCTATAGAGAGTGGCAGAGGTGTTCCTTCCCAGTCTCTCCAGGTCTGACCCATATGTTTGGGTTGTGGCTGGTGGATGACAGAGGAGTGTTTTTTTCCCCCCTATTTTCCCCACATTTTTTATCATGGATTGAGACCATTCTCTCTCCTGTCTTCCCGTGGCATAGTGGAGCTGCTGATTGTGCCCCCTGGGGCTGAAGGAGTCTGTATCAGGTGGGGCTCTCTCGGGGGAAAAAAAGAGGCACCTAACTTTCCAAAATAACATTCATGTTCGTTAAAGCCCAAGACCGATCATTTACTCCCTAACCTTAATTTTATAAAAGAGGTAGCACTTTAATTGCCAAACACCATTTCAGGAGCTGGAGCCCTGCTCACACTGGGGCAAATTTTGTCTGGATTTATAGCCTACACAACATATAAAGGTCTCTAAAAGATGGATCCTTCAGCTTAATCAGTGTGTCCTACAAAAGTCAAACTCCTCTTGATTTCAGTGGGCTTCCACTTCAGTGCAGGAGTCTGGCTCGTGGATCTGTTAGCAGGATCTAGCCTGAAGTTGCAGAGAATATAATGGCAATGGCAAAATGACCTTCCTTGGATATTATTTACAACGTGACCCTGAGCTGACAAAAAGCACATGGCAGGAGTTCTTTTCTAGATACGAGTTTGTATTTGGCCTGAAATACATCAGAGAAGATGGAGTTCATTTTAATGTGTGTCTCTGTTTAAAATCTGGGCTTTGTGTTTAGGATGTCTTTTGTTAGGCAAGTCTGATAGACCATGTTCATGTATTAAACGTTTTATAAGAACCTAAATCAACTATGCTTATTGAAGGTGAAGAAGGATTAACACTGGAATCTTTAGTAGTAACCTCTTCTCTCCTCCCCATCCCTGTGATGGAAGAACTGGGGGTGTTAACAATACACATGAATTTAAATCACACTTTATTTGAAGGCTTTTTAGTAACCACTGTTATTACAGGTAGCATCTACGGTTATTGCAACTGAAAGAGAGTTGAGAAGTTTTTTTTTCCCCATTTGTTAATGTGCTTTTCAGCAGTTTATGTAGTCAGTTCCTCTAATTCCCCTGTTAGTTTAGTGGGCCACAGGATACTTGCAGGTGGTCTGCAGAAAGCAGGCTGCTCACAGGAGATTGGCTGTTCCCAGTTGCTGTGTTACATTAAAGACAACTAAAAATATATGAAAGATTTACAATTTTTTCCATATAAGCTGTTACTGTAGCTGCTACAGGAATGTTACGAGATTACAGAAGGGTTGTAGGTGGCCTTGTGGCTGTAGACACCCTGAAGCATTTGTGTGAGGGGCAATATAGACAATGTGATTTATAAAAACACAAAAATGGCAGGATAACTCTGGGGCAGATGTAGAACATGTGGTTTTGGTTAGATTTCAAGTTTTTTATTAGATTTCAAGTTGATGATTTCTCTCTAAATCTGAATACAAACATGCCATTTACTGCCCATATGCACAAACAAAATAAAACAAAACAAAACAAAAAACTCACCCAAAAACCTGCCCATTAAATGTGAAATCTGCACCACTTACACTTGGCCAAAAGTCAGGGTTATCACTGGCTAGCAAGAGAAGGGAAAGAAATAACAAAGGTTTTAATTGTATTTGGGCTGGGAGTATTAAGAAATTCTAGGGAGGGAAGGATTTTAAACCATTATCTTTCCTTTGTTCAACCAAGCTACATCTGAATTTGCTGAAATTCAGGAACTAGGCTGAGACGTGGAAAATTGGGATGTGATGTTATAGAATCACATCTAGGACATTTGCTCCGTTAGGGCCTACGGAAGAACCTCAGAATTATCAACTAACCGGGTTATAAACTGAACAGTCAACCACACTCATTATTTGGAACTGGAAATATGCAGCCAGGGTGCAGCAGACACACGCACAGAGCAAGCAAATACAATACAGTATTGTCTTAAATGTAAACTGCTAAAAAACATTTAAAGATTTGACAAGATAAGGAAATAGTTTGTGTTTGTTTCATTTACATTTTTCTTCTGCATAGTAAAGTTTAAAAAATGTATTAGGTCAGTGTTGTTGCAGAATTTTGAAAAACAACCATAATGTTTTGTTCAATTACGAACATTTCAGAGTTCCAAACAGCCTCCATTCCCAAAGTGTTTGTAGCTCTGTGGTTCTGTTTTATATGGATTTTATGAAGTAGGGGTAAATCTTACTGGGGATGGGTAAGAGCCAAAAGCATCATCAGATCTTACAGTTTAGTTTGGGGATTGAACTAAAATGCTTTTTTTCATTTTGATATTTTCTTTGGTTTAAGCATTTGTAGTATATGTGATTATTTTTTATTTTGGTCTTGACAAATGCATAGATGCGCCTTGAATAGAGATTATTGATTGGCTGTTTTGTTTACCCTGGACCACAATATTTACTTTGCTTAGCTTCTTGTATGAACCTCTTTAAAATTGTGTTTGTACCAAATGCCAGGCCCTCCTTTTTGCTCCGTCTATCCATTACTGTTAGTTTTCCAAACTTCTTGTTTAAGAAATACTGTTAGTAAGGCTTAGCTTCTCACTGTATTTCATTATCTGCATTTGAGGCCTGATATTCCTTCTGCAATGTTCCAATAATTCACCCCTGAAGTCTGATTCCCAAACACCAAAGAGTTAAATATGCAAGAACAAAGGAAGAGCTCTGTGTCTTATAAGCCTCCTTCCGCATAGCTGTATATTCACGAAACAAAGGGATTTCTGTAATAACTCATAAATCCATGAAGCAACTTTTCATGCGATGCAAATGCCTTCTTTTGGTTTTTGCTCCTGATTTATCCTATGGTTTATCTGTATTAAATTATCTTTAATTTGTTAACCTGGCTATAGTGAAATTCTTTTTTCTCCAATGTTTCTTTTGCTGTGCCTATAAAAAGCTGTAAACCCCATACTGATCTGTGCAGTTTCCTATATGTAATCTCTTTCAAGCTTACATTTTCATTTATCATGCTCTTTCCCCTTGAGAGAATTCTCAGTCAGTGTGCTAATTTACCTTCTCCTCTAGACTCTGCACCTCAGATGTTACCTCTGTTGCAAAGTATTGTTGAGGCACAGAGGATGAGTGAAAACTAATCAACAACTTCAGGATTTGACTCTTAAGATAAGAACACTGATCTTGTTCATCCAGGTTGGCCAAACAATATCATAACCCTTGTGGGCAACAACTGAGTTTTTATTTTGCATAAGAAAGATAGTTGCACTGATTAGTAAATATAATTCAAAGTCCTATACAGAGTGCCTCCCATCCCAAAAATTGCACAGCGCTTTAAAATAACTGATTCTATGTCCAAAACTTTGCTGATATATTCTAGCAAATTTTGTGCTTTATTGACCCATTAATTTGGCCTGTTTGATTTAGAGACAATTAATTTCCGCTTACATTCTTTGATATTTTTGATATCGCATGCACATATTTTACAAAGTTGTATGAGATGAAATATTGAGAGACTTTTGTTTTAAGCACTCATCTTCTCCTGTCTGATAGTCTACATCTAAATGTAGCTCCTCTTTGTGATATCCCACTTAGATTCCTGAGTTGTGACCTCAGGTGAATTCCTGTGATACTCAGATTCTATTTTCATGCAGATGTTGCCTTAGTAACAAAGGGAGAGGACAGAAAATATGACTGACAAACAGCAATTTTTCTATATAGGTGGTTTTTTTCAATGCCTCCAGGAACTATCACTGACTATGAACCCAAAACTTGGTAGACGAATACAAGGAAAAATATTTCAAGAAAGCTTAAGTTTCATGAGTGACATAGTTTTGTCTCATGATGACATAATGGAAATAATTTGATTTTGGAACATTGCTGCAGAAGTGACAAGAGCCTTTCTCTCCACTGAATGCTGCATGGGGGACTGAAGTGCCGGAAGAAGCTTATGCACTTAGTGCAAAGGTGAGAGTGACTTTGTTGGATATTGCTACATTTCTTCACATTCCTGCCTTTCTATCCTCTGGCCATTTTGTGCCATGAAAAGGAAAGTAAATGACATTGTTAGAGAAAAGGGAATTTCTTTCTATTCTTTTTCTTACTGCCTCAAGAGCAGAAAACTATGGAGATGTAGGAGGTTGAGTTTTCCTTAGCAAAGAATGAACATCCTCCCCCTCCTCTGTGATTACTGATGGAAGGCTTCTCAATTAATTTCCTTCACATCTTGGTTGTCTGGGATTTTATGTGAGATAAGTAGTAGGCTACTGTATATCTGTAAGGAAATTTCCTCTCCCAGCTTTCCCAAGACTACATCAGAAATACTGACTAAGGATTTACAGAATTAAAAACATAAGTCAAAAGAAGATTCTGTAGCATTTGGGTAAAAAGTGTCTTAATGCCATGTCATATTGTTCTGATGGGACTGTAAGAGTTAATGTTTGCAGGGAAAAGAAGAAAACAATGTCATCTAATACACTGATGGCAGGACCAGGAGACAGAGACTCCCCAGCTGTTTATCAGCTGTGCCAATGGTTCCAAGACTGGCACCAAGCGTACCATTTTGTGCCTCTTTGTATCTCATTATTCAACAAGTGTATGATGAGGACACCACCACCTATCTCATTGGAGGATGCAAGTATGAATTAACTTAGTAAATATTCAGGAAGCACTTGCATTATTATCCAAACAAGTTAAAACTTGGGGCTTTTACAAGAGTTGTGAGAGCTGTCAATTGTTGGCCAGAATTTGCTTCCACTGAAGTCAGCAGAAGTTTTTATGTTGATTACAGTGGGAGTGGAATGAGCCCTGTGTCATGAGTGAGTTTGTGAATAGTTGATGACTGGTTACTGCACCTCATGCTAGTACGGTGGCATGGCATATTTGTCTATTTTTGGCATCTCTGAGAAGCCTATTACCCTCCTATCTAGGTGCTAGATGTAAAAATTAATGACTAAAATATTGGATTTGGCTGCAGTGTAGCCTATTAGTCTAGGTTCTGCTGCAAATACTCTTACTGCATTTTGTAGGTGTTAGTTATTATTTTAATTAGCTTTTCAGGGTTCATCATTGACCAGATGCTTTTTGGAAGAGGTGGGTTTCCCACAACGCTGTGAGAACAGTTGGATTTAATCTGCTTTTCTCTAGTAAGGAATTCAAGCTCAAGGATACTCTGGCCCTTGCTCAAAAGAGTTTAAGCCTGAACTGTCAGCTTTAGCATTCCTGTTGATCACAACTATCTAGGAGGGATGAAGAGGCATTTTTAAGATGTCCCTGTCGTGTTTCTAAAAAGGCTTTTAGAGATTATAGCCAGCACTCCCCGTATTATCCCAGTGGGGGTCTTGTGGAGGAATATTCCTCCCCACACACATATGGGGCCCTAACCAGTCAGTGTTCCCTCTACTTTTTATGCCCATGTGCGGGATGAATGTTATCTGCAACAATATGGTGGTGAGGTGTGCCAACAGCATCCATATTGGTGCATATCACAAAAGTCATTCTTCACATGGACAGTGTGTGGTAGCTGGGGAGGAGTTACAAGTGTGGGAGGGAGCACAAGGCTAGGGCAGAGGGTGGGGGAGGAGTGAGGGCTATGGCTGGAGGTGTGGACTCTAGGGTGAGGCCAGGCATGTAGAGTTTGGGGTGCAGGTCGGAGTTCAGGGTGCAGAAGGAAGGAGGGAGTCCTCCAGATGGGGGGGTGGGATCCAGAGTGAGGCAGGAATGAGAGTCTTGGGGGGGGGGTGTGCAGGCTGCCCCAGGGAAAGAGGACAATCCCCAGGCTTCTCTTATCACAGAAACTTGGAGCCAGATGAAAAGCACCACATTGTTGCTATAGCAGCTCCAGCAAGGCCTGGCCAGAGAGGGGCACTCCCTAGATGTCCGGGCTAGCCTGAGTGGGAGCTGAGGAAAGGGCACCTCTCCCCGAACTACAGCAACTCTGGGGCAATTCCATGCTGTGGCCTGTGGGCAAAGGCACCTCTCCTCACAGCAGCATGAGGCTTAATAGGTGGCCTCATGGTTAAGTGGCAAACGTAGGCCCTAAGCCAGTGTTTCTCAACGTGAGCCGTGGGTCCACTTTCAGAAAGTTGCTAACAGGCCACTCTGGTTTGTTTACTTAACAGCTCTGCAGCCACGGAGCCTCGTGGCTCCCATTGGCTGTGGTTTGCCCTTTGCAGCCAAGGGGTGCCACGGGAGGGCTCCGTGGCTATGGAGCTGGTAAGTAAACAAACCGAAGCGGCCCATTAACAGCCTTTCCAGGGCGGGCCTGCCCCCCACTTTGGGTACGTCTACACAGCAACATTGTTTCAAAATAACTAGTGTTGTTTTGAAATAACTTACTCCGCATCTACACAGCAGGCAATTTTTTTGAAATAATGTCAAAATACTGTGAAGCTGAAGGTCTTCTTATTCGGACTCCTGCAACCCTCATTGTATGAGGACTAAGGGAAGTTGGAGGAAGAGTGCTCTATTTCGAAATAAGTGCTGTGTAGACACTCCCAATTACAAAATAAGCTATTTCTAAATAAGCTACGCAATTGACTTTGAGTTAAGCCCTGCTGTGTAGACACACCCTTTGAGAAACACTACCCTAAACAATTGCTTAGTTTGGTTATGCCTAGTGTCTGCACTGAGTGCCAGAACCTTGCATTGTTTCCTGCAACAAATAAGGAACCAGTGGAGCCTCTGGGATCTTGGCACAATGAATTGCTGTAGGTATTTTCCTTGCTTAAGAGGCAAAAATAGCATCTGCACATTGCATACCTGAAGACTGAGGAGTTAGTGATGTGCAGTACTGAAATTTGAGATATTATAAACATTTGTCTACAATAGGGCTCTAAAATCCCATTTAACCAGTTAACTGATTAAGCCTCTCCCCCACCCCCGTGGCACAGTGGGCCCAGCTCGGCTGGAGCAGCCCCCATGACTGCCAGTTCTTGGGGGGGGCTGGTTAATTGGTTACCCAGTAAGCATCACCGTTACCAGTTAATTCTAAGGGGGGAGATAGCTCAGTGGTTTGAGCATTGGCCTGCTAAACCCGGGGTTGTGAGTTCAATCCTTGAGGGGGCCATTTAGGGATCTGGGGCAAATCTGCCAGGGATAGTACTTGGTCCTGCCATGAGGGCAGGGGACTGGACTCCATGACCTCTCAAGATCTCTTCCAGTTCTATGAGATAGGTTTATCTCTCTCTCTCTCTATATCTATATATATTATTAAATTGTGGTTAATTGACTAGTGGAGTAGTTGATGGAATTTCTATCGATTAGTCAATAGGCACTTCTGCATTCCTCCTTTAAAATGTACAAGAGCCCCTGCAGGGGCTTTTGTACATTTCAGAGGAGGAATGCAGAACTCCATGTGCCACTCAGAGCCAGCAGGAAATCCTGCTGACTCTGGGCTGCACCAGGGCATGTCTGCTTTGAAATGTACAAGAGTCTACAAGAGTCCCCAACGGGGGCTCTTGTGCACTTCAAATCCATAGGGCCCTCAGGAAGCCCGGGGTCAGCAGGGGAATCAGTCTCCAATAGGGGGACACAGAGTCCCCTGATGACCCTGAGCTCCATGCTGTGCTGCATACTGCTCAGAGCCTGGGGTCAGCTGGGTAGTTCCCAGCTGATCCCAGGCTTTACGTGACATTTCCGTGGTACCCGGGATCACCTGGGGACTACCCAGCTGACTCTGTGTTCCATGCGGCATTTTCCCAGAACCCAGGTTCCCATCTGATTATGGGTTCCGCAGATATGCTGCGCGGAACCCAGGATCAGCTGGGGAGTTCCCAGCTGACCCGAGGCTCCAGAGCGCTGCCCCTTTGAAACACCAAGGCAGTGTTTTAAATGGGCAGCGCCTCACAGTTGATCTCTGGCTCAGCTGTGTGGTGCTACTGCTTTGAAGTACCCTTTCTGCCCCTCTCCCCCCTTGCTGCCTCTATCTCATAGAGGCGGGGGAAGGGGGGGCGGAATTGATTAGTCCTTAGTCGACTAACATTTGCTTATCGGATAGTCAACTAGTCGAGTAGTCCTTAACATCCTTAGTTAACTGGTTACCCAGTCACATCCCTAGTTTCTAGTAACGTTTGAAAAATAAAAGTAGGCAGTTTACCAAGCTGTAGGGTCAATATACACTGAAACCCAAGGTCATATTGCACGCATTTTACATGGAGTCCTAGAAGGGAGAGGTGTAGAGTAGACTACATCACTCCTGAGGAGCACTCTGTTGTGCTTCTTACAGTGTGAAAACAGTGACATTGGCTTTGCTGTTCAGGTGTTGTCATGGTAAGGAAGGAGGAAACATCAGAAAGAGAAAAGAATAAGAGGAAAAATAGTTTTTGAGAATCGAAATTTTTATTGAAATGAAATGGTGATGCTTAGATATCTTAAGGCCATATATATTTGATTTGCCTTTCTAGTGCTTGTGCGCTGTAAATATCTGATTTTAAAAGAATCCCCTTCTGTCAAGGAAGAATTCAAAAGAATAGCCATTGTCTGTACATGAAAAGCTTACAGTGCTTTGTGATCCATTGCAGAGAGCAGCCAGCAGAGGGAGCACCTGTAAACTAACGAGCTGCATCTACAGAGCAGTGCTGGTATTTTTAACATCCTTTTGGAAACTTGTATGCAAATAAATGGAAGAAAAACCAAATCAATTTTACTTTTAGCCCCTTTGCCAATGCAGAATTGGCAGTATTTGCTAAATGGAAAAGGAAAATCTACAGCCAATCTCCTACTCCTATGTACAGTTACCTGCAGTGTTTTTCCCAGTAATTGAAATGTAGCATGTGTGTTCAAATGTATGGAGGCAGATGGGAGGGGAGGGCCGATGAGGGCTGAGACTGTGAGGGTGCAGGCAGGTTGTAAGGTATCATAGACAAATTGAAAAAAAACAACCCAGTTTCATGACAATTTTATTAGATACAATTCATGTTCTAAAATCATCACAGAAATTAAAGTTTACTACTCAGTCCTACTGTGAAGCACTACATTTTCCGTCCCTCTTGGTTTCTTGCTGTAGTTTTGCACAATTAATTACTGAACTTCTTGAATGCAGTGCATTCAATAGTGACTTCTTGTGTGTCCATTAGTTCTAGTACTTTGTGATATGTTCATGTTAGGCAAAATGCAACTTCTTTTAGAACACAAAATTCTATTCAAGGAAGAAAAAGAACACTCAGCTGTAGCTGTTGTGACTGGGAGTAGCAAGAGATGAACTCTTGGCCTTCGTTTATCCTGGAAACATAGCACAAAGATTGGGTTGAACCACTAGTGATGTTAAAGAAGTTAAATCTTCATTCATTTCCTGTATGATATTCCACTTCGTGTTCATAATTCTCTATTCTCTCCTGATCACATAGCAGCACCATTGCTGTTAGTGCTTTGTTCCAGTCAGCTCTTAGGGTATGTCTAGACTACATGTCTCTAGAGACAGAGGCATGTAGATTAGGCTACCCAGCATAGGGAAATGAAGCGGCGATTTAAATAATCGCTGCTTCACTTAAATTTAAATGTCTGCTGTGCTGTGCCGATCAGCTGTTTGTCGGCTCAGCGCGCTAGTCTGGACGCTCCGCGGTCAACATCAAAGGCATTTGTCGACCTCCAGGGTATGCCTCGTGGGATGAGGTTTACCGGGGAGGTCGACAAATGCCTTTGATGTTGACCGCGGAGCGTCCAGACTAGCGCGCTGAGCAGACAAACAGCTGATCGGCACAGCGCGACAGCCATTTAAATTTAAATGAAGCGGCAATTATTTAAATTGCCGCTTCATTTCCTTATGCCCAGTAAACAAATCTACATGGTTCCATCGACGGAGCCATGTAGTCTAGACATACCCTTGATGTTTTATAAGACAGGCATCTGTAAAAATTACATTGAGGTCAAGTAAAATCCAGAAATTGCTATTACAGATTTGTAATAATCAAATCTGTGTACTTTCTCATCTGGCTTAACAAACACTTCTTGTCTTCTTCACTTAAAGATTCAATATAAGTGTCTTTATTGGTCAACTTCCATACTGAAATTTTTGTTTCTTCCAGTATGTTTTCAGTGGATGTTTTTCTGATTGACCCAAGAGTTCCTTCTATTGCTGAACAAAGATCTACTACTGTTGTAGCAGATTCCTGGATGGCATTGTTTAATGACCCAAGTGCTTGTCAATAGCATATTTACGAGAGAGAGAATGGCAAAAGTCTTTTCTTAACTCAGTAGTAGTCAGAAAGTAGTCTGCCAACTGCACTAGTTAGATCTGTCCTGTCTTGGTAGATACTTTCCAAAGTCAGTAATAATGGTTGCAGTATTTTTAATCTTTGTTCATCCTTTTCAAACCCATTATTATTTCTCAGGTAGCCTTGTCATATACTCTCGTCAGTCTTTTTATTTATATATATTATTTATATATATATAATTTCAGTTCATTCAGCCAACCACTAAATTGGCAACACTGCATGTAATGGTTGACTAGTGGAGGAGTGTTGGGGAAATTCAGGTGTGGTGTAGGAAAATCCCTGCCTGTGAGTGTAATAGTTACTGTTCATTACTGTTTATTAATGGTCTCACGGTGAGGAAACACTATGTGGTGGAGGTAGTGGCATGTTTATTATTTGTATTGCCATAGCAACTAGCAGCTCTAATTCTGGACCACTGTTCCATTTTGTCAGGGTCTGTTCAAACACTGCACAAAAAGACTGTAACCATCATGATGGACTTACGGTCTATGCCTACTGCTAAATGGTTTTTAAGGATCAGGCTCTTAAAAAGGGCAAATTATAAACAATGGCAGGTCATATGCAAGCACTATGAGAGAGTTTTCTAACACATAGTCATTTCTAAAACGCTTCCTTACATAGTTCAAAGTCACTTATTGCTATGAAGAACTAGGGGCATGATTTTTTTCTACTTCTGCATGCTTAGTCCTGTGGAAGGGTCCACAGCAGTATTCAGTCTCAAAGCCAAGAAATCGAAGCTTTCTAAAAAGAAAGGTGGTTTTAAACATTCTAATCACACAAATATGTCTGAAAATTATCCTAAAGTGTGAGAAGCACTTATGTTTCACTGATCAGATTTCTCAAGAGAAGCCTAGCTATGAGCTGCATCCAAAGCCCATTGAGCACAAGAGCTTTTTGGATGAGGTTCTGTTTTCAACAATGAAGGTAATTTATCATATCTGACTAAGGGGCAATATTCCCTATGAGCTGAGCACTTGGGCAGCCACCCAGGAGAGATTTAAATGTCACCCAGCTGATTAGCAGAGCACCCACAGCATGTGTTTGTGATGATGGTACATATCCACACATGCCTCTGTATATATAATACTATTTATTCTTAACAGGGATGGAAAAATTAGAGGGAACATTACCAAGGGGTGTGATAAATTTTCCGTCACATTGGGGTCTTTCACTCAAACCTGGATTTTTTTTCTTTAAAGTATGCTCTCGTTCAACATGGATTTAATGCAGGAATTATTGGGTAAAATTCTTTGTCCTGTGTTATGTGGAAGGTCAGACGAGATGACTGTAATGGGTCGCTTCTGGCCTTAAAGTCTCTGTGTGCATACATACACACTAAAATTTACCTTTCAGCTAAGAAGCATCAGACAATCTTTCAGCTCCAAAGGTAATTCTGTTCATAGGATGAATAATGAAAGGGCCTTCTCGACCATAACTAAAGTATTATGCTGGCACAGCTCTAATAAAAAGAACCTGCTAATGTTGTGGTCCCTTTTGAATGTGGTTAATGGAATGTTACAGTCTTCTGGTTGGAAAGTACTGATGGCAACAAAAGAAATATAATTGGAGCTGGAAGGATTCAGTTAACAATTTTTTCAACAGGCCCAAAACCCACACTTCTTATTCAAATATTGTTTAATTTTTCCTCCTATCTTACTCTCTCTGTACATGTCAATTATGTACATCTTCTTGCTTGGTTCTGGATGGCAGAAGAAAGGAGTCAATTGCTAATATTGGGTGTACATTATCCAATAGTCCAATAGCACATTATCCAAGGAGTCAGTAGCTAATATTGGCTTTTTCATACCGCTGGATTGCTCACAAATTAGCAAGATTGAGAAGTCTCTGCTCAGTCTATGTGGCTGAAATACTAGGTGTGTTCTCAGGTCTTGCTTGTTGTGCATTAGCAGACTAATCTAGTCTAGTAGGGAAGTTTCTAAAACATCTGTGTGTTACATTTGCCACATGATCTTTTCTATGTGCAAATATTTGAGCACAACAATTGCACAAGCAACTTTTGTACATGTACAAATTGTGTTCTGGTTTCCCTTAGAAACTTTGGCTCACTGTCTAGTTCTAACAGTTGCCCTTTTACTCTCATTAATGTGACACTTATATAAAAGTGTCATTAATGTGACACTTATATAAAAGCCTTGCAGAATTTAGTAACGTTTCTATAGAAATTTTAAACCAAACCATGATATTCTATAGCAAGGTTATAATCTCTAGTCAGTTCTCTGTGTGGATTAAAGAGCCTATAGAAAATACATAATTCCTCACTGTATTCATAGTTTTTGGAGCAGCTTCTGTAGGACACTGTTTAATTTCCGTAAAAACCTCTTAATCGCACTCCTCTATACTAGGGATGTGAACAACTAGTCAACTATCTGATAAGCAAATACTTACCAGATAGTCGACACACTATTCAGCTAGTCGCTTCCACCCTCCCTTGCTCCTTCTATCAGAAAGAGGCAGTGGGGAGGGGGAGAGAGAGTAGAAAGGGGTGCTTTCAAAGCGGCAGCGCCATGTGGAGCCCAGGGCCAGACCTTGGGCTCCATGCGGCGCTGCTGCTTTGAAACACCCCATGGAGCCCAGGGCACTGACCCCGGGCTCCATGCGGTGCTGCTGCTTTTAAATGCCCCGGGGAGCAGGAGCCAGCAGGGAACTCAAGCAGTCCCCTGCTGGCCCTGTGCTCCTCACTGCTCTTTCACTTTTGAAGTGTAGCAATAGCCCTGGCCCTTAATACACTGGAAGAACTCTGAGAGTGGAATCAGATGAAAGAATGTTTATATAGTCACACTTGGATAAAGGTTAAATGTTTAAAATAGAAGGCAAACGGTAAATTTGCATAATATAATACAGAAAAGAGGCCAGGCTTTTCATGTGAGTTTAAATATCACTAAAGAACAAAAATGTAAAGTTTCAACTCCATAGTTAAGCTTAGGGACTGAAGGAAAGGCAACATGGTAGAAAGGATGATCTTTTCTTGGAAAAAAGATAAGTGAAAATATCTTAAACTAGCAGGTGAGGGAGGCCTTTCATTCACTGGGAAAAGTCATTTTGCGTAAGTTACACTTTACAGGAAACTTTAAGAAATAATAAAAAATGTTATTACATGTATTTAAAAGTGCTTGCATAAGGGAAGTAAAAGAACAGTATTAAATTTGTAGGATTTTAACTTCAAACATTATTCATTTTATTGAATAATTACCATACATAGTAGATTTGAATCAGAAACTTGTAAAGCTTCCTTTACTCTTTCCTTAACTAATTTGAATTATTTTGTGATTTGTAACAGTAAAAATTTTCTTTGAACTAAAATGACAGTTGAATAGGCAACTCAATTTTAATTTTGTTAGCAAATGTTTTTATGAACTTTAATGATAATAGTCATTACTTTTTTCCAATGAAAAACAAAAATAATTATTTAAACCTATCACCCGGTATATTCTGGTGTAAAAAGTAGTGCATTCAGTTAATTTAAGTGGCAGACTTGTTTATATAAAATTTGGTATCTGTACTAATTGGGAAGTATGACTTTATTTTGCACAAACAAATCCACAAACAAACTCTTCAAAATATAGAATAGATTTACCATTCCCTAGTTCCATAATATCTGTTTCATCCAGATTTAATGGAACCTTGTTAAGAGGCTTCTTATTTTTCTCGTTATGAAACATAATACAGCAAAGTAATTAAAGTTTTTAAATCCCTGGAGGGGGAAAAAAAGGACATGAGTTTCTTTTAAATATGTTTGCTCATTAATAATTGCAGAGTATCTGTGAAACAAGCTATTGATTCTATAACTTTTTGCTACCAAAAAGCAGAAATAAATAGATTAAATAATTTAAAATATTTAAATGTATAGCTATTTAATGTTTAGTAGTAACCCATTTCAAGTTTACATTATTCTACATTTAAATTCACAGTTGAAATATTTTTTGCTATGCTGCATAACTGTTGACATTAGGGCTGTGTCGAGACTGCAGGGTTTTTTCGAAAAAAGTAGCCTTTTTTCGAAAAAACTTCCCTGCGTCTAGACTACAGCCATGTTCTTTCTAAATTAAATTGAAAGAACGTGGCTTTTCTTTCAACGGCGGTACTCCTCATTTCACGAGGAATAACGCCTTTTTTCGAAAGTGCTCTTTCGAAAAAGGCGCTATGTAATGCAAACTGTGCTTTTTTGAAAGAGAGCATCCAGACTACCTGTGTGCTCTTTCGAAAAAGCGGCTTGCTTTTTCGAAAGTACTGGTTGCAGTCTAGACACTCTTTTTCGAAAGAGGCTTGCAGTCTAGATGTAGCCTAGATGTTATGTTTATAGCCTAGGTATAAGTGCACTTGTGTGTTTTACTGATACCTCAAGGTTTAGTAAAGATTAGGGGTGGAGGAGGGCATAGGGATGTAGGGTCTGGTCAGAAAGAAGGGCGTAGGAAGAGCTTTGGTTTGGAGTGTGGGGGTCTATAAGGGAGCTAAGGTGATGAAGGCATTTTGGGGCTGAGGCAAGGGATTGGGGTATGGAGCACATACTTGGGGCAGTTCTCGTTTGGTGGGGGGGGGGGAACAGGTGGCTTTGTGTTGCCCCATGTTCACCTGTAGGCACCACCCTCCACAGCTCCCATTGGCCATGATTCCCAGCCAATGGGAGCTGTGGGGACAGAGCTTCCCAGAGTTCACCGTGACTCCAACCAAGGGGGAAGGAACAGTAGCCTGCAGAGCCGCCTCCCTTCCTCCCTGCCAGGAGGGGCTGGCTGAGAACTTGGGGGAGAGGAGGAAGTTTAGTGCTCTAGCCCAGAGGCCTGGGCTAAAGGGGGCTCCCCATTAGCCCTGGGCTGCAAGTCCTAAAGCCCCTTTCTTAATCTGGTCCTGCTGTTGAGGCTGGAGGAACACATCTTCCCACAGGCCATGGCAGCTCCCCGCTGGGGCTGGAGAAGCACGCCTCTCCCCTGGTCCCTGCAGATAGCTGTCGCATCCAGGGAGAGGCATGCTCCTCTAGCAGCAGTGGGGCACTGCTGCAACCACAACCCTGAGTTCCCATGTGGGGCTTATTAGGCAGTTGTGCAGTGGCACAGTTTAGAGGGAACCTTGCATAAGTCCCCCTTGCTTGTGCTGATTCTCTTCATGGGTGGATTTCACAGTAAGGGATATGGTGGGAAACTTGCGCCAATTAAAGCTAGCCTGGACAAAACATGTCTTGCGGGAAAGAATTTTGCATTTTGAGGGAGATGATTTAATAAATCAGGATAAAAAACAAGCCAGACTCTTTAGCAACGAGCCTCTGAGCCGAGGCTAGTTGACTCAGGCTCCCACTGTGGGACTAAAAATAGCAATATAGCCTGGGCAATGAGACCCAAACTCTTCATCCAGTTTCAGACGGATATGTCTACCTTGCTATTTTTAATGTTGTAGTGTGAGCCCCATGAGGCCAAGTCAGTTCACACAGGCTCTGGGACTTGTTAGCTTGGATAGACTGACTCTACTTTCTGTTAAATGTTCTTTAACAACACTTATATCTTGGAAGAAAGGAAGGGGAGAAGGAAATTATTTCATCGGGCAGATAATAAAACCTTATATATGTGTACGACTTGTTTCCTTTTTCATACAGGGTTTTGTTCCCCATTCTTTGTTCCTTTTTTTTGTCTAAGAATGAGGGTTTATGTAGGCAGAATCAGATCTTCCCAACAATGCTGACTTCTAGAAATCTTGTTATTTGAAGCTACTGTAAAGTAGTTATTAAAACACAATTTTAAAAAATCTGGTTCTGTTGTGTTTTTAATGGAGATTTTGTTCATGAACATATTGAGCGACATAAAGAGACTTTGGAGCTCCAGTGCAGAGTTTTCCAGTTCAGAGCTTTTCCTCCGCAAGAGTTAAAAATCTTAAATGCTGTCATTTGCCTATGCCATTTCAGTTGATGCTTTGTGTCTTATTGCCTATGCCATTTCTCAGAGCTTTGTGTCTTATTGGCACTGAAGAGTGAGAGAAACAAACTACAGTTTGAACCTCTCTAGTCCCACACTATCTGGTCTTGCAACATCCATGGTTCAACATGATTTTAGTTAGCCAGATGTTCACTTATCATGGGTGTGGCCAGGTTTTAGGTGGTCTCATAAAGTTTGTTTACAGCCACCAGTCCTGGCTCTGTATTCTGTGCTGTTATTTATCTCTAATTTACTTCTAAATATCTTCTAAGAACCCCATAAGGAAGAGAAGTGTTGGTAATGCTGCTAGACAATATTGACCTCCTGTGGTTTGGCAAATTCTCTGGTTCGGCACTGGTCAAGTTCCAGTGATGTCAGACTAGAGAGGTTCAACCTGCAGTATTAAAACATGGGTCTCAGCAACATAATCTGAGCATATGTCAGATTCTTGTAAAGGAGATTTAATTATGACAAGGAAATGTTACTTTTCTGTTTGAAGGTTGAAGGAGAAAGAGATGGAACTGATGTTTGTCCCTAATCAGTTTCTCTCTCCTATAATTTCATTTCCCCCACTCCTACATAATTTTGAACCTTTCTAGAAAGAGTTATTAGCAAAAAGTGTTTTTGAGTATATGCTTAATTGTAAACATAATTAAAATGAGAGTGGCTGGATTTTGTTTTGAGGTGTTTGTTTTTCAAGACTTTATGCATGTCCTTGAAATTGACTTTTAGCAATTCCTCGAGATGGGTTTAATTTTGTTGTTTAATATTCTTCATACTGAATACCTTGAAGAGTTTGGGCTTGTATTGTGGCCTGGATAAGTGCCATTCCATACATATCAGTCCATAGATAAAGGGTCTATTTTGCTGTAAAGTCTTTTTCTGTGTAGCAGAGTTTTACTTAAAATGTCCTATTGCCTGGAAATTCTGTTTACTAAAACACAAAAGATAAGTTCTATATTTGTCTTTTGTTAATTGGCTTCACCAGAATAAATCAAGAATAATTCACTCTAATTAATTCAGTGTTAAACTTCTGTGAGAGGAGAATCAGTTCTTATATCATCTGAATCCTTGTGATAGCCCCTCTTAGTGTGAAGCAAATATTCTAAAAGAGGATCTGGGAAATGTATTGGTGTTTCAACATTCCTATCTTCTAAGGCTTTCCTGACCAGGTCGGTTCCATTCCTTTTTGCCTGTGTTCCTGAATTTAAGTTTTGGGAAAATCTAAGGAGGACTTTGTACAGAAGAAAAACAGCAAGTAAATGGTCTGGTAGCACTTTATAGACTAACGAAACATGTAGATGGTATCATGAGCTTTCTTGGGCACAGCCCACTTCTTTAGATGACAGAAGGTTTCACTTGTTTGACAACTGCTAAAACCCTTTCATTGTCACAAACGTTTGTGACAATAAAAACGAATTCCTGAACTCATCTTTTAACTCTGCATGTTTGCTCCCCCTTTTTCACATGTAGGTAGATTTGATTGTCTCAGATACTCAGCTTTCTAAGAATGGCATTGAGCCACTTAGTTCATTTGACCCAAGGAGCCTGATCAGTCTAATACTGTGATTTTCCATTCTGCTACTTGCTTGCTGAAGTTCTTTCTTACATGTTTTGACACTGCTTTCTTTGCTTGCTGACTTGGTTTCAACAACATCTAAAGGGTTATCTGTCACTCGTGACACCAGATTATCACATCCTGTATCTAGTACAGATGGTGGTGTGGATTCTGTCAAGGTTTGCATGTCTTTGAGAGAATATCCTTAAAACTCACTGTGGCCTGGTGCCTCTTGCACTTGGTTAGTCACCCGTGGAGGAAGGGGCTTTTAAAGAAACCCATTGGCCTGTTTTCTTTGTGTAGAAATTCCTTTTGTGTAGTGTTTTAGCCAAGATATCTATTCAGATGTGCTACTTTTCAGCTTGGAGGAATGTTTTGCTTCCCTTTCTGAGAGAATACTCATGGGAGACATGCTTTCCCCCCGGCTGTCGGCAAATAGAGCTGGTCAAAAAATAGGGTCAGTTTTTGTGGAAAATGTGCATGTTTTCTTTACAGTATTTACTGATTTAAAGTTTCCCTTCTCGATGTAATTTCTTAAAGTACAGAATTGGGAGGACTGAGTGGCTCAGAGGATTGATAACAGAACATTACAGTTTCTCATACCTGGGTCGCGGGATGAATTACAGCAGTTAAGATGCTTTATAGAGGTAACTGAGTTTAGACTACATGTCTGCCATATATGCATAAAATCTCCTCTTTCATCACTATTTCTCCAACATTTATTCCCATTCAGTCACATATTATTTATGTATTTATTTTAACCTGACCGATATGAGGTACTATTGAAACAGTAGTTAAAGAAATTTTCTTTTATTGTGAGGTTTCATGGTCCACTTTTTCCAAATCAAACTCCATTCCTCTTAGGCAGTTTATCTAGCCACATCCTTTCCCCAGCATGTCATAGATGGACCCTATTTGTTAGGAAAGCTATCTGCAAAGATTGCTGTAAATTAATTATAAGTGTTGTTTCCTAATTGGTCAGATGCCACCTCTTCTGTTAAGGTTAGCTTTCTGTATAAAACAAGTTTGGTAGAAGGCTGAGAATTTACATAGTGTCTGACTTGAAAGTACAGGCAGTCCCCGGGTTACGTACAAGATAGGGACTGGAGGCTTGTTCTTAAGTTGAATTTGTACGTAAGTCGGAACTGGCATCCAGATTCAGCCACTGCTGAAAGTGACCAGCGGCTGACTACAGGAAGCCCGAGGCAGAGTTGCTGTGCCCCGGGCTTCCTGGAATCAGCTGCTGATCAGTTTCAACAGCAGCTGAATCTGGACGCCTGGGACAGAGCAGCTGGGGCGCTGCCGGGTAGGTCCCCGCAGCGCTGCACCTCGGCGCTGCGGGGACCAACCCGGCAGCACCCCAGCAGCTCTACCCCAGGTGTCCCCAAGTCAGCTGCTGCTGAAACTGATCAGTGGCTGATTCCAGGAAGCCCGGGGCCCCCCCCAGCAGACCAGGGAGACGCGGAGCAAAGCGGCAGAGGACCTGGGTGGTGGGACCGCGGTGCGTCTGGGCGGTCCCGCTGCCCACGTCCTCCGGGGCGAGAAAAGCCCCGTTTGTAAGTACGGATCCAACATAAGTCGGATCCACGTAACCCGGGGACTGCCTGTACTGGTACTAGGGGAGAGTGGGACAGTTAAAGTTAGTTTTAACCTCTAAAAAGCTTCTTTACTGAATAGTGGGCCATGGCTCTCCCAATCTTTGAAGCTCTCTCATTCATGATTTGGATTAAGATCTGGATTATTTGCCCTGGGTGACACTTGTGTGGAAAAGAACTGAGTTTATCTCTGTCTTTATCCCAAACGTGCATAGAGTAGCTTTTGCTAAAAGATGTGTGTAAATGTCTGGAGGGTGTGATTTCTTTTGTTACATATATAATCATCTGAAATAGTTCCGCAGTGTTCACACTGCAGCAGTTTTCTTGTTCGACAAAGACCCCGTGTTTGACTGAGTTATATCCTCCAATCCACTAGTTTTGAGCTGTCTGGCTTGAGGGTATAATGAAACATTTGGAATAGGTAATCCACACTATTTAATGGGTGTGTACAAAGTACAGCATCTGCTCTTGCTTTTATTCACTATACAGTCTAACAACAGAGTTTCATGTGGGATAATCAGAGAAAGATTCTGAAGTAAGATAGATATGTTTGGCAGATTTATTTTGACTGTGACTGTTCTCCCCAACCAAATATTCCTTGCTCCCCCCAGCACATCACATCTTTATTCATTTGCTGAAGTAAGAGTTTGACATTTAAATCACAGAACTCTGCTAGGTTGTTAGAGATTTGTATTCCTAAGTATCTGTATAGAATTTGCTGCCCATTTGTAGCCAAATGTTTTCTGTAGGAGTGACTTTTCAGAGACTAGCCAAGCTGTCATTTCAGATTTGGCATAATTTACTTCAAATTCAGGTGCATTTCCAAAGTCTTAGATTTCTTTACCTATTAATTTAAGGAAATATCTGGTGTAGATAAAAATAATAGTGTATCATGCTGTTTCTGATGTGTTCCTGAAAGTTTTGTTCCTGTGGTAGATCTGTTCTTCCTCTATGCAAAAAGGCTTCATAACCATTTCAAAAAATAAAGGAGACAATAGACATTCCAGCCTGTAAAAACAACAAGTAGTCCTGTGGCACCTTAGAGATTAACAAATATTGTATCATGAGCTTTCGTGGGCAAAACCCGCTTCTTCAGATGAGATGATCTGTATCAGAAGCAGCAGTGCGGGAGCCGATACACGTGGGGAGCCAGCTTTTAAGCAGACTCCCTATGGGCTCCCATGGGGCTGCCTTCTTCTCCCCTCCCTGCTACACGCACCGGGGGGGGGGAGGGAGAGGAGAAGGGGAAGGGCGTACACGCACCGGGGGGGGAGGGAGAGGAGAAGGGGAAGGGCGGACCCAGTGCACGTGCTGGTGTGCCCCACACCCCGTGTAAATGTGTAACCGCTGACATTTTTAGTGGTTACATGTTTACCTGAATAAACGCCTTTTAGCATCCCTAGTTTAATTGGCTAACCGGTCTGGGCTGTCGCATGCCCCCTCACTCTCCCACTGCAAATGGAGGCTGCAGCTCCTGTTCAGAGTGGGCCCCTTCTCCTGCCTAACCAGTTAAACCTTCACATCCCTAATCATGTTCCCTCAGTCTTCCTTTTTCCAGACTAAACAAACCCAATTCTTTCAGTCTTCCTTCATAGGTCATATTGTCTAGACTTTGAGTCATTTAGTTGCTCTTCTTTGGACCTTCTCCAGTCTTTTCATGTCTCTCCTGAAATGTTGCCCCCCAGAACTGGACACAGTACTCTAGTTGAGGCTAATCAGTGCAAAGTAGAATGGAAGAATTACTTCTTGTGTCTTGTTGACAACTCTCTTGTTAATGCATCCCAGAATAATGGTTGCTTTTATTGCAGCAGTATTACACTGTTGACTCATAAGTAACTTGTGGTCCACTATGACCACTAGATCCTTTTCCATAGTACCCCTTCCAAAGTAGTCATTTTCCATTATGTATGCGTGCAATCGATTGCTGTACTTTGCATTTGTGCTTACTGAATTTCATCCTGTTTCCTTTAGGGCATCTTTCCAGTTTATCCAGGTTATTTTGAATTAATTCTATCCTGCAAAACACTTGCAACCCCGCCCAAGTTGGTATCGTGCAAACTTTGTAAGTGTACTCTATGCCATTATCTAAATCATTGATGATGACACTGAACACAACTAGACTGAGAACTAATCCCCGTGGGACCCCAGTCGTCATGTCCTTCCAGCATGACTTTCTTCTCTCCTTCCTTCCTTTCTTCTGAATTCCCCTTATTCTAAATCCACAAATGAACAGAACATGTAAAACAGTGCCTAAAGGAGTGTGCTCAGCCCCAAACTCCTGTACTTTCCCAATAAGCACTTGGAATGCTTCTCTTGCAATCTAGATGGAGGTAAGTTTTCCACCAATGGAATCTTGACTAAGGCTATGTCTAGACTACAGAGGTTTTTTTTTTTTTTTTTTAAAGTGGCCTTTTTTCTAAAAAACTTCGCCTGCATCTAGACTGCCATCGCATTCTTTCGAAATTAAATCAAAAGAACACGTCAGTTTTTTTCAACAGTGGTAAACCTGTTTTTACAAAGAAGGATGCCTTTTTTTGAAAGAGCTCTTGCTGGGTGCTCTCTTTCAAAAAGGTGAATTGCTTTTTCGAAAGTCTTGTGGCTTTCTAGACGATCTCTTTTGAAAGAGGCTTGTAGTCTAGATGTACCCTTTGGGTGAAAGTAATTGTCAGGACCTACCGGTATACAGGGTTCTTGGCATTTGGCTTTGGGGTGTCTGGGTCCCTAAAAGCATAGGGTTTTAGGCGGAAGGGGTTAGCTGGGGCCAGACACCCCCAGCCAGTCCTTCATTGCCACTGCAGAGGTTGCCACTACAGAGGCCAGGAATCCCAGGGTTATGGCAGTAATAGCCAGGAGCCCCAGGCCCTTTTAAATCACTTGCCCTGGGGCAGCTGCCCCTTTTACTCACCCCCAGTGCTGCTGGATTCCGACCCTACTGACAGGGCCATCAGGGAGGGGAGCAAAGAAGGGAGTGACATTAAAGTGCCGCTTTAGTAGAGCTTTAATATCAGCTGTATACGGGCCAATCCTGGGGGTCGGGTCCTACCAGTACACTGTACCGACCCACTTTTTACCTCTGATCTTGACCCTCTCCTAGGGATGGATTAGCCATCTGAGCATTGGAGTTATAGAGAGGTAAGAGTTTATACAAAACTCACTATTCCCCTTCCTCTTTCTATTTTCTCTAGTCTCCTCCAACCTTGAAATCCTCTCTTATTGTCCTTTATTTCCTTTGTTCTAAAGTACAGAGCATAGCTGTTACTGAACACCTCAATTAAATTCAGCTTCATACTGTTTTCTTTATAACATTAACAGTTACTGCTCAGGTAAGGCTTTCATTTTAACAACATCTCTTGTTTCCTTTCCATTTAGCAGGAGAGAGTTTTTAGAAGGAGAACAATCCCTTGAGGGTGTCTTAAATGGCATTAAAGTTGGTGACTACTGTCCATTTGGCTGGGCAGAGGGAGCTTATTTGAAATGTTCTGCAGCTGTTGTCAGAGACAGTCTAATTTTCTAAGAAGAAAAACACACACACCCACCCACCCACCCACCAGAAAATGCAGCTTCTGTCTCTCACTTTCACCTGAAACCTTATTGCTGAAAAAGCAGAGGCATGGTGTACAGTACAGTTTTATCAACTACTGTACTCAGAGCTGGCACTCTTGCACCAGCATTGCCTGTTTTGGGCATTTCCTTTAACTGCTTATCTTTGCTCAGAGGCTTACAAGCAGTAAAATGATTTCAGAATTGCCAGTCTGGTTCCTTGCACCTGCTCTAAGTACATATAAAAAGAGGCGAGGTTTGAACTGTACAGGCACTGAACAGTCTGTCTTTCAAATTAGCTGTTACATTAAATTCAGGCATTTTGAAATGTATCTTTCCCTTCTTTCTCATGGTGTTTTGCTTGCTGTTTGCAAAGGTACAGAGAAATTGCTCAAACAAACCAGTATTTTCTAAACTGTAGCTACATAATTGCAGCAGATTATCTGCTACAGTAGATGCATTTATGAGCATACTTTTGAACTGTAAGAACAAGGGTAAGTTTGGACTGTCACACAGATCAGCATGAAGGCTGAAGTAACAGCAATTGTGTAAAACTCAAAACACAGATTGTAAAAAATGCCAGTTGGTAAAAACATGAACACAGGAACTGCATTATCCACTGCAGATGTAATCCTGGTATTTCTGAACTATAGAGCAGGGATGTGTGACTCATCCTGTTTTCATTTGAATGTGCATTATAACAAACAAAACAAGACTTTAGAGTAGATCTAACCAGTCATTTTTAAATTTGAAGCCTGGAATTCAATTTAAATTCCCTTTAATTAAGGGATAGGGTGTGACATTCTCTCTATAGGTACTCTGTTGCTAAATCTTATCTCTGGAAATAACCTCTCCCACCACAGAGTTTTATACCCTGGTAACAACTAAAATAGAATGAGTAGGAAAATGGAATTTTAAGTGCCATTTATGTTGGAACATTTACATGTATGTTACAGATAGTCCAATTCGCTCCCAATTCAGTTCAACCAATATGCTTCAATTTCTTACCGCATATTGATCTACATGAGTGGTGGGGGAACCTTTTTTTTGGGTTGGGGCCACTGACCTACAGCAAAATCATTTGGGGGCTGCACACAAGTTAAAAACCAAAAAAAGCCACCCATCATCGGGAGCCCCGAGCCTCAGGGACCAGATCCCTGCAAGCTGGGGACTGCATCCAGTCCCCAGGCCTTAGGTTCCCCACCCCTGATCTCAGTAGCTAATAATACAGTGTGTACCATATTATCTATTTGGAAATTACCAGTCATTAACTAGGCTCAGATGCCAGCTTGTCTTCCTGTGGGAACTGCCAGATTTTGCTGTGCTTTTTGTCTTACATGAACCAATTTAGGTCTATATGGATCTATTCAAGTGGTTCGCTAATTGAATGGTTATTCATCCATATCTTTTTGGCTAGTCCGCTGCCAAATTTTGTCTCCTTTCTGTGTATTCAATTGTGTAGTGTGTATGTGTTTGTCTTTCTCTATCTCTCCTTCTCCTGTGTGTCTCTTTTCCTGTGGGGTTAAGTTATGAAGCGAAAACCTGGTCCCATTGAAGTCAATGATACAGAGGCTGCAGCCATCTTCCCTGGAACAGCATGGCAGGCTAGAGCCGGTACATGCTTTTTAACATCCCTACTTACTGCATCTCTTTTACTTCTCCTCTCCCCCTCCCCGATTTTTTTCTTCCCTTTCCTGACTCTCGTCCACTTTTTCCTTTTTTGTTTCCCATAATTGATCTTGGTACATCTCACCATGCCTTGTTTTCATGTGTGTTTTCTCTCTTCCTGCCCCTATTTCTCCTTTTCCTGTTCTTTCCCATTTATTTTTCATTATGCCAAAGTCCATAGATTTTTTTTTTCATTTTTCTAATTAAAACTTGCATTCTGCAGCAGTTGATGGCAGTAACATGGTAAAGTTTTCCTTCTCATCATTGGGGAGGGAATGGTTTTAGCTCTGCATCTACCCAGGTGCAGAAGAGAAGCCAGTGAAACAGCTAGAAGAGGAGATTGAGCCCCAGGAATTGAAGGAAGCTAGTGGATTTGGGATGGGAGCCATTGAAGCTGAACACTGGTTAGCACAGAAAACTTTGTGCCCTACTTTAGGTTTTCTACAATGTAGAGAAATGTATGTTCTGGTTTTAACATGTTCCATGGCCCCAGGCTCCCCACCAACTCTTATGGGAAACTTGACATGCACAGCAACTTCAATTTTGCATGTGCAACCTTTTTACTCTACCAATTCCTGACTTTTAGGTGTGTAACTGGGCAACCTCAGGCTACGTCTACACTGCAGCCTTTTGCCAGCAAAGAGTAGGCTAATGAAGAGCTCATTAGCATTTGTCACGCTGTCATTTGCATATTCTCTCCAGATGATTTTTGTGCAAAAACAAGCAGTGTAGTCGGATCTGTTTTGCGCAAAAAAACCTTTTGCACAAGATTCTATATCCCTCCAGATCTATGAAGAGACAAATGCTAATGAGCGCTTCATTAGCCTACTCTCTGCCGGAAAAAGGCTGTAGTGTAGACATAGCCTCAGTGTTCTCAAGCTGTTTTTAAAATGGAATTATTATTGTGGTATTTCTAGGTAGCCATATTTTATGCATGGTGAATGGTGTATTTCCACAGGCTTACTTAAGATATCTTTGGGAAGTGATCCCTTTTATCATCTTATTTACTTGTCACACAAAGAGAAAGTAATCAGCTTTTCTAAATAGGTTGTCAGTTGAGAAGAGAGAAAGAGGTTGACCAACAGTAAGGGGAAAACTCATTAGAAATTCCATCAAAGGAGTCACTGCAGATGCTATACAATTCTCAGCCAGTGAATTACCTTCATTTTGGTGAAAAATACAGTGGATATCCCTTTTAAAAAGGAAAGGAAAGAAGAAAAAAGCCCATTGAAGGAATAGGCCGGCTAAACAAATATTTTGTGTTCTCTAGAGGTGATAAAACACACTGACATTTTTTTAAATAGCTACCTTTCTGGTTAAAAAAATTAATGGGTGGTTAAAAAAAATCCACCTAATTATGTAAGTGAAACTTCCATTGCTCCAAAAAGGCGCAATATAATATAAATCTAATTTGTTGAAAGCACTGATGCTTTTTTCAAAATATCTGGGTTTTGTGGAAATAGATTCATTTTGTTGCTCCTTGAAAGTGAAGGACTGATGATAATGCTGGAACCTAGCAGAAAGCAGGCAGCTGTTTTGCAAGATTCCCTGGGCATCTATGCGATTTTACCTCCTTCCTGAGATCTAGCATCCCTGCTCATCCTGGTTCTTCCCCTGATAATGTGATATGTAGGTATGGATAAATACACTAAAAGGAGTTAAACTTAGGAATATCAAAATCCTACTTACTTACACACTCAACCAGGCTAGTGCATTAAACTACTTCTCCTGTGCATAATCAGACACACTAAGAAATAGGTCTCTTGGGGTATGTCTATAATACATGCCTCTGTCGGCAGAGGCTTGTAAAATAGGCTACCTGACATAGTCAATGATGCTGGGATTGCAGGGTCCAGCCGCTCCCCCACCCATGCCAGGCTTCCGTCCAGTGCACATGTCCGGTATTTTCTGATTATTTTTTTTTACCGGACAGAGCGCTCAAATACCGGACTCTCTGATACAATACCGGACACCTGGCAACCCTAACTGTCATAGTGGTTAACCACTGGAATAAATTGCCTAGGGAGATTGTAGAATCTCCATCTCTCAAGATATTTAAGAGCAGGTTAGACAGATAGCCATCAAGGATGATCTAAACCAGGGGTTCCCAACCTTTTTCAGTCCCCGTACACCCTTGGCTTTTAGTAAACCTTCCCGTACCCCCTATTCAATATGAAAGGAAATAAATTCTAGACTCCTGAATTCACTACTTTTTTCACTAACACTACTACTTTTGGAATATTTCAATTAGGATAATCTAGTTATTTACCAAATATTCCCTGTACCCTTTGACAAGCTTCTCGTACCCCCTGGGGGAACACGTACCCCAGGTTGGGAACCTCTGATCTACACTGTGCTTGGTCCTGCCATGAGGGCAGAGGACTGGACTTGATAATCTCTCGAGGTCCTTCCCAGTTCTAGAATTCTATGAGTATATGATTCTATGAAAATTGAGTTAAGGACCTGAGAAACACTGGGTAAATCTTCTAATAATTCGTATTGGGAGAGTACATGAGGGTGAATAAATTCCTGATTACATTTAATCAATAAATATCCTGAGGGGGAGGATGTATGGGCAGATTCAATGTAGCTTTAAACGAGTGAAAAAGGGCTATTAAAAATATTAAACTGAGAACTCTCATAAAAGTAATGTTGAATTTAAGGAAAGCCATGTTTGGTATAGAGCATGTGCCACTTGTTCGTGTGTGCAACGGAAGAAAGGATTAAAAATGCAGACATTGAAGGATTATTTTTACCTGATATTTGGGTTTTGTTCTTTTCTTGGTGCATGTGTTGCTATCATTAACATGTCAATTGGCATTATCTTTCATTGAGATGACAGCATGCCTTTTAGTGTTATGTGTATCAATGGGTTTTTAAAGTTTTTGATCTAAAATTGCAGAGAGGTGAACTGGAGTTCCAGATTCTCTTGATATCTCTATGAAGCATCCAAATTCTTTAAAAATGTATAGAGATTTATTTGTTACTATTTTCTTTTTACAGTTGAGAACATAGCTTAACCTTCAATGAGAAACCAATAGCACCATCAATCAAATTCTGCTTTCTCTATTATGGAGACAAATCCATCCATCAGGGCTTGAGTGCAGAGCCAGGAGTGCTTAGAAAGCGTTTTCCCATATGTGTCTGATTATTAGAGCACAGCTGCTCTTCAGGGTAATTAGTGTGAGAATGCAGCATTTTTCTGAAGTGTAGCATGTCTTTATTCCCCAGGACTGAGGGATTTCTGTTGCTTCTCTTTTCTGCCATCATGTAGCACTGTGGCATTTCACTTACAGTGGGTGTATGGAGGTGAATTTTTTTTCTTGTGGGAACCTGATGAGAACAATCAGAAAGGCTTGTATCTGCATGGGGAGAAACTTGTTGCTGGCAGCAGAAATCTGATTATTCACTATGCCCTCTAGCCACCCAATGTGAAAATGGTTTTGACTCTTCTGTGTTGGCTCAAATAAAGTACTGAGCTGAAGACCTGTCCTAGGGTAACATTTTCAAAAGGGCCTACATGTCTGAGCTAACTCTCATTCAAAGCCAGTAGGACTTGAGCTCCAAAGTAACTTAATTTAAGTTTTTGAAAATGGTACTTCCAAACTACTGTTTTTTGTCAGTTTAAAATTTTTGAATTAGTCATGGTGAATTTTTAAAAAGTTGTATATTTTTGGTGTCCATATTTCTTTTTAATTGGGGAAAACTGAGGTGATTTTGTAAACAATCAAAACCAATAAATGCCTCATGGATGTTATGGGTTTTTCAGTGCAAAAGGGGCTGGTTTTGAATGAAAATGGAAAACGTTCAAGATTGTAATATGTGAAATTTTATTCTGAAGATTGATTTTTTTCATATCAAAACAGTTTCATAAGCTTCACTTCAAAAACTTCCATTTTACAAAAGTGAAATTTTGAGGCCTTAAAATGCCCTGTCATTTCAAATGATATTTTGTATTTTTAAAATAAGCTCTGTTTCTTACAGCTGCAGCTGGCAGTGAATCTGTCAGCTGTATGCCAACATGCTGAAATTGTTTTGGACTGTGTGTATTTAAAATGTAAGACAATTATGGGATATTGTTTGGTGGCCTGTGTTGTCTAATAGTTAATGTGCAGCAAACTGAGATGTAAGCCTGTCATGCTCTAACTCTCCCTGTGGATCCTTTTGCTGCACACTAAAGCAACTTTGCTGCACACACCTAGTGAGCAACTTTGTGGAGCCATTTATTAAAGCGCTTCAAAAATCTACAGATTAAGGTGGTGGTTTCAAAAGCTCTTAGTGTTGGTCTTACTCTGTTCCCATTGAAATAAGTGACAGATGTACCATTGACTCAGTGGAAGCAGAATTAGGTTAAAATAGGGCTGTCAAATGATCTAAAAAGTAATCACAATTAATCACGCTGTTAAACAATAATAGAATACCATATATTTAAATGTTTGTGTATGTTTTCTACATTTTCAAATATATTGATTTGGATACAGCTTAGAGTACAAAGTTTACAGTGCTCAGTTTATATTTATTTTATTACAAATATTTGAATGTGAAAACCAAAAGTATGATGGACCCCCCCCCCCCCCCCCCAAGCTTTATGAAATTGTCTTATGGATACAAATATGCGTAACTCGAAGATGCTTTGGATACAATATGTCATGTAATCTATCAATTGTAATGTCTCAGTCTCCTGGATCTGTATAGCTTATTTTGGTATGAGTCACTCTTATATGTAAATTAACAAATGGTCTGGTAGCACTTTATAGACTCACAAAACATATAGATGGTATCATGAGCTTTTGTGGGCACAGCCCACTTCTTCAAATGACTGGAATTTATTTATCCTGTACAGACTAACTCAGCTACCCCCTGAAGCTTTTTGTCTGCAAAGTTAGAGTTACGGGGTAGGGAATGGTTGATCATTTTACACGTGCAAATGAAAGCCATCAAGGCGGCTTCCAATGCTTGGACACCTCAATGTCTGGGTGATCAACTTGATGACCATGTAAACAGCCTCCTTTGTCCTTTAAGTAGTGGTTGGTCTTAGGAAGACACATGATCACCCCAACTGGTAGGATCTAACCAAATAATTTCCCATGGAAGGGGGAGGATGTAGAAACAAAGAATTCTCACCCAAAAGAAAGTCTATTTAAACTGTAAAGTTATCAGTTGACATCTTTGGTTGGCGTGAAATGCCCTAAGGGAGCCAGAAACCCCAGGGAGAAAAAGATCTTCCCTGGCTTGGAGATTTTTGCCGGAAATAAGAATAGATTTAGGGTAAGTTAGCAATATGCCTTAGTCTGTTAGAACTAGCTATGTATTTTCTTTTATTTTAAATTTGTAATTTACTTCGCTCTGTTTTCACTGGCAGCCACTTAAATCCTACTGTTTGTACTTAATAAAATTACTTTTATTACAAGCCCAGTGTAAACAATTGTTACCTGGGGGAGCCATCATTCTTTCATTGTTACAGGGGGCTTGCCTGGATGGTTTATTTGGGGTTCTGATCCCATTTGGGGGTTGATTTCCTGGATGCTGTGCCCGAAACTGCATTCTCCTAGTAGCTGAAGTGATTTCGTGTCTGTATTGCTCTTTGGGGGTGGGAGGTGATCTCAGCCCTGTGCCTTGGCTGGGGGAGACCAGGAGATCTGGCCCAGCAGGATGGGATGGTGAGAAGCCCCAAAGGGCAAGGAGGCGAGTGTAAGTGGCTTTATCAGCACACTGGGAAGCAGCCCCAAGGGATCTTCTGTGACTGTACCCTGTCACAGGAAACAATAGTATTTTTTAGTTCCCCCATTTGAAAATAATGTAGTGCAATCTCCTTGTCATGGAAGTTGAATTTGCAAATGTAAAATTATATAAAAAGCTCTGCATTAAAAATAAAATTGTGTAAAACTTCAAAGTCTACTCAGTCCTACTTCTTGTTCAGCCAATTCCTCAGACAAACAAGTTTGTTTACATTTGCAGGAGATCATGCTGCCTGCTTCCTGCTTATAAAGTCACCTGAAAATGAGAACAGGAGTTTGAGGGTGCTCTTGTTGCCAGCATCACAAGATATTTATATGCCAAATGCCCTGAAGATTCATATGACTCTTGATGCTTCAACCACCATTCCAGAGGACATAGGTCCGTGCTGATGATGGATTGTTCTCAATAACAGTCTGAAGCAGTGCGGACCAGAGCATGTTCATTCTCATCATTGGAATCAGATGCCACCAGCAGAAGGTTTATTTCCTTTTTTCATGGTTAAGATTCTATATTTTCCACATCGGAGTGTTGCTTTTTTAAGACTTCTGAAAGCATGCACCATACCTTGTCTCTCTCAGGTATTAAAAGTAGGGATGTAAAAAATCATTTTAAAAGGCAACCATATAACTGCTAAAAATCCTAGCGGTTATACAGTTACATGTGCTGTGAGCTCTGCAGTATATAACAAAAAAATATCTATATTTGTAAGGTGCATGTTCATGATAAAGATGTTGCCCTACCGTATTTGTATGACATGAATTCGAAATACCATTCCTTTTGTTTATCATGTTTAGAGTGCAAATTGTTGTAATAAAAATAATATAAAGCAAGCACTGTACACTTTGAATTGTCACAATTGATATAAATATATTTTAAAATACAGAAAACATTCAAAATATGCAATACATTAAATTTGGTATTTAATTGTTTAATGTGATTGACTACAATTAATCACAATTAACTGTTTTAATTGTGATTAATTTTTTAGTTAATCATGGGTGATAACTGTGATTGACAGTCCTGGTTAAAACTTGAGGTGATACTTTAAGTACTACTAAGCAGTTGCTTTATAGTTATTTTGTATCCAGGGTTAAGACCAAAAGATGACCATTATCAATTTCAAGTTTCTTGACTAATGTGGATCTAATTCTCTGTGTTTTATAATGATTTTTCTACCCTAGATTCCTAGAAATCATACATGGAAAACACATTCCTTTGCCACTGGAGGATTCTTGCCCATGTACTTTTGACTAATACTCCTGCATGTTTTAATATTTCCATTGAGAAGTTGAATTGTATTTTTTTGCAGTGTTTTAAGATCCTTTTAGAAGAAATAGGGTTATTTGTGTGTGTGGGTATTTTCATCTGCTCAACCACATCTCAAATGATTTCTTTATAAATTGTTATTTAACAGATAGCTTTCATGTTATAACTAAAGATTAAACTTTATTCTTTAAAGTAGAAGTAACATGCATTGGAGTCTGAAGTCAACATGCTACATTTGCTCAGGCATTACACTAGCATAAACTCCAGTGTTGGAAAGTCTTGTTCAAAGATCAGAGCCACAATTCTTTTTCAAATGGCTTATTCTTTTGGGTGCCTTATCTTTTTAGTTTCCACTTTGAGACACATGCACCAGTTTCATGACATTTGACACACGTTCTGCATTATATATGTGTGAAATGTTTTTATTAGCATCTGACTTATATTTATAGTATCTTCAAAGTACAAATGTTCTGACTTATCAGCACCTTTTCTCCCTTGTCATTCATAATAAACCACAAGATAAAATTATATTCTAGTACTGACTACATGGTTCGACTGTTGAAATACTTGAGACATCCTTATTCCTAAGATGATGAATTTCAAAACACTTGGCAGTATTCAGCCTAGCTGAGACAGAGGTGAAAATGACACTTTTCTGAATCCGCTAAACCCAACAGTACAGGGAAAGGAAGAAGTCCATCCTCAGGTTGCTTTCTGAGCTCCCCCCTTCCTCTCCTTCCCTGCAATATTTGTTTGTTTTTAATTTGCAGCCTCTCTAGTAATTATTTGATTATTTTTGTGCCAAACACACACATTCAGTGAAATGAAAATGTGATGCATTGCTTCATATGGCAAGAATCCTCGTGGTTATGGACTTCATCAAGAGGACTCCTTATTTTAGAAAATACACTGAGATGAAAGTGCTTCAGTATAGCAGAATCCTTGTGTTGTTTACGTTGCCACATTCTCCATTTGCTTTGACTCGCTGGGCTCTGCTTGTATCAGAGGGGTAGCTGTGTTAGTTGGTATCTGCAAAAATAACAAGGAAGGCCAGCAGCATGGAGTGGCAGCCAGCTTCCTGGGAGCGAGGAGCCAGCATGTAACCATTACAGTAACCAATAAGCTCATGCTGATCAGTTAACTGTTTAAACTGTTACACTATTGCACCCCTAACGGCTACCACCTCCCAAATACAAAAATCCCATTGAAAATCCATGTCAGGAAGGCACACTTGGGAATTCCTTCCTGTGGTGCACCTTCAAGCTCTAACTCTTCCCCCTGGAGAGAGCTTGAAAACTTAATTTCTCTTAGTAGTTCAGCTTTGTACTCTTAGGCAGGTACATACAGAACCTCTCATCCTCTAAGACATAGGAATCAGATTGTGGACTTAAAAGGCTGGTTTTTATTAACAAAACAGAGAAAACACTTGGTAAAACATTAATTGGTTGCTAGATGTTACAAAGCAACTAAAAAATAAAAAAGATGAAACACAGAGAATTCCTGGGATTCTGTTTAACAAGTTACAGTGTAAGGGGGTATTCAGCACTGAGAAGTCCAACAAACCCAAAAATAAAAGAAAATAACCTGATTGTGTCTGACTAAACATTCCCTGTTCTTCTAACATATCTGTTGTTGCAAGATTTAATCCTTCCCTTGGCACGGGTGTCACTGGATACTCCATGCTTGGCTTTCTGGCTTAATTTATGTCCTTCCAGCTCAGCTCTAGTTACACAACTGCAGGAACAGAAAAGTCTCTGCTTCCAATTCAAAAACCCACACACTGCTTCTGTTGCCTCTCTTAGCCTCCTGCCAACCTACTTCATGCTTCCCTAGCATTCCTGGGGACTCTCTAGGACCCACTATCTGTACTTTTAACCCTTACAGGTAAGACAATTAGGACTAGGTCCCAAGAGTAAACTAGGGTATGTCTACACTACCCCGCTAGTTTGAACTAGGAGGGTAATGTAGGCATACCGCAATTGCAAATGAAGCCCGGGATTTGAATTTCCCGGGCTTCATTTGCATAAGCGGGGCGCCGCCATTTTTAAATCCCCGCTCGTTCGAACCCCGTGCCGCGTGGCTACACGCGGCACGAACTCGGTAGTTCGAACTAGGAAGCCTAGTTCGAACTACCGCTACTCCTCTTCCCATTCACCACACACTCCTTGAAAAATGATATAATTTGCTTGTGTATAAGAACACAAAAGATATATTTAGTTGCTGCTTGTAATAAAAACAGAAAATGTCCCATTTTTGCATTTGAGGAGTGAGATTATGCTTTCAGATACTGAAGACGTGCACTAATGCAACTACAGGGCAATAACTAGAATTAATTAAATTTTACCTTGCTGTATCTGAAATTAAATTCTTTCTCATAAAATATGTCTACAAAAATGTAAACTCTACAGTTCCCCTAGGTTCATGAGTGACACTTCAAGTGTCTGATTCTGATGTAGACCATCTACGTGATTACCATCCACCGACTCTAGAGCCAAGAAGGCTATATATGTGTCTACTGTGGATGGTACAGCAAGTAGAATTTATTTCTTACTAATATGCTGTACCAGCTAAAGAGGGGGCACATGACTCCAGCCCAGAGACCCACACTTTCTTCCCCTCTCATTCCATTATCCATCCTACATTACCTTAAGGCTGGGAGGGGAGTGTCTGTGCTCTTCCTGCTGCTCAGGGAACTTCTAAAACAACAGGGCTCTCCAGAACTGCAGCAGCAGCATTTGGGGCTACCTAGTGGTCCCATGTTTTGCTTCTCCTCTGTCTTCTGGCACAGAGATTGGTTATAAATATCTTATGAGAATGGCGGACTGGACCACCCTACTTACACCACTAACTGGGGAAGAGGAGATGCCTTTTGTTGCCACAACATTATTTATCAAATCATATGACCTTGTAATCACCATGGTACTTTATAATCAGCTTTATTTTTCTCTTTCTTTTCAGCCTCAGTAGACAAAATGTCCATAGAATAAGTAGCCTACATTTCAGACCTTGCCATGAATCATTTGGACGGGCCACCTCAGGGGGAGGTGAATGACGAGCCAGCAAACGGAGAGGTGAACGAGTCTGTGGAGGCTGACCTGGAGCACTCTGAGGTGGAGGAGGAGCAGCAGCAATATGCCACTCATTACCCGAGACATGCCAGTGGCAGCCAAGGCCAGTCTGGGCAGGAGGAGGAGGGGATGCTAGCTCGGTCGGCCAGTACTGAGAGTGGCTTCCACAATCACACTGATACTGCTGAAGGGGATGTCATAGCCACAGCAGAGTATGGCTATGACACAGACCGAGTCCAGGAAAACGAGGACGAGAGTGCCTATGCAGTGCAGTATAGGCCTGAGTCTGAAGAGTATACGGAAAATGCTGAAGCTGAGCATGCGGAGGCCACTCATGCCCGAACTCTCCCTAACCACTTACACTTTCATTCCATTGAACATGAGGAAGCTATGAATGCTGCCTACTCGGGTTATGTTTACACTCATGGGCTCTTCCATCGAGGGGAAGATGAACAATATGCTGAGCCTTACGCCGACTATGGACTGCAGGAGCATGTGTATGAGGAAATAGGAGATGCACCTGACCTGGATGTCAGGGAGGGTCTACGACTCTACGAGCAGGAGAGGGAGGAAGCTGACAACTATCGCAAGGAAGCTCTGGGTGCCCGCCTTCACCACTATGATGAACGGTCCGATGGAGAGTCTGACAGCCCCGAGAAGGAGGCAGAATTTGCTCCCTATCCAAGGATGGACAGTTATGAACAAGAGGAAGACATTGATCAGATTGTGGCTGAGGTGAAACAGAGTATGAGTTCTCAGAGCCTAGACAAGCTGGCTGAAGATATGCCAGAAGCAGAGCAGAACTTGGAATGTGCCCATACTCCCAGTAGGGGGACACTTGAGAGCAACGGTCAGCTCCCAACTGGCTCCAGGCCCACCGCCAACTCAGGAGAGTCAGTGCAGAGATACAGCAAGGAAAAAAGGGATGCAATATCTCTGGCCATTAAAGATATTAAAGAGGCTATTGAGGAAGTGAAGACAAGGACCATTCGTTCCCCTTATACCCCAGATGAACCAAAAGAACCCATCTGGGTGATGAGACAGGACATCAGCCCAACCAGGGATTGTGATGATCAGAGGCCACTAGATGGAGATGTAAGTACATAAAGCTATTGGCTTACTTGCTACAAGTAAAGGCATGAGGAACACATAACAACATTTGTATGTCTGTCTCTTTCATGTAGATGCACACATGCATGCATTCTCTCTCACTCCTGGTAAAGTACACTATGCTTGTATGGCTCAATCTGTTCCTGTTAAATATTTAGAGCTTTACCCATTTTAATTCTGTTTTCTAAAGGATGCAGAAGCATTGGAGCTATGTATTATCAGTGGGCCATGTTAACCCCTCGTGAAATTCCACTGACATCAATAGAGTTACACCACAGGTGAATTTGCCACGCAAGGTTTGATTGCTATCTTGCAGAAACAAGCGATAAAACGTTTTTTTTCCAATATCCCTTAACTAACTGGTTGATGAGAACAGCTATCAACCAGTTTTACTTGGGTGATCAGGTTCTCCAGGCTCCCATCAGTTATGGGCTTGCCAACTACAAGACAATGCAAATTTACAACACTGTTAGTTTAATTGTAAAGGGGAATCTCACCTTCATGTGTGAACCTGATGTTGTTAGTTATTTCTTATAGTGTACAATCTATTACAGTTTTTGAACTACTTTATATTTAGACAGCAGACCTAACTTGATTCAGAATCAGTCCAGAACTGTTCAGCCTATTCTCTTTGCCATGTACAGTTAATTGTATATGTTAAATTTATGGTTTACAGTATTTCTTTAATAGTTTTGGAAGCAACTTTTAATCATATTAAAATGTATAGGGGCAGTAGATCAAATCATCCCTTAAGTAATTCATTTAATGTCAGCTAACTTGTCCCATGGATGAGTGTGACCCAAAATGTGTGTAACAATTCTCTTTAATTCTTATGGAGTATTTTATTGGTGTCTGCTTCCTTTGGTGATATACTATGTATAGTTCAAATTAGGGATGTTCGAGTTTAACCTATTAACTAATACATTGATGCTCATCAGTTAATGCTATTGGTTAAACCCTACCCCACTTCCAGGGAGGTGGCTTTGCTGGGGCTGGTGGCTAGAGATGTGAAAGTGTAACCCTGTACATGGTTAACGGATGAACTTGGGCTCATGAGTTAACATGCCCGGTTACATGAGGACTCCCGGTATGCAAGGAAAGCCAGCTTACCTGGCTGCCCCCCCACCCCTATCTGTTAATGCTAATATAGAGGGCAGGTGGAAACCCGTAAGCACGGGGTATGCACACCAGCTCATGTGAAACCATGTACCTGCTGAAAATGTCAGTGGTTGCACGATTACTTAATTAAATGCATTTTAACATCCCTATTGGTGGCCCCACGCCTGGGAGACTTCGCTGCGGGCTCTGCAGTATGAAGCTTATTTGAGCTTTGTACTGCAGAGCCCTCAGCATGTAACCACTAAGATTTTTAGTGGTTACACAATTACCTTATTAAACATCTTTTAACATCCCTAGTTCAAACTTCTAGCAATACCAGTTTAAATAAAAACTAAATATTAATGGTCTTATATGCTACCAGGCTTACTGTAGTATAGCGCATGGAGTTTGAAATATGAAAAAGGGATGTGATCTGGCCAAGATAAGTAACTTTTATATTGTTTTTCTTTCTTGAAAGACCGTCAGAAATCCAGAAACTTGTAAGTGAATTGTGAATTAGATCATGTCTCATCACACAATGTTAACCCTGTGTAACAGAGACGATGAATTGCAATAATTCATTTATATTATCCCAAAATAGAGTCAAATATCGGCAAGCTTACATCTGCTCGTGCTCTTATTGCCTTCTCTGGGACTGCTTGTTTAAGGAAAGATGTAGAAGCGGGATTTTGCAGCTAAAGCATTAAACATCATTCTGTTAACATCCCTGTTTAATAAGTGTCTTCTAGTTTAATATGCATGGTTTGCACATACAGCCATTGGAAACTCTTTTAAACCTATATCTACATATCAATTTCTTATACGTACAGGCAGTCCCCGACTTACGTGGATCCGACTAAAGTCGGATCCGCGCTTACGAACGGGGCTTTTCTCGCCCCGGAGCTCACGGGCGGAGGGTTGCCACCCGTGTCCTCCGGGGCGAGAAAAGCTTTTCCTGGTCTGCTGGGGGGGTCCAGCAAAGCCACTGGACCCCCCCAGCAGACCAGGGACACCCGAGCAAAGCCGCTGCCTGGGTGGCTTTGCTCGTTTGCCCGGGAGCAAAGCCGCCGCCTGGGCGGCTTTGCTCGGGTCTCCCCGGTCTGCTGGGGGGGGAGGGGGCGCAGCTAGTGCGCCCCCCCCCCCCCCGACCAGGCTTTTGTTGCGGGACGCCTCGGGTAGAGCAGCTGGGGTGCTGCCGGGTTGGTCCTGTGGGAACCTACCGGGCAGCGCCCCAGCTGTTCTGTCCCAGGCTCCAGATTCAGCAGCTGTTGAAACTGATCAGGCTGATTCCAGGACGCTGGGGGCGGAGCAACTCTGCCTCCGGCTTCCTGTAGTCAGCCCCTGGTCAGTTTCAGTGGCAGCAGCTGAATCTGGAGCCAGTTCCGACTTGTATACAAATTCAACTTAAGAACAAACCTATAGTCCCTATCCTGTACGTAACCCGGGGACTGCCTGTAACACAGCATTGGGATCTGTGCATGCTCAGCACCTCTAAAATTCAAGCTTGTTATACTTTATAGAATGTGTCATTAACCATCAATGGGCATATTACCCTAGAAATGTGGTATCTGGATTGTGACGGGGCACTCGCGCCCCGCACTGAGAGCGCGCCGGGAGGCGCCGGGCAGCCACACCGGGGGGCGGGGAACGCGGCCCAGCCCGCCGCGGCGGGCTGCAGTAATACGCCGGCAGCCGGCGCAGGGGGCGTCGGGAGGCAGCTGGCGCCGGCTGGCAGGGCCCAAGAGGGAGGGGCCGGCGAGGCGCAGGGGGATGATGTCACGGGGGAAGGGTGGCTGGGAGGCGTCGCAGGGGAAGTGACGCGGAGGGGGAACGGAGCCGGCGGGGGATTTAAACCCGGGGTCGGCACGGTGCAGGGGAGCGCGGCGGACAGAGCTGGAGGAGGGGAGAAGGAAGGAGAGGTGAGGCAAGCGGGGTCAAGGGAGACGGGCCAGGAGGCCTGGTGGAGTAGGAAGCGGCCCAGGGCGGGGTCGTGGAGCCCGTGAGAGGGTGTGTTTTGGGGCGTTCCCCCATCCGCGAGGGAGGGACCATGGGTCCCTGCCTTTAGGGCCCTGGGCCGGGGTTCGGAGAGGGGGCGGGCCCGAACCCCCCTACTCCGCCAGCAGGCCGATCCGGCTCGGGTGTAACGCGAATGTGCGTAATAAAAGGGCCACCGGCCTTAGTGGTGACTGCTCAGGCTGAACTCTCCGTACCACAATTAGCTCGTAGTGGACTCGGAGGGTCGAACGTGTTTACAGGATACGTAGAACTAAGATGACTCACGTGTTGTAAAATTGTAGTTTATTTTTTATGATGGGAGTTCATTCATCAAAATATCATCATTATTTCACTTCCATCATCCAAATATAGAACATATTAGTATCACCTCATTGCAGCTTTCGGACAACATTTTCTGTGTGGTTTTGTTCTGCCATGATAGCAGTCGCACAAAATATTCGTTGGTTCCTAATGGCTTTAGGTTCAGTATCCTAAAGTACCCATGATGGCAGCAAGCTTATCAGGTTGTAAGGATCCTGAAAGGGGCTTAGTTCTTCCTAGTGAGTGCTGTGCTTGCCATGCTCCCTTTTGACTGCATTTCTCATGTGTAACTTCCACACTCTGCAGAACCGGACCACGGAAGTTGCACTTGTGGATCCTAATGTGGCGCACTTGCATAGTGATGAAAGCAGGTGTTTCCATAAGTCCTTAACTGATATTATAATATGTTAGACTGTGAGCTTTTTTGGACAGGGACCATCTTTTGCGTTCTGTTTGTATGTCCTTTAGAACAATGGGGCCCTGATCCTAATTGGTGTCTCTTGGTGCTGCTGCAACACAAATAATAAATGATGCTGATAATAGCCAAAGCTCATATGACAACTAGATGTTGATAGGCGTGCAGGCAACCTAAATTCTGAAAAGCAGAAAAGCGTGAATCAAACTAACAACGGTAAAAATCCTGTGGCAGATTGAAAAAAATGCATCCCACTTGAAAAGAAGAGAATGTGGGTTGGATTTTTTTTCAGCATCAATTATTGCTGATTTTTGCATTGTTTGTAATGCTTTACTCAGGTATCACTTGGCACAGATACAGTAGTCCGAGTAAATCCATCTTCTTGAACAGAGGGTGCGTTGAACGGCGTAGCAGGTTGCTGAACAAAATAAGATTGCCTTCACTAAGTGATCACAAGGAATCAGTTTTTATAATAATAATACTATAGAACCCCATTTATCAGGATATCAATTTTTTTCAGACAAACGATATTTTGGAAAAATTAGGGGCTTTTCAATATAACTGAAATGTTTCAGAAATGTAACTCAATTTCATCTATAACTAAGCAGGGATTTGATTAATGAAGGTGCTGTTTTACTTACTGATTTTTCAGAAGTACTGAAAATCTCATAATTTTTACCAAAATCAGCACTCCAGCGAATCAGACCTTTTATTACATTAACATTATATTCTCTTCAGGTATGTCCTGCAAATGATCTGTTTTCCCATATTACTCTTTTTTGGAAAATGTTTGCAATCATTTTGTGCTGCTAACCAAATAGTGACCAAACCTTAGGATTAGAACAATAGACTTGGATTCCCTTAGCAAGCAGTTCTCTGAGAGGTGATAAAGCCATGGAGACTGCAGAAGGATCTACAGGTATCAGTATTAAATATAGCAGGATTTTTTTCAAAGGTAAAATAAATATCACGCTGCAGTGTTGAGCATTTACATGACAGTGTTGAGATTGGAGGCTTTTGTGTAGAGGATAAAGTAAAAAGGTTCAGCAGTAATGATAAGAGACTGACTCCTGTTGGGGTGCTTAGACTGGGTTTCAACTAACCAGCAGTTGGGAAGAGAGATGGAGATTATGTGGGCTAATGGAAAGGATAAAGGAGCGGATAAATGAGACACTTAAAGGAAGGACCACTTACGGATGGGTGTGCTTTGTCTTCATGATATTCAGGATTAAATCTGGTAGCTAATTCCTTTCAGTCATTCATATGTATTTACCCTAAAACAAATGCTTTACTGGTATATGAAAAACAGAATAAAATGGCAGCAATACAGCTTTTATGTACAGTGTAGTTAGTAGAAGTACAGTTAGTAGCTATTAAGATCATGTGATGTAGAAAGGAGGAAAAAGATTTTTTTTTTATTTCAAACTTGAAATGTAAACCTATAAGCAGGGAATTTAAAAAAATGCCCAAGATTCCATTTAAAAGGGAGTGAGACAATATCTGTGCTGATATACACCCTATGCAATCTCATTAACTTGTGTGCTTTCACAGAATTTGGCTCCATTAAATTTAAGTACAATAAGCTAAACTTTCACGAATGCATGCACACAACCTTTGGTTTTAGACCATAAAAGATGTGCATTAGGATTTCCCTAGTATCTGCACAGGTGGTGGTGTGATTACAGTATCTTCCTTGCTTCTGTTAGCAGAACTCCTTAAATTTTCTTTAGAATGTATAGCCATGTATGGTTGTTAGGTAGAGCTCTGTTCCTTTTCCTTCTAGAACTTGCGTAGTGCAACTGCAACACCAAGTAACTGTAAGGAGAAACCATGGAGCATCAGAGTTAGGTTTCTCGAGGGCTTTGTCAACACTGGCACATTTTGTTACCAAAAACTGCCTTTTGGCATCAAAACAGTGAGAATGTTTATATTTCAATGCAACTTTTGTTGGGGAAAACACCCAGTTTTGGAGAAAAAAAATTCAACCCTTGTGAGAGACTTTTGTCTTTTTCCCCTCCCTTTATTGAGAACAAAGAGCCAGAGCCAGTGTGGATGCTGCTGTTTTTAGATTTTTGTCAAGAGAACTGGCTTCCACCAGTATCTCACAATGTCTATCCTGATGGCTGTGTTCAGTGTTTTGTGATCTCTGTGCCCTGCAGGCATGTGCCCCTCCCATTTCAAAGCTCCAGGAAGTATCTGACAGCTGAGTGAGTTGCTCTGTTTGGGGAACAAGCAAATAACAAATTATTGGAGTGACTGGTGTCTGAGTGAGACCCTCATGTTCAGCTCTAGAGAGAGGGGATTTCTCTCTCGCAATTGAGTCACGTATTTGTAGTGCATTGTAGATCAGCAACCCAAGGATTGTTGATGCACAAACATTTTTGGCTGTTGTGATTCTACACCTTCAGTTTCTCAGACCTCACAATCATTGGTGTCCAAAATCTGCATTCATGAGATCTGGTAGCACTGATACTGGAGCTGTTTCACAGAGATGAGCATGTTTCAATTTTTCCACAGCAGGCCTAATTTATTATTAATGAGGAAATTGAGAAGTCTATTTTAAATAATTCAAGCGGGTTTCAGGTACTGGTTGAACTTTGAAAGAAAGAGGGAAAAGTGTCTAGTTATATGGATGTGATATTGTTGGTGCTTCCCCCCCCCCCCCAACAAAGTCTTTAAAGCTGCTTTTTGGAATAGATTTTAGAGGTCAAATCTTTAATGAGTGGCATCTATATATTATAAAGTCTTAAAATTATACAGCAAGCCCAATAACCATGAACATTTTAATTGCAAGGAAAGAAGGCTTTATGCTGATTCATCAACCATGTAGGAAAAAGGGAGATGTTAATCAATTACAGTGTTGGAAGACAAACACTCACTAGACCAGGTCAGGATATTTAAATTATGGTGAATATTTGATTCAGGAGTCTGTGAATCATTTTGTGTTTTATTGTGTTTTTTAATAAATTATGGAAAGATAAAGGATGATTCTTCTCCATTGTAAACTGGAGCACTGCCCGTGGTGATTACAGTTATGAAGAAAGGCTTCTGAAAACATGGACAAGAATTGCAGTATTTGCTTTAGATTGACACGTGATATACTGCAGTTGAAATTCAAATACAAGTTAACTCAGGTTATATATGTTGAGTGGAGGAAAAAATCTCACATCATGGGAGAGAAAAAGAGCCAGAATTGAGCCCATTTTCAGGAATTCTGCAATGCCAGCTTTTGGTGTGAAGCATTCAGTTTGCTGGCCAGGTCTGACCACTTAAGGTATTTATTGATTTGCTGAGCATGCACAGATTCTGTAGAATCTGAGATTCAATTTTTAAAGGAAAGATTCTAGCCTTTGTTTCTAGCAAAGAAATCCTTATAGGTGTGAATTACTGTAACCTATACATTACTGTAACCCGTGCATGTTATAGAACTCTGAACAAGAACTCTTTTTCACAGGCAGATTAATATCTCCTGGAACCCTAGGCCAAAAGGAGGAGCCATGGTGCAAGAACTTTAGCCCTGACCCATCCCTTCCACCTATGGTCCTGTTCGCATTCCACTCCGTCTCCCACCTTCCCCTCTTCCCGTCCCCTGCTGCTGTTTTGTCCATGGTCCCGCCTCATATCACCCCTGCCACTGACCTTACACCTCCGTTCACTCTTCCCTCCCCCCACTACAGCCCCAAGACTGGAGAATTTCTTTCCCACTGTAGGGATGTTAAATATCGGTTAATTGAGTAGTCGATTACCCTCATGAATTCTTATTAGCTATTCGATTATTCTATAGTCCGGGGGGTAGGAGGGAGCTGGCAGCCAGTGCGCTCCGGCCCCCTCCGAAAAAGCCCCCTGCCACTCTGCACTGCTGCCTCTGTATCAGAAGCAGTAGTGTGGGGTGCCAGGTGGAAGTGGGTCCGCAAAGGGAGCCAGTTTAAAAAACAGCTCCCCTCGCAAACCAGCTGCCTGTCCAGAAGCAGGGCTGAGCTCCGAGAACCTGTGTGAACTCAAACACTTCAAATGCAGAGCTACAGCAGAGGTAGGTCCCGGATCTGACTTGAGCCAGGACTGGGCCCGTCTGCTGGCCAGCCTCCTAAGAAATTTACCATTGGGGGTGGGAGAATGCGTGTAGTCTATAGCATTAACCTATAAGCTTTTGCTTATTGGTTAATCGGTTACTCGACTACACTATTACATCCTTATCCTGCTGCCATGGCTCAAAAGCCACAGAGGGGAGTGAGAGGTCTTCCAGCCCTGAGGCCATGACAAGGAGCAAGATCTCCTCCAGTTTTAGTGTTCTTGTCTTAGCTGCCCTTTAACAATATCGTTCCCTTAACATAGCAAAACAGAACCATCTAAAATGCATTCTGAGGATGAGTGGCGTTTTCACCTATAGGTTTCCATCTAGTTTTTACCATCTAGCAGCTGTATCTTAGTGAAATGAATTAATGGTCTTAGTGTAGGTTTTAATGGACAGGGTTCCCGATCAGATTGGAGATTAACTGACCCCTCATTGGTAGGCTGCAAAAAAACTCATGTTTGACCAGATCACAGCATTAGACTGAGCTGCTCTGATCGTATTGCAGGGAGAAGGGAATCTGTTATAGTGAGTGTCTGCTGTCTGACTACTACTTTCCACAATAATCCCCATATTCCACATATTTGTAAGTTTCCAAAGTATACACATTTGGGGAATAATCTTTCAAGATTTACATGGTTATTGCCTTCCCAAAAAGGATTTTTTGTTGTTTTGGGAAAGTTTAAGCAAAATCTCTTTGATTAGCTAGAAGAGGAGTGAAAAACTACACTTTTCTCACTGTAAAATCAACTTTTTTTAAAAAATTATGATATCACTCAATGATTTGGCATAAATTGTATACTGTAAAATGAAGCTTCAGGGGGTAGCTGAGTTAGTCTGTTCAGGATAAACTTAAGAAAACAATAGTTTGGTAGCACTTTAAAGAGAAAACATCTACATGTTTTGTTAGTCTTTAAAGTGCTATCAGACTGTTTGTTGTTTTCTTAAGTTTATATTGTAAAATGTTAGAGAGTGCACAACAAAAGTAAGTTAACACTGCTTTTTGTACCATTTGGCTACGTCTAGACTGGCATGATTTTCCGCAAATGCTTTTAACGGAAAAGTTTTCCGTTAAAAGCATTTGCGGAAAAGAGCATCTAGATTGGCATGGATGCTTTTCTGCAAAAGCACTTTTGTGCAAAAGCATCCGTGGCCAATCTAGACACGCTTTTGCACAAAAAAGCCCCGATCGCCATTTTCGCGATCGGGGCTTTTTTGCGCAAAACAAATCTGAGCTGTCTACACTGGCCCTTTTGCGCAAAAGCTTTTGCGCAAAAGGACTTTTGCCCGAACGGGAGCAGCATAGTATTTCCGCAAGAAGCACTGATTTCTTACATGAGATTGTCAGTGTTCTTGCGGAAATTCAAGCTGCCAGTGTAGACAGCTGGCAAGTTTTTCCGCAAAAGGAGCTGTATAGCACTTAACTGTATTAGGTGCTTTACAGAACAAATAAGAGAAAAAATTCTTCCCCCAGAGCTCTTACAATCTAATTTTCATACATTGTAGCAGACAGATGAGGGAGCAGTTGAGGAAAAATAAAGGTTATAATAATAAGATCATGCGGTTACCCCTCTGAGGAAGATATATATCTTTAGCAAAATGCAGGACAATGTAGCACTTTAAAGACTAACAAGATGGTTTATTAGATGATGAGCTTTCGTGGGCCAGACCCACTTCCTCAGATCAAATAGTGGAAGAAAATAGTCACAACCATATATACCAAAGAGTACAATTAAAAAAATGAACAAATATGAAAAGGACAAATCACATTGCAGAACAGGAAGGGGATGCGGGGGGGGGGGGGGGGGGGGGGGGAGGGGAGGAAGGAAGGTAAGTGTCTGTGAATTGATGATATTAGAGGTGGGGAGAGTGGGACGTTTGTGAGTTAATGGTATTAGAGGTAATAACTGGGGAAGCTATCTTGGTAATGGGTGAGATAGTTCAAGTGTTTGTTCATTCCTTTTTGGAGAGTGTCGAATTTTAACATGAATGACAGTTCAGAGGATTCTCTTTCAAGTGCAGATGTAAAAGGTCTTTGTAGCAGAATGGCAAGAAACTGTTTTTTCTTTGTGATCTTGTCTGATATCTGTTTTGTGGGCATTAATCCTTTGGCAAAGTGTCTGAGATGTTTGCCCAATGTACATAGCAGACGGACACTTTCGGCACATGATAGCATTAGATTATATTTCTGGATGTGCAGGAATATGTGTTCTTGATCTTATAACTCACTTGGTTAGGTCCAATAATGGTATCAGCAGAATGAATATGTGGACAAAGCTGGCAATGGGGTTTATTGCAAGGGAAGGTACCAGGGTTGGTATTAGTGTGGTATGTCCTGTGGTTGTTGGTAAGAATCATCTTGAGGTTAGGTGGTTGTCTATAGGAGACTGTCTCCCAGAGCCTCTTGGAGTATGGTATCCTGTTCCAGTATAGGCTGTAGTTTATTGATGTGTTGGACAGGTTTAAGTTGGGGGTTGTAGGTGATGACAAGTGGTGTTCTATTGTTGGTTTTCTTGGGTCTGTCTTGAAGTAGATGGTTTCTAGGTATTCGTCTGGCTCTTTCAATTTGCTTTTTTATTTCTCTGGGTGGGTAGTTGAGGTTTATAAATGCTTGGTAGAGATCCTGAAGCTTCTGGTCTCTGTCAGTGGGATTAGAGCAGATGCGCTTGTATCGAAGGGCTTGGCTATAGACAATGGATCGTGTGGTGTGTTCTGGATGGGAGCTGGATGCATGTAGGTAACTGTATGAGTCGGTGGGTTTTCTGTAGAGAGTGGTGTCTAATTTTCCATTGTTGATTTGTACTGTGGTGTATATCTTTAGGGTTTTGTTCAGGAGGTGGTGGTGAGAGATAATTAATTTAAGGATCAGAGGCAATGTAGCAGAGGTGAGTGAGGTTTTTAGAGAGTCAAAGGCCCAATTAAGTGGAAAGAAAATGCAAGCTGAGGTCTAGCAGGTTTCCTCTAACCCCTTTGAAGAATTTGACATTTGACCCTTGATTCTAGTGCTTCAGGGAGTAGACAAGTTAGTCTGTTACAAAAACAAACAAACAAAAAACAATTGTTTTTCTTAATTCTAGTGGCACCACTGAATTTTGCTTGGATTAAGTATTTGTCTATTTCCCCCCTAAATCTAAATGTGTCATAGTGATAATAAGCTGTTTATGCAATCTCTAGATATACTGCTGCTACGAATGAATAAACATCACCATTTTGCTAAAACAAGAACAGCTTGCTGTGACAAAGGAAGCTCCACTCTTCCTGATGTATGTCTTCACAGGATATTCAGTTACATAGCTGGTTAATCTGGATAGGTGTGACACAATGGAGTCCTGTCGCATCTCCTATTACCAATTTCATTATTAAATCCAAGCACAAAATAACAGTGAAGCATTAACCTATTCCCAGCTTGTTAGTGGAGGATGTGTTAGTTACAGCTGAACAACACCAAAAGCGAAATGGAGAATTTCTGGTTGTACCAGGCGGAATACTCTAAAAGACAGGTAGGTGGAAAAGGAAGGAAGAGAAGTCAGGATGCTGCTACTTTTTTTTAACAATATTTCTCCCTTTTGTGCAGCCATTCACAATTCTAATTAACATTTTCATTGGTACAGTAAATCAGTGTATACATGTACAGTATAGTTTCTCTTGCCAGAGTTTAGATTTGGTTTAACTAGCTTAAGAGTTATAAGAGCAATGTGAACAGACATTCTTTTAAAATGAAATTGTATAAAAAATACAGTTTTGAAGAAGCTGAACAAACTGCCCTTTCTGCTATTTCTTATTGAATTTCTTTTTTTGGTCCTACCGTATGAATTACTTGTATATTGTAAGCTGCACTCTGTAATGTACATTGTACCTTTTGCTTTGGGATGCTAAATAGACCAAATGTGGGAATCCCTCTAGCCTGAATTTTCCTTCACTTCAGAATAGGAACTATTTTGGGGTTGCTAATATTGCACAGTAGAGCAAGCTGTATATTGCATGCTGTCTGTTCTGTTATAAATTTCTTCAGTGTATTCAGTCAGACTTAGTCATCATCTTAGAAAAAAATCTTGCAGCAAAAATGCAGACACAGCATTTATATGACCTTTAATAGGTTAATAATTCCAATACTTTTTAGATATGTGTAGTTTATTATGTGTTCAATCATACAGATTTCTAATGCTGATAACTACTGGATCAACAACACAATGTTTTTAAAAACATATGACCTCTTAAATGTGGTGGACACACTAACAATGAGGCTTATTTGTTTTTAGTTGAGAAGTGAACTTGACAGTATTTTAAATAAATATTTTGGGGACAACATTCAGTGCTCAATATGTTTTGTTTTGTTTGTTTTAAAATTCAATCCTACATTATTTCCTGACACAAAACACCCACTAGCATCATTGTTAGCTTGATAGCATTGCACACCTGTTATGTTGTTTTAACACTTAAAAAACAGAAACAGTCATGTTTAACTAGAAAAATAGGAATGGAAAAACAACACAGCTGAGTTAAAGTTGCTAGTGACACTGTAAGTTTTGTATTTCTTGACTTACAGTATGGCTCTTAACTATATAATTTTCTCCCCATGTAACTTATCTCAGTGCTGGGGAGCTTTCTTGGGGAGTGGAAGCTTCCCCCCAAAAAATATGGTAGCAAAGTTGCATAAAATTGGGGTACATTAGCCTGAAGGCTCAAGTATCTTCCACAGCTCTAGGTGCCATTTTTACAAACACTCTGCCTCTGTTCTTAATCTCTGTCTCCCGCCTTCCAGGTCCACACTTTTACCCCCCCTCCCTCCCTCCACACACACCTCCAAAAAAAGAGAGAGATTGATGAAGAATAAAATTAAAGTTTCTAATCTACAGTCATCTTGCTCGAGCAAGATCTACTGGACGTGGACCCAGGGACTGCTAGCTCACTTATCACCAATCTTGGCTGTTTCCACGGAAAAACTAATTTAGAACAGGATGCTGGTAAATGCTGATTTAAACTGAGTTAAAAACAGGCAACTGGGGGGGGGGGGAATTGCATCAGTGCCCAGCTGGCGAGCATAGAATGAACCTTTCCAAACTTTGGTTACATCCATTCAGATCTGAGGAATAGGCCTGGTCAATCCCCAAAGTTGGTCGTCTTCTACAGAATACTACATAGCCAATAGGAGGTAGGTTTATAGTCTGTAGCTCTGCCTGCTTCTGGTTGCTGACTGCTTCAAGCCTACAACAACAAATTGTCATTTTCACACAGTCTAATAATTCCCTTTTTATATCCTATTAAAAAACAAAATTATTCATGAAATGCATACCATCTTTGAGAAAATATCCAACCAAAACATACACAGACATACCAGTGTTCAGTATTTTAATTGCAAATATAAGCAGTATGCCCATTGAAGTTTTATTTCAATTTAGAGTTGTACAGATACAAATCTGTGAAACTACTGCCTTATGTGACCATAATTTGAATATGTAACTAAAGCCACGTGCAATGTGGTGTGCCTTAATGAAATGATTTTAAAAATAGAAAATGCCTTGAAAGTGGGACTATCTAGTTTTTCATGGGATGGTGAAAACCATGATTCAGCCTGGTCCTTTGGTAAATGCCATCTCATCCCTGCCTAGTGAAGATCTTAATGAAGTGATGTTTTAGTTAGCAGTTACTTTATTAAGGGAAAATTGTAGAAGCTGTTTTTTTTATACCAAGGTATTCGGTAGAACCTCTTAACTCTGTCCTCTTATTACAGAGATGGGGAAGAGCATGAGGGGTGGGGGGGGTGGGGGGGGAAAGGAAGGAGGGTGGTTAAACCATATAGCCAAGGATCTGCACGAGTGCCTTGATTTGTCCTTAAAGCTAATTTGAAAACAAGAAATATAGTAAGAACCTATTGCTTTTTAGACATATACCTTGAAACCAAGTTTCATCTCATTTGGAGGGTGAAGGAATCAATTCAGGTTGCTCTGCAGTATCCAACAGTACCTCTGAAATGAGGACTCCAGTGAAAAGAGATGTGTGGGTCAGAAATGCAGCTGTCCCAAATCAGAGCAGAGCCATTTCACAATGTAATGACATTGGTTGGCCCAAAGAAGAAGCAAGTAGCAAGCGTGGTGTCTTTTTCTTTTTCTTTTTAAGCCAAGAAACTAGCAGTTAAATATCTGGTGTTGCCGCTGTGGATGGCAAACTTTGAATGGACTGATAAAGTTACATAAGGATCCACGTGTGTGTGTTAGAGGGGACTGTGTAGGATTCCAATGTTTTCTCAGAACCTGACTTGCATAACTGTAGGGGGAAAATCTTACCTAGACTATTGTACCTCTGAAAACTTATTTTGTAAGAATATCTGAAGGTGATTTTGATATCGGGGCTCTATGGGTCAAATTATGGGCTCACCGGTGTTCCCTGTAAGCTAAGCACTTGGGCAGCCACCCCAGGAGAGATTCAGATGCTGCCCAGCTGATTAGTAAAGTGCCCAGAGCCTCCCATAGGCAGCAGTATGAGGTTAGGTTTTACTGGTGGTAAAGAACTGCACGTGCCTTGGTTAACATAAAATGTATTCTATACATGATGGAAAAAATTAGAGGGAACACTGGTGCTCATTTATAATTTATATAATTCCATTGTAATCAATCCCCTTGATTCCATCCTTTGTATTTCTAGTATAGTAGTTATCCTAAAATCCTTTTCAGTTTTGCCTTGGATAATTGGGTATGACTTCCTCGGTATTAGCAATGCTCCCTGTTACTTATTGTCTAGCACTCTGGGGTCCTAGTTTGTGAATGGGACTTTTAGGTGCTACCGCAGTACAAACAATAAACAGAAATTATTATTTTATTTAATTGCTTAAGGCAATTGTAAAATGGTTAGACGGAACCACGGCAACCTGCTTCTGTTCACTTTAGGCCAGCCTTTCTGGAATTTACTCTTGAGAAATTGTAGGTACACATTCTTCTTAGGCTACGTCTAGACAACAGGAATTTGTCAACAGAGGCGATGCAAATGAAGCGCTCATTAGTATTTCTTGCGCTGTCATTTGCATAGTCTCTTCCAATCCTTTTTGTGGAAGAGGTTTTTGCGCAAGAAAAAGCAGTGTAGACGGGGCCATTTTGCACAAAAAAAAAACTTTTGCGCAAAATCCTTTATGCTGAGGTATACAGGATCTTGTGTAAAAGGTTTTTTTTTTTTTTTTTTTTTTTGCACAAATGGCTCCATCTACACTGCTTTTTTTTTTTTGCGCAAAAACCTCTTCCGCAAAAAGGATCGGAAGAGACTATGCAAATGACAGCGCGAGAAATGCTAATGAACACTTCATTTCCATTACCTCTGCTGACAAATTCCTGCAGTCTAGACATAGCCTTAAAGGGGCAGATTAAAGCACTCTGTTTGCTGTGTGTCAGTTCGGTTCACCTTACTAAAGTTGCACCCCCACATTCTGATCAGGCCCTCAGTGTTTTTTCACTCATCTTTCTCGTAACAATTTTCATCTTGACTCTACTATTTTTCTCTTGTTTTTTTCCAGAATATTAGGCTGAAGTGTTTGCAACCTTAAATAAAAGAATAAGATAATTGTATTTATACACTGCTTGTGTGGGGAGAGGTATTGTAATTGCAACTTAATTGAGTGGCTGGCAAGAAAAGTCAAATGAAAGTCACAAATGTTCATGCTAAATCTCATCATTTTCTCTCCCCTTCAACTCTCAAAACTATGTTTTCATTATGTGATTTTTGGTGAATATTACTTTTCTCTGGATTTCATTTTATTAAATTTTCAACTGCGTTAGTTTATGGACAGACAATACATTTAATTCTTTTCACAAACATGTAACTGAAATAAAAATGATGAAATACTAGAAGTTTCGCATGTTCATTAGCTCGGGAAACATGGGTTGTAACAACGTACATAATGTTTGGCTGCTTTGTAATCCTTATTCTTAGTTCCAACTAAAATAGAGTGAGTTTTCTATAGTGGTCACTCTGTTTTTTATTTAATGTTATTTTTCTTACCGTGTCTAGTCTCCATCTCCTGATTCCTCTTCGCCCCGTGGTGCTGAATCATCTAGTAGGCAACATCACCAAGATGTTTGTGGCACAGCAGAACCCTCCACTAATAAAGAGGTAGAGTGCAATCTTTTTAAGAGAGACAGTTCTGTTCCTCTTACTACTCATGAATTTTTATATCATCTTCTTCCTTCTCATAGATGGGGGGTGAGGACAAAAACTGGCAAAAGTTCGTTTTACGTGCTTCCTCCTTCTCTCTGAATGAAACCTTAATTTCACAACAGTATTTCGGTTGGCTTTTTTTTCTGCAGTAATATTTGTGTAACATCCTGAGGAGAGTTGATTTATTTAAGAGCAGCCAGTATCCCCTCTGAATTGCAGAAAAGGAGACAGCATTTTTCTTTTCCCACTCTTTGCAGAATGTCTTTCCACAAAGGAGGCTACATGTCTTAGGCCTTATCTACCCTAGTACTTGTATCAGCAAAATTTTTGACACTGTAAGCAACATTAGTTTTGCCAGTATAAGTGCTTGTGTGTGCAGCACTGTGTTGGCAGGAGATGCTTCTGTCGCTCACTGAGCTGTTTTTACTGTTGTCGAGGCTGTTCCCAACTCTGGCAATGTGAATGCAGAAGGTGGGGGCCTGCAAAAGACCTTAAATACCTTGCCTCTAAAGGCTTTGGCTTACAAAAAAAAGTCTCCAAGGTCACAGATTTCTTGCCCTTGGGAGGTAGCTGCCACCATCAAGTGTAAAAACAAAACCCGTTCTTCTGAAACTCAGGTAGAAGCACTTAAACTTCTTCCAGAGGAGAAACCTCCTCCCCCCACAAGCTCTTTTACCACCAGAGAGCATGAGAAAAACAGAATAAGGATGTTAAGTATTGACTAATTGAATAGTCGATCAGCTGGGGAGTGATCCCAGGTTCCACACAGTGCTGTCACTTTGAAATGCTGCGTGCAGCCTGACACCGGGCTTCCCACAGCATTTCAAAGCAGCAGCACTGCATGGAGCCTGGGGTCAGCAGGGGAGCCCCCAGCTGATCCCGGGCTCCATGCAGTGCTGCCGCTTTGAAATGCCACATGCAGCACTGGCCCCATTCTGCACACAGCGTTTCCAAGTGGCAGCACTGCGTGAAGCCCAGAGTCTGGCCCCAGGTTTCAAGCGACACTTCCGCTTTGAATACCCCCTCCTCATCCCTGCCCCTTGCTGCCTCTGTCTGATAGAGGCAGCAAGGGGGGGGGAGAGCAACTAGTCGACTAGCCTGTTGACTAGTCCTTCACATCCCTAAAACAGAAAACAAACTGCAATCTCTGATAGCTGACCTCTTAGTCTTAGGCATGCATACACAGACCCCTGGCTATTTCCCAGGGCAAATCATCACCTTAAAAGGGTGATTTTTATTAACAAAACTAAAAGATATACTTAATAAAACATACTAAGGGTACCTCTGCACAGCAACATTATTTTAAAATAACTAGCGTTATTTTGAAATAACTTAGTCTGCATCTACATAGCAGGCAGTAATTTCGAAATAATGACAAATTTGGTTTTTTTCCAAGCTGGAGGACTTCTTACTCTGACTTCTGTCACCCTCATTGTATGAGGAATAAGGGACGTCAGAAGGAGTGTGCTCTATTTTGAAATAAGTGCTGTGTAGACTCTCCCAATTTAGAAAAGCTATTTTGAAAGAAACTATGCAGTTGACGTAGCTCAATTTGCGTCGCTTACTTCGAGTTAAGACTTGCTGCGTAGATACACCCTTAGTTGCTAAGCGTGATAGAGTAACTGAGTAAAAACAAAGTAAAACACAGAGAAACATAATATCTCTGGGAACAGCTTAGATATAGTGAAGTGGGGGGAGAGACACATGGACTTAGCACAGAGAAGTTTAACCAAACAAAACAAAGAAAATAACCTGATCGCAACTAAATATACGTTTTTCCTATTTACTCATGATCCATACTTCAAGGTCCAGTCCATTTCCATGCCCAGTATTCCTTGTAGGCATGATAGTGCTGCCTGGATTAATTCATTTTATTTCCCCCAGCTCCTAGCTTAAAACTCACACAATGGAACAGCAGGCAGGTGTATCTATTCAATTTAAATTTCAATAATCTTTCCCATTGGCCTTCTTGGCTCCCTGTGAACACCACCTAAATACTCGATTTTAACCCTTTAGTCACCGAGTGCTAGGCAGCATTCCTCCTATCCATCATAATTATGTTGACAAGGGAGCTTTCCTGTTAGCATAACGTGGCCATATGTATTGCCTTACAGCACAACAGCTGTATTGGTACAGCTGTGCCTCTACAAGCTTGTAAATGTAACATGGTCTTAGAATGATAGGTCTGCCAAAATAAATAAATATGAATACAGCACTCTTGCATATTAGCGTTGCTCCCTGATTTATCAGCAGGGATTTAGAATTAGTGATTAGCCGAAATTCAGGCAGTGATTTAATGACAAAATTGGAAATAGAATCCAGAGGTTCCTGACATTGGATCCTCAAAAGGGGAAAAAGCAAACAGGCCAGTGCCTCTATCTTGTGAAGACTTATGCACACGATTAACTTTGCAAACTCTGAATATTTCGCTTTGTGTTAATGGGACAACTGTGAAAATGTGGAAATTTTATCGTGTGCGTTTAGTCTTTGCATATTATGCCTGGGGAACTGTATGACCAGCACTTGTGTATATAAGCTTTGATCTATATTCCTCGTTGCTCATAGCCTTTGGTTTTCATTAAAGTACAGATTTCATAATTTCATGCAATCCACTATTGACTGCCAACAGTTATTAGCCATCATTAGTCATAGTCCAAGTATTAGTGAAATAAAGCCCATTTTAGCATTTGATTTCATACAGTAACAGTGGTAATAAACCATATTTCATAGTAGAATATGTTGCAGGAATCATTTCTCACGATTTTTTTTTAAAATTAGCATTGTCGTCTTCTGCACATCCCTTTAAAAATAACAAAAGTAATAGTAAACTTATTTGATTATGGGAAACGATTGTCTGAACAAAACCTTATTTTTAAAGAAATCTTATGTTTTTTTTGAACAAACAAAAAGATTAATCTAACAAACTTTACCAGGATTTAAAGGTAAATATTTCTGTGACATCTGTTGCCTTGTGTTAATTCTAGTGCCAAAAGATTCCTAAATAAAAGTACTAGAATTAAACGTCTTTTTTAAATTAAATATTATTGCAACTAATAAATGTTAGATGTTAAATTTGATATTCATGTACTCAGTCTTATCCCAAAAGGAAACTCTGCAGATCAATCAAATTCCCTAATGATGGACTACCATTAACTGATTAAAGTTAAAACTAAATAAGTAAAACTTCAGACAGACATTCCTTGAGTCTGTTTATTTAAAAAGTGTAAACTTTAAAATTGTACTTGTGTATAAGCTTGTTGTTTTCTGAAAAACAATTGGTCTGTTCTCTTTGCTGTCAGTGCAGTACACAATAACTTGACAGGTTGCATTCTGACAGGCAATCAGATCAGTTATCAAAATCAACATCAATCGTGGGTTTAATAAAAATAGTCATTGTAATAGGCAGGATGGTCTCAGGGCAGCCTCTACTGCTTTGACAGCAACTGTTTCCCAACACTTAATTTTCCTTATATGTATTTGGCAGCAGGAGGCCATTATTCAGTGATGACTTTGTCTTCTGTTGTCTTTATCTCATAGAAGAAGAAGAAAGCAAGTATTTCAAGGATGCTCTTATCTTCAAAGGGGTAGCCAAGTTAGTCTGTAATAGGAAAAACTTAAACAACAACAAATAGTCTAGTAGCACTTTAAAGACTAACAAAACATGGAGATGGTATCATGAGCTTTCATGGGCGCGACCCACTTTGGGTCCACAAAAGCTCAAAGAGTAACAAGATGGTTTATTAGGTGATGAGCTTTCGTGGGCCAGACCCAAAGCTCATCACCTAATAAACCATCTTGTTAGTCTTTAAAGTGCTGCATAGTCCTGTCTTTTATTTCAGCAAGACCAGACTAACACGGCTACATCTCTATTACTAGACGGTTTGTTGTTTTTTAAGTTTTTCCTGATATCCTTATGTCATGCCCTGATGAACCTTTCTTCTGCCACCAGCAGTTTATTTTTATTACCAGCCCCATGTAATAAGTTGTACAATATGGTTACTCTGACAATCCATGAAAATGGAGAGGATTTACTGGGACATTTAGTCCTCCTTCTTGCCACTTAGGTACAACTGCCTGCCTGCCTGCCTGCCTGCCTGCCTGCGTGGTTGGTTTACATTTTTACAAACATCTAATACCTGGGAAGTTGCTCAGCATAAAAAGGGATAACAGATTTACTGTGTACTGTAATTGAACATTCAAAAGCACTTGCCCCTCATATGAAAGACTGGGCTTCATTCAGAACTCTCACTGATTTTCCACTAGCATAATTATGTTGAGAAATCAATGGAATGAATGCCTATCTGCTTCATTGTGGGATTAGGGTTAGGCACATCAACATTTTGTAATCCTTGGCTTCTCCAGAATTCTTTGTCACACACATATCTAATAGCGGCATATGTTGCAGTGCTCCATATTATCCTCTATACTTTGACATGCAAATTGCCTTTAACAAATTTCTTCATATAGGCTTATTTCTAAGAGTAACTAAATGATGAGTATTACTGCAGTGAGAGCCAGTTAGATGTATGTCGTCTTTCACTGGGCTTTTTTGTAGACGTTATAAATGGAAAGGTTCTGTTATTTCATCTAGTCAATCTCCCTGCAAATGCCAGCTTGATGATTTTCCATTAGTCAGTCCCATCTTTTACATGTCTTTAAGCTGAGACCCATCAGTTTCCCTGCCAGATACCAACAATCAAAGGATAAATCCAGAGCTCACAATTTTCAGTGTCTAAATAATATGTTTTTTATTTGTGATGTGGGTGTTTAATATAGCATAACTCTAATAATACCTTTTTTTTTTACAGGTTGAGTCTGTATATAAATTTTTGATCTGGAGCAGGAGTGTAGCATCTTTTTTAGTCAGGGGCCACTGACCCACAGAAAAATCAGTTGCATCCAGCTCCCAGGCTTTAGGTTCCCACCCCAGTCTAGAGTTATGATAATATTGCAAATCTTTTAAAAATATTCCTGGATTTTTTTAAATTTGGCATTCAAGTTCTTTGAAATATGATGTATTCCTGTTATTCCTATATGGATCAGTACTTCTGGCACTCAAAAATGTGCTGTCTAGTATCAGACTCAGGATGAAACTGCCTAATTGATAAAAATAATAATTATATAAACTATATTCCAGCATAATAATTCCTTAATTGCTAATATTTTGAGAACATTTCTTTTTTTTCCCCTTTAATAAGTTGTCAGCTGTCCTTGACTAATTACTTGTTACTGTGTTTTCGGGTTTTATTGTTTTTTCTCTTTTTTGCATGGAAGGATTTTTAATGCATTTTTGAGCATGCTTTGTTCTGTTTGAAATCCTGTTTGTCTTAATTACAGTCCCGAAAAAGTTTGGCTTCATTCCCAACCTATGTTGAAGGTAAGCTATATAACATTCAATGTGTAACGCTGTACTTGTTATAACAGAATTATTTTGTACAAGTAAAAACACAAGACGTCTATGTACTGTGAAGGTAAATGTTAACTAGGGCTGGGTGAACTTGTTTAGATCAAATATGAACCAATTCAGAACTTGAACCAAACCCCAGAACTATTTTTCAGAAGTTAAAAAAGCTTAATTATTTTTTATTTTGTAATGTTTTGTTAGTGTTCCCAGCCCAGTTCCTAAGGAATGGGTGACAATATCACATAAGGCACTACTGGAATTTTCACTATCCATAGCAGCTTTCTTGGAATTCATGTTGCACTGGATGGTGCATGGACGCTGAACTACCCTTTTATGACAAAGAATGGAGGTCAGTCTGGATGATCATAATGGTCCCTTTTGGCTCTAAAATAAAATAAAAACATCTGTGTTGAGCTTTATTGGCAGTGCTGTGGTGGTGGCAGGGACCATCCATTATCCATGTTCTGTGGGTAAATAATGTTTTTAACAATTATATATATTATGAGGTTCACCCATCACTAGAATTAACATAACCACATGCATACTTGTGTATTTTGTGTGTACACATAAATATTCAGCTGCATGCCCTAAAACATAAATAATATAAAGGAAATGATAACATAGAACAAGCCGGGAAATTCTAAGATAATTTTGCTACCTAAAACTCTTGCAGTTGGTCTTTTGATTTTTATAAAGATGAGAGTTGAAGTCAATATCAGCTTTCTCTCTTGGGATTCTTTGGATTGTTTTCCATTGTGATGTATTTAAAAGCTGTACAATAGAAATACATTTTTTTCAGAATTTCAGAGAGATGATTCAGTCTTTGAGGTTGATACTTTAGGTCCTGAGAGTAGGTTTTTTTCATATTCATAAGAAAAATAAAATGTCACTATTTTAAATTTTATGACAATATAAAGTTAAGTTTACAAAAAATTAATTCTCATGAGAGTAATGCTGTGTATATTTTTAGTTACATTTGAATCCAGATATTTCTTTCTTGCACTCTGATAATGTAGTGTGTTATGTGAATTGCCTTCTAGACTATCATTAGAGCTTAAACCTTTAATGAAAAAATCCAGGTCCTTTTAGATGAAATATCCAAGGGAAGAATATTGCTTCCGTTGTAAAGTGATCAGCCTGAAAAAACAGTGTTCATATAGATATTATAGGGACCAGTGTTCCCTGTAAGCTAGGCTCTTCTGCAGCCATTCAGGAGAAATTCGGATGCTGCCCAGCTGATTAGCAGAACACCCCCAGCTAGATTTTTTTTGTTTCTAGTGGTGGTGCACATGCTTCAGTGCACAATACAAATTTATTCCACACATTTATGGAAATAATTAGAGGGAACATTAATAGTAACTCATCCTGTAAATGATTAAGTGCTTCTGTGCAGCATCATAAGCTTGCAGTGACACTAGAGGGAGTTGAGGTGTATTGGTAACTTGCAGGACCAAGTCAATGGGGTGTGTGTGTGTGTGTGTGTGTGTGTGTGTGTATAATATATATATATATATATATATATAAGTCCAAGCAGCATAAATCCCTTACTTTGCACATTTAACATCAGAGTCTATAGCAAAGAGAGTTTGTCTAAATTAAAATGATACCTACTAAAGAGAACAGTCCCCTGTATGACATTTGTGAGTAAGTCTGGCATAAATCTATACACTCTTCAATATGACGTGACAGCTTTTAACTCCACACTGGGGGGAAAAATCATGCTTATAAAATGCTCTGAGGAGATTTCTCTGTTCATTCCAACTATGGTCAGTATTTGAATAAGAGAGGTGCTAATGATTATTACTGACTTATGCCCCTAGTTTCCTTTTTATTTTAGACTCTAGCTAAATGATATGACTATCTGAGAGACACAAGAATATTGGAAGAACAGAGAGGAAAATGAAAATGCTTGGTCTTTTTTGTAAGAATTTAAATTAATTGAGTTTATTGTGGTTTAGTGTTAACTTTGCCTCATGGAGCAAACTATTGGGAGATGCAGGTTGGATTAGCAATTGTGATTTCTGCTGTAGAGATGTTGAAAGCACTTTTCTCAATGTTTTTTTAATGGGGGCCTTAACTGAAAGTGTTGGTTGTCCTGCCATCATGCTAAACCTAAGTAGGTCAGAGCAGCATTTATAGCCATCAGATGCAGGCTAAATAGTGTTTCTCTCCATGCTACATAATTTTGCTCAGCAATTTGTTTTCTATGTTATAGTTCCTGGACCCTGTGATCCTGAAGATTTAATTGATGGAATTATTTTTGCTGCCAATTACCTTGGCTCCACTCAGCTCCTTTCTGACAAAACTCCTTCCAAGAATGTGCGAATGATGCAGGCTCAGGAAGCTGTCAGCAGAATCAAGGTGAAGCATGTATCTTGCTGTTCATGTGATTAGATTTTTTTTTTAAACTTCAGATATGGGTGTTGCATACTTACATCTGGTATTCCTCCCTTATTCTTATATACTGTTTAAAAGGTTAGGTGCCTTTTGTATACTTTTTTTCTGAAAGATATTTCACCTGTTTAGTCTGATCTGGGGACTGGAGTGGGAAGGAGGATACACTGGATAATTTGGTTTAATATGCCTTTCATATTCTAGTCATCAAAGCTTATGGGAAACAAAGGGTGGTGTAAGTTCTATCTTAGATGTGAGGAAATAGGTTTAGAGGGCATTGTGTATATTTTGTATATTTCTTTTGCTTGTGCTGTAATTCGGCATTCTGTGAAAGTAATACCACGTTAACAGCCATGCCTGTTTTCTCACCACTTCACAGGTAGGCAGTCACAGCAGTCAGAATCCTGTAAGAGATCATTCATGATGTGAATGGGTAACCGGTTACATGGTAAGCATCACCCATACTGGCTGATGCTTACGGCGTAACCGATTTAACTGGCATCCCTACATACATCCTTGGACACTAAACCTTGGACATTCAGAACCTATAGTGAAAGAATAAATATTGGCCAGGTCACCTGGCTTGCTTTCTAATTTTAAACTGAAGATGCTATAAATTATTTAATATCCACTTAGCCCCCAGAGAGGAACAGCTGACTGTCTCATTCTGAGGAAGGTTGTTCTGAAAGTGCAGGACCTTCCTACTACTAGTCTAAATTGTCAGTACTCTGGTATATGAGAGAGAAAGAGAGAGAGAGGGAAGGAGGGAGGGGAGTGTGTCTGTGGGGCTGTGCTTTGTTCCTTAAATTCTTTTCTGAAAGGATGCTGTAGTTTTTCCTCTGCTGCGCAGTGGTATTTCATATTGCTTAGAGTAATTCAGCTGCCAAATATCTGATCTGAAAATAAATTCTCATCCGTTCAATATAAAAAATGTTCACAGGTCACTGGTATCCAAAATAATGAACACCCAATACAGGCTGTGTTTGATAACATTGTAAATGGGATGGGTAGCACCATCTGTTATTACGGTTGCCCAACACCTCCCATAATAAGACTCTGTTTTTAGTTGCTTCTGAGTTTGCCAAGATTTACTCGCTTGGACTGAAACTATCCATACTAGATGTGTAAATCACAATGATTTTTTTTCCTGGAAAACTTCTTCGGCCAAAATGATTTGATCATTTCTTTGCGAATGAAGGTGGGGGGATATGTTGTTGTGCCCATGTTAAAACATTCTGGTGACTAACTTTGAAGTGCTTGAGCATCCCTGCTTGCGCTTAAGAGTGAAGACTTAAAAGGTAGCAGAATGGTGGCCTTTCTCTCCAGTATGTGCCTTTTGCCATCTCTATGACAGTCCTTCCCAATAAGTTCAGGGGGTAGCCGAGTTAATCTGTAAAAGAAAAAACTTAAACAACAAATAGATTAGGTGCACCTTAAAGTCTTGTCTAAACATGTAGATGGTGGTATGAGCTTTCGTGGGCGCAACCCACTTTTTCAGATGACAGCAGTTTTAAGCCTTACAAAAGTCAGATTCACACATGCTCAGTAGAGGCATTGATTTTTAACAGCTACAATTTCAGAAAATTTGGTCTAATTGCACATGCTTCACCTTCTCACAGTTCCTATTACTGACCAGACTCCACAGAGTGTGCCCTAGCCTAGAGCTATATAGTTGAAATCAGATTTTCCCTATGATGGTTGCTCCAGACCAGGATTGGGCTAAAAACTGGCACTAAGAGCAGGGTGCCTGTCTCTCCTATTCGCTCAAAGACCTGGGCCTGGAGAAGGAACACACATCGTTTAAATGCGTAGTGGCTAGCTGAACAAGGAGTCTGGAACAAAGAACCAGGGAGGGTTGAATCTGGGAGAAGGAGCTGGTGCAGGTGGGGGAAGGCAGAAACTAGATGAGGTGAGAGCTGTTGGAGAGACTAGGGTGGGAAGTCAGTAAAGTGGGAAGAAGAGAGACAGATCAGATGAAGAGCCAGGCACTGCGACTGGCTAGTTAATCAGGTGGGAACAAGCAGTTGGGAAAGGAGTGTGGAAACTGGGATTGATTGGGCAAATAGCTTTGAAGAGGGTGGGGAAGGGAAGGGACTTGAAATCAGGAGTGAGAATGGAACTCAATCAATGAGCTCAGGGGGAAGATTGGGACTGGCTGAAAAGTAAAACTGGGATGGCAGGAGAAGCCTGAGGAGTGGAGACTGGGACTGCATAGACAAAGAGGTTGGGAGTGGGACAGAGCCAGTAGGGTTACCAGATAGACCGTGCTAAAAAAAACGGACATACTTGATCGTTGGGGGGAGGGAGGGATTGGACGGGAGGAGGGAAGGGCGGGAAGCAGAGCTGGGGGGGGGGGCCGCGGGGCTGGCCAGGAGGAACAGGGAGGGGGTAGGAGGAACGGGGGGCTGGGAAGCAGAGCTGGGGAGGGTCGGGGGCCGCGGGGCTGGACAGGAGGAGGGCGGGGTCCGGAGGAAGGGAGGCTGGTGGTGGGGGGAGGAGTGCAGCCAGTGACCACAGCTGGAGTCCAAGGGGCTGCACCCCTGGTAGGCACTCCCTCGAATTGCTAGTAGAAGCCGGGCGGGGGGAGTGACTGGGAGTCCCAGTCCCTGCCCCTTCCCACCTGGCTTTTGTACGCTACCAGAGGCTCCTAGCGCCAATCATGGCCCTGCTTCCCAGTCACTCCCCCACCAGGCTTCTGTCCAGTGCCCAGCTGGGAATTCAGAAAATACCAGACATTGCACATGTCTGGTATTTTCTGAATTTTTCTACCGGACAGACGGTGTAAGTACTGGACTGTGTGGTAGAAAACCGGACACCTGGCAACCCTCAGAGCCAGGGGTGGGTTTGAGACAGAACAAGGGCAGATTGAAGGGGATGGATAGAAGGGATCAAGCTACAGGAAATGGGCAGAAGAGTCTATGCCCACAAGAGTGCACTCACCTCTGGAGCCTGGAATGGAACCGAAGAGTCCCTATCTCACTGTTCCTCTGCTGTGAGCAAAACTCTGTGAAACCCGCTAAAAAGCATGTGTCTAATCCCCCCCTGGTGCTGGTCCACGTAGAGGATGACAACCTGCTGTTGAACATCGAGCAAAAGTGGCAGAGGTCTGTGTGGTGGATCAAAAGGTTCAGTCTTGCAGGTGACTCATGGTAGAATTTCTGTTTCTTTTGTTTGTTGGTTTGGTTTGGTTTGGTTTGCTTTTTATAAACCTAGGACATTCTATGTAAAAACAATGTTAAAAGGACATTATTTGGGTTCTAAAAGTAAGCACTTAAAAGTTAGGAATTGCCAGAAATGAGATGGTATGTGCAACCTTTATTTGCTCCCTTTTTGCATATGCATTATGAATCTGTCTTTATTTACACAATCATGTATTATTTTTTCCTTGAATGAGCCGCTATTCAATATTTTCTTTTCTCCTTGTTCAGCCGATGGCCCTAGGCCTTATCTACTGTGCACTATTCAAATCTTGCTCTGAAGACAGAATTAATTTCCTCTGGGATTTTTCAATGGCACTTATCCATACAGTATGTTAGTACTTCACGAACCTTATTTAATGTGTCCTCAAAGCAGCCCTGTGAGATAAAAGGGAGGTATTATCCCATTTTACAGATGGGGTCCTAAAGCACAGAGAGATTAAGGTCATAAGTATTCATTAATTGTTGGTGCCCAATTTGAAATACCTTAGGATCTGATTTTTCAGACTACTTTTTATGTTCAAAGCAAAGCTCTTAAAGACTTCAGGTGCAGTTGTTTTTTGCAAATCAGAGTCCCTCTGATCATTCAGTCATTCATATATATCTGTGCCATACACTTATACTGGAAACTCTCATTCTGAGTATCATTCTTTTGTCTTCCCACCCGGGAAAACATTATATTTTTACACAACTCACAAATGGAGGTGTCACGATCATCCCCTTTCTGGGTACTCTCTTTGTTCAACACTGATGTGTCAGGGTTCTCTCCTGTGTCAGTCCTTTCTCTCCTCGAACCTACTTTTCAGGACACTTGCTGCAAATACTGCATGATCTTGGCTGCTTTTCTTAACTGTATTTTGAGGACCTTGCAGATCTCTTCAAAACTCACGTCAACTAGGCCTCTGACTTCTGAGTTTGAAAAACAATTACTTTTTATTTAAGCTGACTATATATAACACAAATAGCATTTAGTGGCCCTCCAACTTTTTACTCCAGCAAGGTCAGTCTAAACTTATCAGAATCCAGCTGTGCTTCCCTTCAGGATCACAGTCTAGTGCCTCAACTTCCTCTCTGGTTCTACTTCCCCTTTTCCAGGGGCCAGATGATTACCCTTCAAATTCAAAACCCTCCAGACTTCCAAATAGGCAGTCTGGATGGAGTTTCATTTCAGGAGTCCAAGCTTATGTGCCCCTGTTTAGTCAGTTGACCTTCTCCCCATAGCATATCCCAGCATGCAATTTTGCTTACAAATACTGATTCTATAACAATATCTCATCATACAGTTTCAAGCAAACATAACTCCTCCGCAGGACAGTTTTTATTCCGTAGTTCTTAAGTTCTGCGTTATAGCTAATTTATTACATTTAAAAATATTATATTTATTAGTGGTTGTCATTGTAAAAGAAATAGCCCTGTAAATCGAATAGTGTTCTTATTCATTATTAAAATACAATATTAGCTATGGCCAAATTCTGCCAATACCCCAAACAACCCAGTTGTTACTGAGAAACTGTTTGGTTTGCCCCTGGTGAACACCCGGCCCATTGTTTGTACGCCCGACAGATAAATAGGTGCACAGTTACTCACTTTAGTGAAATTTGCTCCAGTGTACCTATGCAGAGTCTTAAATGGAATGAATGCCTTTAAAATAGGAACCTGGCAACTGTCACAAGCTATGAGATGAATTTCAGAAACACTTCTGAGGACGGATTTGCAGGGAACATATTATACCACTGCCCCTGTGGCTACTCTGGCTCCTTTTATTTTTAGGTAAAATTTAAAGTGGTGATGTTCACTTATAAGAAGGCCTAAGTAGTTTGGGTCTGAGATTCCATAGAAATATTTTATCTTCCCTGGCTCTTGCCATAAAATCCTGGCTCATTTAGTAGTTTCTCTGTGACAGATGAGCCACCTGAATCTGTGATGGCCGTTTCTTTTCTGGTCATGGAAGGATTTGGCTTAAAGTTTTGAAAAGTCATTTAGACGTCATTGTTAGTATAGGTCTCCTGCTCTTCGTTCCTTTTATAGCACTTACAGGTTTAGTACAGTAAGGTATTATGTGCACACACAGATACCATACAGACAAAACAGCTTTTTTAAAGATTTTGTTAAAATAGAAAATCTACTGCATTGTGAAAATCCTTAACCTACATCCAGAACCTCCTGATGTCTTTTCCTGTAAAAAAGTGTAACAAAAGCTGTGAATTGATAGGCTACTTTAAAAAAAAAAACCAAGCTGCCTCCTGTTAGGAACATAAATAAATGGCCTGATTTTTCAAAGGTGCTGAGGGCATGGAGTTCCCAAGCGACGTCATTGCCTACCTTCAGGATCCCAGGTCTAAAAGTATTCCTTTGCCTCCTGATCCCATTTAAACACTGGTAACCTGGTGGGGCTGTTGCTATTCCCACTTAAAAGCCCTTTTCCATTTACTCTTGTCCTACAAAAGTCCATTGTTTTGCGATTACACAGAATGAAATATCAGAGGGGTATCCATGTTAGTCTGAATCTGCAAAAGTGGCGAGGAGTCCTGTGGCACCTTATAGACTAACAGAAGTGTTGGAGCATAAGCTTTCGTGGGTGAAGACCCACTTCATCAGACGCTGTGACGGCGCGTTGGGGGTCCCCTGTCTCCTGCACCCCGAAATGGCACAAACAGACCGCATCAGCCGGTGGAATAGAGGAAGTTTATTGCCTCTCCAGGATACAGCACAGCACAGATGTAATCTGGTCACAGAGCTGGGCTAGGATGCCTCAGGCCCCCTTGAGTTGGGGGGAGACTGGGCCCCTAAACTCCAGCTCCTCTCCCTAGGCTGTCTCCTCCATCCTCACAGACAGCCAGCCACCAACACTCTCACTTCCAGCCCTGCCCCCCAGCCAGGGCAGCATTCCACCTTCCTTTGTTCCTCTCCATGGGGGGTGTTTGGTCACTGGTTTGCATAGTGACTCATCCTGTTTTGCTGGGTCATGGCCCCCACGACAGCCAGTGGGGGTTACCCCAGAGCCAGCAGCATAGAAACCAGCCAGGTACCCCCACTACGTCACAGACGCATGTAGTGGAAATTTCCAGAGGCAGGTATAAATATGCAGGCCAGAATAATGCTAGAGATAACGAAGTGAATCCAATCAGGGAGGATGAGGCCTACTTTAACATATACTATGACCTTACTCATTACAGTAGTATGAGTATCGATAATCTCTCTGTAATGGTCCCTTGCTTACTTCAGTGTAGTACTACTTAGGGATGTAAGTGACTAGTTGACTACCCGATAGGCATCTTATCAGAGGCAGCACGGGGGTGGAGGGAAGCGGGATCCAGCTTAAAAGCCGATTTTCCCCCCTCCCCAGCACCGCCTCTGGGGGGGTGGTGGTGGCAGGGGAGGCAGAGGTGCAGCGGAAAACGGCCATCTGATTGCTGTGCCTCTACCGTTTAAATGTAGCAAGAGCTGCCCGTGGGGCTCTTGCTACATTTCAAAGGCAGCTTTTGCAGAATGAAATATGGATCCAGATTGTATCTTTAACAATAGAAAAAAATTCTGTGTATGAAATCATCCATTTAAGCATCTGATTGACTAGGAGTCATTTTTCAAAACAATAATTATTTTAAAAGTATATTTAGTATTAAAGGAAGGTACAGGGATGATAATTCTGGAGCATCGTCTATTTATTCATAACACAAAGGTAACATGAGGGACTCTGATACATTGCTTTAATAGTTAGATGGAGTGTAGACTGGTATAGTGAAATTGACTCATTCCTGATCTGGGAGGACCTCTTCTAGTGATTATAGTCAGTGCGGGTGGGGAAAATGTATCTTCACGTACCAGGTCTATGCACAACTTCAGCCCCTCAAACTGAGCCTGAAAGGCATTAAGTGATGCCCAGATCTTGTATGACCCCTGTGCTCAAGGATGGATTTTCACTTTATTCCTTAGTTCACACATCACTATGAGACTACAATGCATTATATAAATGCTAAAAATTATTATACATTCTTTGCTGAGACTACAACAAAAATAGTTTCAGCAAAATGGTGGATTTTGCGATGCAGATGGCTGTCCACTGAACCATGACCATCAACTAATATTTTTGTTTACCTGTGAATCTGAAGGTCCAGTTATGCAAAAACTTACTAGTAGAACTAAAACTGTGGCAGGCAATGTACTCAAGATTTGGTTTTTGTTAGCCAGGACTGACTTTTATTACCAAACTGTGATAAAATTGATTGCGTGACCTAAGAGTTGAAAGACTGTTAGTCTCTTAACTAATCTCCTGAGCCATCCATCCTCCCAACCTAAGCAGATATTAATTTTTGTTAACATCTGGAATAAGAGGATGATGCTCGCAGCCTGGAGGAAAAGCGGTGATTAAGTGTTAGATTTCACCAGCATATTTCATCTGTGTAGGAGGCTAGCACTTTTTCAAATACCAGTTGACCTGATTACTGAAAGAAAGACGCATTCCATATCTGAGGATAGTTTAAAAGCCTAGCCATTGTTATTTATTGACTGCCATCAATGGGGCAGATGCAGTCTCTGGCATACAGAATTTACAATCTGATTTAGAGAGAGTGTATATTAAATGTGTACAAATAGTAGTGGAAATATAGCTGCAAAATGTATCTTTTTTTTTTTTTAAATTGTAATGACTTCTTTATTAAAATTGTAAGCAATTCATAGCTAGACCAAATACATGAAATGCATCCCTATCAAAGAAAACTTGTGTTTTTTTTCAGTGCATTTATTAACTTATATTAAGTTTGCACTAGGGGGTCTCAAACTCAAATTACCTTAGGGCCAGTCCTCAAATCCTCCTAGTAGGCCAGTGGACACCCCTCTCTGCTGGGGCTCTGAAGGAGGATGAGGAGGTCTCTGTACATCCCCTTCCCATGCATCTCCTGACCCCTCCTGTCAGGCTTTACATTCCCCCTCTCCGTGCATCCCCCAGCCCTGCCTGCCATCCCCTGGTGATATAAAACTGGAGATGGCAGTGGAGCAAAGCAGAGGCTGTTATGTCGTTCTGCTTCCCCACAGCTTCTGTCACCACAGTGAGTGTGTGTGTTTGGGGGGGAGGGACCCCTACTACTGCCCCACACCAGGGCCGCGTCCCTCAGGGGAGGGGGCTTGATTGAAGGGCTGAAATGAAGGGGAAGGGTAGAGCAGGGGCTGGACTTGGGGGAAGGTTACAGACACTGCCGCCCTCCCCCTCCAGGGCCAGAGGGACTTATATGCCAACAGTCGTGTACGGGCTGAATTGTGGAACTGCTCAGGCCGCATATGGCCCACTGGCTGTGAGCTTGAGACCCTCTGGTTTACAGTATGGCTGTCTTATATTACTGTTGTATTCGTATGACTGTGAAAAGAACTGCTTGATTAATGTAGCTAGAATTACTTACGTAGTCTGACTGAAATTGTCTGCTACTGTTTCTTGCATCCAAGTCATCTTGGTGTTTGCATTTTCATGGACTTTTTCCCTTTGTTTAGCTAGCAGCTAAAGATATATTAGCCCCTTTCATGTTCACCTTCTCTGGGGTGTTAATCATTTCTTTAACATGAATGTGTATTCTATGCCATTATATTAGGGTTTTGTTAAATGTCTGAAAATGATATTCCAAGAACATAAAATAAGACAGATGCCCTGCTGCTGCTCCCAACTAAAATCAAGAACAGAATCACAAAGTGCATGAGGTTGTTCTCGCTCACCTTTCAGTTATCATGTCTGCTTTACCCTAGTTCTGACTCAAGCAGATTTTTTTTTTCATTTCACTTTGTGACTGGTATACTCCTTCTTTTAGAGACCTATTGCCTGCAATACTGAAAAAGTTTTGACTGCAGAGAAGCTATGTTTTTTAAAACACAATGAGAATAAAAGTCAAGTCGTGGTGTTATTTTTAAATTTTTATTGCCATTACTATACAGGGTAATTTTTTTTTCTCTGAATGCCAGACACAATAACTTAATATAAAGATTTTGGCATGAGTCTATTCACGTTGTCACTAGCAGTGGCTTATATTTACCAGACTTGTATATGTGTTTTAATCTATAAAGGATTACTACAAATAAGGTAAAAATGTTTGATTTGTTTGTAAGTTAAGAGGAATATTTCATTATCAACTGCTGCTTTCGGATTGGTTTAAAGCGCAACCTGCAGAATTAGCATAATTTGTGAGCACCAATGACAAATGTTCAGAGCATCTGTAATTCAGGGCTGATGTTCTGTGGACCTAATAGTTATTAGTAATGCATTTAAAGATGAAACCTGGCAAAATAACCACAGAGCAAACACATTAAGTTAATTAAATGTTACTCTTAGAACTGAATGGAAGTCTGCCTGCAAGGTGAGTATCATGCTTGTCCAATAAACAAGTCCACAAAAGAAATCCACAGAGTCCTTGGGGTTTGTTTGGTTTTTTTACTACATCTGGAGTTATTTGCAGAAGATTTATAAATGCTTGATGATAGTGTGTCAAGACTTGATTGTCACTGTATCTCATTAGTTGCCTATAGAATTTATTTGGTATTGACCACGTATATATTAATACTTTAAATAGACCATTTTCACATAGATATCTGAAGAGTGTGCACCCCAACCAGGGAAGAAGTTTGCAGATGTGTGAGTGGCATGGAAAATGTCCTTGTGCAATAAACATGGGGAATTGTGGTCCCTAATTGCCTGAGTCTAATATTAGCAAATATGTATGTGTGTTTGTGCATTTGATTGGATGGGTTGTTTAAATTTTTTTTTTCCATTTTGGTTTTTTTAGGGCCATTTAACATTTTTGATATTTTTTTTTCTCTTTATAAGTCTGTATGGATTTGCAAAATTTAATAACCTGAATCTAAGACCTTAAGATCTGAGAGAGTTTGAATATAAAGGCTCAGATTCTTCTCTCACTTCCACTAGTTCTGCACTTGTGTAATTCCAGTGACTTAAAGAGAACTACTAATGATTTGTACAAATACAAATGAGAGCAGAATTTGGCCCAATGTTTTTAACTTAGCAGTCTTTTTAAAATTAAATAAAAGTAATCCTTATTCTTTCTCTCTCTTTTCTGGTGCAGGTTTACTTTTTAAAACCTATTGCGTTAAACATGAAACTTTTTTTTTTAACCAGAATGAAAGAGAGAAATCCAAACAGAGACTAACCTAGATGAGTTACTGGACATTAGCGTATAGAGCCCTACTTGACTTGAGTCTCTGCAAAGTCTTCTCTAACCATTCTCCTATCTCTGTTTATTCCATGCTAAGCAGATGGCCCAGAAATTAGCCAAAAGCAGGAAGAAGGTGCAGTACAACCTCCATCAGCTTGATGTTATGCCTGTTCTGTTTTGTTTTATTTTATTTTTTTGCCTTTCTTACTTTTAATTTTGTGTTTTTATTTTCTGCATCCAGCAAGTTTTTGTTCGGGTTTATTTCCGCCTCACCACACAAGTTGACATTTCCCAAAAATCAGTTGCCTAGTTGGCCATTTTTTGTTGCTTATCATTAGCCATTTCATGTCAGAAAAAGGGTAAATATTGGATTCATCAAATGGAAACACAGTACCCCCAAAGTACCTACCAAATAAACAGGAATGGTAAAGGTTTTAATTCTGTAAAATGGCATATTAATAAGAAATTATTCTTATATTGTATCTCTTTCTAAAGACTATTTTTGGTTAATGTGTGTCAAATTGCTGGATGCAAAAATAGTTTACATATGTACACTTACTTTATACACTGAGATTACTAAAATATGAGTACATTTTGTTCATGAAGTTCTTAGGTGTCATGGAACAAATATGCATTTTAAAGTACAAGCATTTACTTTACATTTTACAAAGGTACATCTTCTGGAGTGGGTTAGTGCTTTAATAATCTGTTGTTTGACCATAAAGACCCCCTTGCCAGAACTGCTTTATAATCCCTTGCTCTGCACCTGTTGTATACATTTTCTCAATAGCCTCAGCAGTCACTTTAATTAGAATCATATAGAAATCCTGCAAGTGCTACCCTTAGTTAGTACGCTTTTCATGTGAAAATCCTTCTTTAATGTGGCATTCATGTTAAAATGAGAATCATTTTGATTTCCATGGAATGATTATACAGTTCATGAATTAGGGGGTTATAACTTCATTTGATCAGAAAAGAGAGTAGGGATTCTGTATGGAATTAACAGTTTTACAGATAATACTGACTCTTAACACACTTTCATCCCTATATATAGTTTCCATATCTTTGTGTTTAGCTTCTGCAATTTAATACACTGTTTTGCATTGCTGTTCTGGTGACTGTGTCTTGGTGCACCCCTGTTTGTGATCTAACATCATTATTAAAGTTGTTTTCTGAGTATTTAATAAATCTAATGCATTTTGTTTGCAGGCCCCAGAAGGTGAATCTCAGCCTATGACTGAGGTGGACCTCTTTATCTCTACGCAGAGAATAAAAGTGTTGAATGCAGACACACAGGTATAGGCACAGATGTGCTCTTGCCGGGGCTGGACTTTGTCAGTTTGTAGTAGTGGTCAATTCTATTAAACTATTATTGAAAGATATCATGATACAACATTGCAAATAGTTTTGTGCCATAATATATTAGTTATGAATGTGTCTTAGATATTTTTTCCAGTATAAAGGCTGAACTTCTCTAATCTGGCACTCTCTAGTCTGGCAACATCCATGGCCCAACATGATTTTAGTTAGTAAGATGTCCACTTATCATGGGTGTGGTCAAGTTTCTTGTGATCCCATAAAGTTTGTTTACAACCACCAGTCCTGGCTCTCAGTTTTCTGTGCCGTTATTTAGCTCTAATTTACCCCTAAAAGTCTTCCAAGAGCCCAGTAGGCAGTGGGAGTTTTGGTAATACTGCTAGACAATATTGACCTCCCCTGATTTGGCAAATTCTCTGGTTCAGCACCGTTCAGGTCCTGACGGTGCCAGACTAGAGAGGTGTAATTGGTATTACTTAAAAAGCTTAGCTGAGGTTGCTAATTCCAGGTCCTCCTCTGTGTATGTTCAGACCTGCTTTATGGGATCTGTGTATTTGGAGTTTTTTTACCCACTAAATATAATGGCCATTCATTTTTTTTAAATGGGAATTTCAATCCATTTGCTGGAACTGACATTGATGGTTCTATTTTATCACATCTTTTCATATATTAACTCGTGTGTATTTACTTACAATTGTTCTCAATTTATTTATATAATGCCAAAACCATGTTAAGCATTTGTTCAAAGTGAGCACTGATCTCAAAATTTCTCTTCCTCAGGAAACCATGATGGATCATCCTCTGAGGACCATTTCCTACATTGCAGATATAGGGAACATTGTTGTGCTGATGGCTCGGCGGCGAATGCCTCGATCTAATTCCCAGGACAATGTGGAGGCATCTCACCCCTCTCAGGATGGAAAGAGGCAGTACAAAATGATTTGCCATGTCTTTGAATCTGAGGATGTAAGGAACTATCTTATTCCATTATTTTGTTATGCTTGAGAATCTGAGAACCATTTGTCAGGATATCATTGAAGTCTATGGTTGATGGTTCTGTTTGGTTTTTAGTTACGTAAAAAGAATTAATCTAGAAAGAGGAAGTCTTTTGCCTTTGGCAGATTGGGCCCTTTTGCTTGGTTGTCATCATTAACAAAGAAACTATATTTAGAAACACAGACTTTTGTTTTCGTGTGCTTTATTTTTTTTCTTAACGGAAGACATTGAGATCTTTAAATACTAGCTGCTGCCATCGCTAGTTTTGCTAGCTGAGGATCTACCCCTGAGAGTCAGCATTCATCACAGTAATTTGTTTTCAAGGGGAGTTGTAACCTTGAACGTTACTGCTAGGATCATAAATGCATATAAGGGTGATGCAGCTAGGCCTTTATTGTCCTTGAGGATGCTGCTGTTGGGCAGGATACACTGAAAACATTTTAGGAAATCCAGTCAGTGATATCGTATGTACACTTCCAAAGTAGTTTGCATGCAGCCACTCTCCAAGCAGACCTCTATAGTGGTAGGTTATATATTGTCCATAGTCATTTAATTTATGAGTATCTCAATTGAATTTTTGATTCAGGACCAGAGTTGTTACTGTGTTTTCCGCTGCTTTGAAAGATGCAAAGCAGCTGTAAACCCTTTTTTAAGTAGCCAGTTAAACTGGGTTCATGACATTGTGAGAGGACAGTAGAAAGCAGATACCCTTGTCTACCACTAAGTGGTGCATTGAGTTGTGTCTGTTAATCTGCCACTGGGTCCTCTCTTGTCTAGGCCCTGACCACTTGGGGAAATATACCAGTCCACACAATTCTCCAATTGTGTATGTTTTTAAGTAACTTGTAAAATATAATTAAACACATGGTCAAATCCAAATTTAAAATAAAATGCATTATTATAAAATAATCAATCATGTTAATTAATATCAAATAAATAATGATTCTGTGAACTTTATCTAGTAATGTGGGAAGTTAGCGTATCTTATTTAGCTGTCACCCAATTATTCTGCAGGCTATTTTCAATATCAGAGGCAACTATTATACTTATTCCAGTCAAATGGCTGCTACAAGGAGGGACAGATCACTCTTATGTTTAAATTAATGGTTAGACAACAGCTCTTCTGCCAGTTAACGTAATCTGTCCACATTATAAATGGATAGGTGATAATCTATTTCTGTTCCCTGCTCCCTGAATGTAGGTTTATAGGAAACATTCCAAAACAATTTAGAAAGACACAGTTTGTTGCATTTAGGTGAAAATAACGCACCTACCAACCTATAAATATATGTGTGAGTTCTTGTAGACAGCAAGGTTATTTAACCAAGGTCATTTTTTAGATATTTGAGAAACTATTCTCTAGGTATCACTCTCAGATAAATTTTGTGAGGTCTATACACGAGCACGGACCACTACCAGTCACCTGCTAGAAGAAAGACAAGTGTGAGAACGCTGAAGTTGAGGCATCCTTCTACTACTAAAAATCGGAAAAAAGAAAAAAAAAAGATATTTATACAGGATGGCTGCTGTGAGACTTGTGATTTCCTTCAACTCCAGGAAACTGGTATATGCCTAAAAAAAGATCAGTCAGTGGTTTTCTCTGCTCGTCAGGTAAATGTCAGTGGAATTCGGACTGGTTATAGACTGCTTGCTTACAAATGTCAAATAATGGATGTTGAGCATTTTGCTAGACTCCTAGCCCACATTGACCAACTAAGAACAGAGAAAGCACAGGTCCCTTTATCAGGCACGGTGGCATCACATGGCAAGGGGGCAGAAGCAATTTTTTTTCCTTCAAGTTATGAAGGAGATGATCAGGCTGATTGCCCATGGAACTACTACTCAGTAATTAGTTGGCAAATCAGACGGGGCACTCCCCTTCTGAAGTCATTGGTGTCACCTAATGAGGTCCGATCAGGTCACATTTATGCAGATCACGATCATCCCTCCTCACCCCCATGTGTAACTGTTAGCTTGGAAAGTCCTAAATGTGAGGAGATCCAAAATGTGTTAGTAGTCAGGAGATCTGACAGTATTTTGAGACATTTGAGGAGACATGGTCAGCTGTACTCAGTCTTGGGTTACATGACGTTATTTCAACCATTCTGTAAAAGTTCTGATTCGAATCCAAAATAAATTGGAAAAAATACTAGGCTATCTAAAAAATTAGAACTTTATCTATTAGAAGTAAAGAGCCCATGGGAATATTATCTTAATCTTACGTCTGTTCATGTGTATTCTAATCTAATTTTCTCTTCTCCAGAAGGGGACAGTTAGGTAGCCCTAGAAGCATTGTTTTAGAATGATCTTGCTCTACCCAACTGCTAATTGGGCAATCCTTACATCATCAAACATTTTGATGCTAGCCAAATTTCTCCTTTAAATTGCCCACTCTATTGGAATATATTTTGTGCAAATCCTAGAGAGACTGATATGTTCGAGCAAGCATCGGAAGAAACTATGTCACTCTTTCAGCTGCTTCTGCAGGAGCAATTGACTAACACATAATTTTTTTTCCAGATTATGGTAGTATGGTCTACAAACTGCGTGCCCAAACAATTTAAAGTGGTGTTTTAATTTTAGCAGGATTAAACACAGGGGAATGGAGTATTGAATACTTAAATGAAAAAGGATAATCAGTAGGAAAGTGAGTTTTTTGAGTTTCTAATAAGCTATTTTAAGCAGTGAAGACTAAACTACTGGTAAAGGGCCAAATTTTCACAGGAGCTCAAGGCCAGGTTCCCAGTTATTCAGCATCACAATCAGGGCCAGATTTTCAAAAAAGCTTAATACTCAAAATCTAGCTATTTATTGTCATGTTTAGATGAGAGCTGAACTCCTATGCAAATCTGGCCCTGTATGCATGTGTGTGCACACACAAGCATAATTGAGACAGTGCCCTCATAAGTGCCAGTGATCATCTGTTGTCATCAGTGAACATATGCACCAGGTGAGAGCAGTTTAAGATACTATCCAGGTGGGCAAGAGGTAGCGGGTACAAATATGAGCAAGAAGACTTTGCAAGAAAAAGGAGGAACAGATATTGTTTTAAGTGGCATCTTTTCCCGATAGATGTGTTCATGTGTTGCTAGCATGTGAGAGATGGGCACTGTTTGTTGCTAGAGGGCAGAGCAGCTCAGTTGTTGCCTGTGTTGCTCAAGAGGCGAGGATGACGGCTAATGTTAAACACAAAGAGGGTTTTCTTCAGTTCTCATCAGTGAAAGGAAGACAACACTCTGGCTGGGAATATTTAGTTGGGATGCTTTTAGCAGGGGGGTTACCTCCAGAAGTCTCTTCCAACCCTATGATTCTATGATCTGCTACTGTTGCTTTTCAGTTCTGACAGTTTGCCTTGCTGGGCTAGTTAGTTTTAAGGGACGAGGATAAGATTACATTTGGTTTCTTTGCTGGGAAGCAAGGAGGGTTGTGGGGGGGAGGGGGTTATTTATTTATTTTGTCAAGTACCTGGAGCTCGGGATAGAGGTTCTTTTTATCCATACCTAAATGAAAATAAACAGACACGCAATGGGTTTAGAAGCTGGTTGTTAGCATTATAATTTTTATTAAAAGACAAAAAATGAAATTGGTTTTAAAGTTGCTTAATTGATATGGGGGAACTATTTACAGCATGACTGTAACTCAGAAAGTGTTGGCCCACAAGCAATGTTATGTATTTAATGTTTTCCTTTTCTTTCTGGGGTTGGGGGGGGGGGGGGGCTGCAGGCACAGCTGATTGCACAATCCATAGGTCAAGCATTTAGTGTGGCCTACCAGGAATTCTTGAGGGCCAATGGAATAAATCCAGAAGACCTGAGCCAGAAAGAGTATAGTGACCTGCTCAACACCCAAGACATGTACAACGATGACCTCATCCACTTCTCCAAGTCTGAAAACTGCAAAGATGTACGTCCCAGTCTTCTTATCGTAGTAGCATTAGACTGATCTGTCCCAAAGGCAAGCTAATACTGGGAGCAATTAGAAAGCCATTCATGTGTCCCACAAATCACTTTCATCCGGTCAGGCTAGAACACTCTCCTGCCCAGTAGGAAACCCAGTGGCCATTCTGTTTGAAGAGTGAATTGTTGAACTGAGAGTTCATTAGTGTTACTGTGATTTGCCATCTGTTCTGTGCTGTTTTACCAAACGATTTTGAAATCTGCGGGACACTGCACGTCAGTAAAAGGAGCTTAAAACATGCTGTTGGTTTAACAAATTATATACACTTTATGGAGACATTAGGATTGGTGAAAACATTTTCTCTGAGTTTGTTTTAAAACAGCAATTATACACACATACAGCTTTATTGATAAAGATGAACCAGTGTAGCATTAATCCAGTCTGTCGTCAACAGCACATTTTCACTGTTATAGTCCTACCTGCAGCACCCCATCACCGCCACCTCCTGTGAGACCCTGGGGTCTGGATGGTCAAACCAGGTGGCCAGAATGAAGGTCGAAGCTGTTGTAGGGTTGGGAAAGAGCCAAGGACTTGGTGAAACCAAATACCGTCCTTAGGCCAGAACTGGTGTCAGAGTCCATAGACAAGCCAGATCAAGCGTGTAGTCAGAGGCAGGGAGCAAGCCAATGCTCAAAGCTGGGCTGTGTCATGCCAGGAGTCTCAGGATCAAGAGTCAAGGCCAGAGCTAGAGCAGGGCCCTGGATAGGACACTGACAATGCAGGGAGCAGGAACAGGCAGAGGTCAGGATCAAGGGCAGGCTGGAACCCTAGGGAGTCTGTAACATTTTGAGACAGTAGGAGCGTCCCTTGTTGAGTAGTGCTTTTCCACAGACTAAATTGCAGTAAAGATGAAATACCTGTGCCTTGGGCCTATCTCACCTGGGCCCTGCTGGGGAACAGGCTGCTGTAGTATGTCAGAAGGCTGAGTCACAGGAGGCTTTGCTGGAGGGGTGTGAGTCACTCTATCTACATAAGCAGCCCTGGTCCAGCAGCAGGTTTGCCTTACGCTCCTCTGTCTCCTGCCTTTTATGTTTTCTTTTGAGATAAAACATAATATATTGACTTATTTCAAGTAAGAAAAAAAAAAAGAAATTGTTAGCACATCTGTTTCATTGGTTTTTACCTTGGCATTAGAAAGAGAAGTTGTATGTGTCTCTGTTAGTGTCTTTGTAAATGTAGGTATGTACACAGGCTGTGTTCTATACCTGAGCATATTATCTGTTTTTGAAACTGTATTTCTGTCTCCTAATGTAGGTTTACATTGAAAAGCAAAAGGGAGAAATTCTAGGTGTTGTGATTGTAGAATCTGGCTGGGGCTCCATCCTGCCCACAGTTATCATAGCCAACATGATGCATGGAGGACCGGCAGAGAAGTCTGGAAAGCTGAACATAGGGGATCAGATCATGTCAATTAATGGTACAAGCTTGGTCGGCTTACCACTCTCAACATGCCAGAGTATTATAAAGGTACAGGGAATGTTCTTAAATGTTACATATTTAAAAACTGTATGGGAATAGTGGAAGATAATAAAGATGTAAATTAAAGACATTATTATCTAACCACACTCATAATTTTGCTTCTTTATAGCAATTTCTATCTGATGATTTCAAAGAACTTTGCAAATGCTAATTAATTAAGCCTAGCAGGCCCCTGTGAGATGAGAAATATCAATATCCCCATTTTACAGAGGGTGAAATGAAAATGCAGCGCTTTCACTTGCCTAAATTCAAATAAAATGTTTGGCAGAGCTGAGAATAAAAGATTGGTTCTACCTCTAGTTCTATGTGTTAATTACAAGACTATCCTTGCCACCTTGGCCTTACTTCGTGTTTCATCATTCACGAAGATCAAAACTATTCAGAGAAAAAGGGCTGAGTTGTGAAGCCATATCTCAGTCTTGAGCAAAACTTCCACTGAACTTCCACCTGACTTGAGTAAGAGCTGAAAAAAGGGATCTTGGAATTTGACCCTGTGCGCTAAGACTGATAAAACATTGGATAAAAAATTGGGAAATTTAGGTTTTTAAACTATAAAATGTATTTGTCTTCTGTATAAATATGGAGTTAACTTGTGGATGTTTGAATGTGTAGTTGACCTAGCTATGCTATGGGTCATTTAATTTTTTCTAATTTATATGAGTATGTAATTGGAAAAAGCAGGCATGTCAACTGGAAAAGAAGAACCTCTAGAGTAGCTGTAAGAGAATGGGAATGTAATCATCACTGTTTCATGGAAAGAAAATGATGCATCGATTGAGAGTATCACAGGCACAACTAAATTGAAACAAATAGCTACCCTACCCCAATGTACTGCATGGTTTATAGGTTACATAGGGTATGTCTACACTACAGAGGATGATTGAAGCTGACACTGTCATTCTTGTTGAGTTCAAATTAGCAGGTCTACTCTGGTCAATGCCAGTATCCCTGCTTTCATGAGGAATAAGGGAAGTTGAAGGAAGAGTGTTCCTTCCTTTCCTGCAGTGTAGACTGCGCCAAAAGCTGAGTTAAGCTACTTTGACTTCAGCTACTCCAGTGGTCACCAACCAGTAGATCTACTGGTGGATCTTGGAGCCTTTGACAGGTGATTCTGACAGGATTGACCAGGAGGCTATCAAGTGCTGGCACTTCATCTGCCCTACTCAGCACTGCCGTGCTGCTCCTGCCCTCTGCCTCGGAGCTGCTCCTCACTCCTGGGAGCCTCTTGCTTGCTGTGCAGGGAACAGGAAAAAGAGGAGCGGGTACTGATGTCAGGGTGCATAATCTTATCCTCCCAAGCTCTTGCAACTCCTCCCAGCTTGGTGTTGTCCACATTAATAATTAGGACAAATTCATTTAGGATTATGCCGGCATATTCATGACCCATTCAGGTTGAAGTTCTACCCTGAAGATGGAAGAAGGTTGGAGCAGCAGAAACTGGCTGCATCCTTACTTCTGGAAGCCCAAAATTGGGAGCATCTCACCAAGACAGAAACCTAAGTGGGCCCTGATTTAGCCTCTGCTGTCATTGAGGCTGCATACAAGATCACAGCTGAAAACTACGTCTTCTCCCACCTAAAAGGAAAGAGGGAAACAGCAAAAATAATCCTGTGTGTCCTGGGGTAAATAACTACCTTGAAGGCAAAGGTCTGTAGCGAGCACAGGGAGGTGCAATTGTTAAGGAATTCCCATTTCACCTTTAACCATATATTTTGTTACCAGACCTCTTACTGTTCTCACTTTTGTTATGCTTATTCCCCATTCTGCACCACTTATTTCCAAAAGTGTAATTATTTGCAGGTCTAGCACATAGAATGTGCTTCAGAACACTCCTCCTCCACCAGAATCCTTCCAAACAGACAACTGTGGTGGTGTCTTTAGAATTTCCCTTGTGCTTCTCCAAGGAGAGTACGACCACTATCTCATTGCTATGGAGATCTTATTCTGACACATGCTGCTATCTCTTTTTTTGTTGCCACATTTGTTGTCATGGGGACTACTGGGCCGTTAATGTTGTCCTTCCAATGAGAAGATGACCCATAGATTGCTGAGAAGAACTGCAAAATTATTGGAAGCTGTTCATACATCACTTCTGAATTACATGCAAAAAATAGATATATATTACTTTTAATTCAGAACTAATGTCTGAACAGCTCCAGCTAGATTGCGGTAAGGCATTGCAAACTTATGGGTCATCTTGTCATTGGAAGGACAAAATTAATGACCCACATAAATATATTATTGGCCAAAATAAATACTTACAGGATGCACAAGGATCATAACATTGCAAAAGTTCTTTAATATGGTATGAACAGGGCTGCACTCCAAATTGAACATGTATGTAAATAATGAAAATATCCACAATATTAGGATTTTTTTTAAAATGCGAGATTCAAACCCTTATACTAATCAACCATAAACTAAGTGCTAACTGATGGATTAAAAAGAAACTTTCTTGTTTGGAATGGCTATTCCATGTCTTATGTTGCTTTCACCTTTTTCTGAAGCATGTGATGCTGACCATGGTCAGACAGATTCAGGACTTCATGGACCACTGCATTAATCTAGCATACTTCTATTCCTATTGGCATAGAATACCAGCAAATAAAATATTATGAACAGACATGTCTAAGAGATGCATTAGTTCTGTAAAATTTAGAAATTGCTCACAACGAGCCTATGCTCTTATTTTTTAAAAGATATCCACAAGAGCAAACACACAAATAAATGCAAACTGAATATTTACTCTTTTCTTGTTTCTGTGTATGTAGCCATATAGGCCAATTGCCCTATACAGGCAGTCCCCGGGTTACATGGATCCGACTTACAGCGGATCCCTACTTACAAATGGGGTGAGGCAACCCCGCACTAGTTGCTTCCCCCCAGCAGACCAGGGAGACGCGAAGCTAGCAACCCCCCCCCCCCAGCAGACCAGGGAGACGTGGAGCGGCTTTTCTCAGCAGACACCTCAGCTTGAGAATAAAGGACTGAGGGAAGTGAGGTGTGGGAGAATAAAACTGAGCTCTGGAGAAATGTTTGGCTAGAGTTTCCTCTACAATATGTACCAGTTCCGACTTGCATACAAATTCAACTTAAGAACAAACCTACAGTACCTATCTTGTACGTAACCCGGGGACTGCCTGTAGTTAGTTGATGATAACTGATTCTGGCTAGTGTATGCATCACAAACAGTAAATAAAACAACTACCAGATTAATGGAATGAAGTAGAGCAAAAAATACTTGAGGCCTTGTGTTTTGTTGAGAGCCAGCTGGCAGTGGAACTGCTTCTTCTCACTTCATAATCTCATTTGCTTTGGTTCCCAAAGCAGCATGTCCTCTTATAGCCAGCCTGTGTTGGCTTGATTAACAAACCATGCTGAGTACGGAGCTATTTAGAGACCAGAGAAACGAAATTCTTTGGCACTCTTTCTTTAGGATTTGGCCTCCTACCCCTGAGTGGGTGCATACAGCTGCCATAAATATAAATAAGCAGTTTGACACAGTTGTCAGGAGAATAGACCTTCTTGGAGCGATTGGTGAGAGGGTTGAATGGATCTCTACTTAACATAAGCTCCCAAGTAAGCATCCCTTTCCTTAAAATCAAATTGAATGTAGACACTTAAATTTCTCATTCTTTAATGGAGAAGAGAAAGAAACTGTTTTAAATTGCACTTGATTGTATTTGCATATTAATAGAAAAATAATTATGAACTCCATTAATCCAAAGGGAATACTTTGGTTACTTCCTGTTTTAAAAAAAAATAGGTTAGAGCTGTTAGATCAATATGGGGCAATTAACAAAACATCTTAGATTTAGCAGATTGACTTCAGGCATCTTCCCCATTTGTATTGTAATGTAGGCACAGATTGACTTCCAAACTAATCTAATCTCAGAAGGGAAGCCATCTAGTTCTGTCTACTGGAGATCTGTCCTCCCTCCCACCTCAACCTTTCCTCATACAGAGAGGTGAATGAAGATTTCCTTCTCGTTTTTGGACTTCTCTGCTTACTTGGTGATGGACTGCCATGCACTTCAGAGTTGTGCCAAAAGCTATTTGCCCTGGCAGAATGGCATAGACACTCAAGTACTGGGTCTTGCAAAGAGAAGCCTTACAACATGAGCAAAAAGAAACCATATGTGGAAGCGTGAGGATGTCAGTATAACTCCCTGTACAAATCAGGAAATCTTTTCCAACTATTAGTACTATCCTAGTCCTATTGAATTCAGTAGCAGACAAACCCTGGAATGTTTAATACTAGGGTAGCTACCAGCTTCTTAGGCCATGTCTTCACTCTGTGGAGTTTGATTTAGTGAGTCTAGATAAAACTCACTAAATTAAATTCAGAGGGTGCCCCCGATGGTGTCCGGTACTCTTGTGCTTGTGAGGAGTAAGGGAAGCCAATGGGAGCATTTGTTCCCACCGTCGTCCTGCTGTGGAGGTGCCGCCAAGCTCGGCTTAAGGTAAGACAACTCCTGATTTGCATACCTTAATCTGAGCTTCTGGGGCTAGTGTAGACCTTGCCTTAGGCATTAACATAACTTTCCTTTTTTGCTAGGGATTGTGGTTGTTGGAGGTGGTCTTTTATCATAATTTAGTGAATTACAGATTAGTTAGTTCTGAGTGTTGCCTGGATGTTTATACAGTATTCTAGTACAGAGAAATATATTCTGTTCTGGAAGAAGAAAGATGCGTTCTTTCTGAGGGAAAGTCAGAGAAGATTAGGGGGGTTGATCTACAGGAAAAAGCTGTGAGAAGTTCAAAACGTACACGGGTCAGATATATGCAGTCATGTTCAGCTTTGATAATGCTTTATTGCAGGGGAGCCGACAGTCTGCATGAGCCCTTGTGCAAGGTTGGGGGAGCTGGTTCCACGTTCCCGAAAGGGGCAATGCCTTGGGAGGAAGGGTGGAGTTGGGGCAGCCAGCCCTCCCCCAACCCTCAGAGCTGCCAACAGTGCACAGTGAGGTGCACCAGGGACATTTTAAAGAACACAGGGCTATAGCTACTGCTTCTGTAGCAGCGGCTGCGGCTGGGAGCCCCAGACCTCTTTGTATTGCTTGGTCCCAGAGCAACTGCCCCCTTTCCTCCCTCCTCCCTGTTAGCAGGTCTGCTTTGCTGGGGTAACCAAACATTTAAGGATGAATGTGATACTCCCAGTTTAGAAAGGGGAGTCTCTGAGAATTGCTTTTACTAGCATTAAATGGACAGGAGTTAAGTAAATTCTGCCTTTTGCATTGCAGAATTAAATGGCACATCCAGAAAAGCTACTTGTTTGCATCTTAAATGCATATTTTAAGATTTTTTTCTTCACAACATGATAGGTAACAGTTTTTAGCTTCATTGTACAGACCTACTTCTTGTTTTCCCTTCTGCTTTTTGTAAAATAATGTTCTATGATCCAAAATAAAGAAATTGCCAACATGATGTCTAATTTCTTGGCAGTTTAAAATGAACATGTCAAATTGTTGACAACTAGAGGTTGACATTGCATCATTCAGTTAGCAAGTTGTCATATTGCCTGTCTCTGGTACTTATTAGAATACCTATTTGTAATGATGAATACTTAGCAAACTGCTCTTCAGTATTATTTCGATGTTAGCTTTCAAACTATTATTCTTTTTCAGTGCCACTTTTTCACCTGTCTTAGTACACCTGCACCCACACTTGTCATGGTATGTCTATATTTTTTAAAGGGTTTGAAAAACCAGGCCCGGGTTAAACTGAATATAGTGAGATGTCCTCCAGTAACCACTGTCTTGATCAGAAGACCTGACCTCAGATATCAGCTGGGTTTCAGTGTACAGAATGGGATCGTAAGTAGCTTTCACAATCCTGAAGTATCTACTATGATGATTTTATAGCTATGAAAATTTTTGGCAAATCTCTCAGCTCTCCCAAGAGCTACGTACACATTTTGATTAGAAGACACAAAAACTGACTTATCCAAAAATGTATTACCTCCTCTATATCCGATCCTTCTTTGCAAGTCAAAAGCAGGAAAAGATACTTTTATTTAAAGTATAAAGTCAACCATAGGAATAGAAAGGATATTTTAAGCTAAAGAACCAAAAGGTCCATGGGACAAGTTGTGCACAGGCTGGATCTAACTGACACGTTGCAGGTCTTGTAAGAAAGAGTCTTCTTTACAATCAGAGAAAATAAAAAACCATACATTTCTCCCTTTCACATACATAAGCTCCTATGGACCTATGCAGTCTCCTACATTTTTAAAGTGCCAGTGTCTAGAGGTTTAATATGAGTAATTTTCAGTAGCCAACTTACTTTGTTTGTTTTTATGCACTGAGGGGAAGAGTTGTTCATTATATTCCTTAAGCCTAGTACTGACTTGGTTGCAGTTGTTCTAGTACTATTCCATTTTACCCTCATTGGTGTTTCACTATGTATTAAAAAAAAAAAAACCTCCTTTACACTTTGGAGACTTGAGTGTTTAATTTTAGAGTTTGTAATTTGTGAACAAACCTCCGTTGTTTTACAATGTAACATGCTTAGCATTGATAACTTTGCCCTTTCCCTTCATAAGATCTGTAGCCTTATGAGAGGAGGTATAGCAGAGCGAGGAGGAGTGCGAGTGGGCCATCGGATCATTGAAATCAACGGACAGAGCGTTGTAGCAACACCCCATGAAAAAATCGTTCACATTCTCTCAAATGCTGTTGGTGAGGTAGGTACTGGATAGATAATATTACACATTTCAACACCATTGCCTCTTGCTGACTGCTACTATCCAAATATTGGAAATGAGAATATGATTAAACCAGGTTTACTGTTAACATGTTTTTATAGATTTTTATTAGCAAGCCTGCTTGAGAGGCCCTGAGTGACCATAGTTCCTATTAATGTCAGCAATGTTTGCAAGAGCTCAACATCTCTCAGCATTGTGCTGTAATAAGACTTAGAATGGGCATGAAAAACTCACTGGTTTTATATTTCCCCTGTACTATGTCACTGGCGCTAATTCCTTCTCCTTGTCTCAGGCCATTTTCTCCTTTCCACATTCATAAGATCTAAGCATGAAAGCGCACAAAGCCTTTTATTACCTTAGTTCTGCAGCATGTACATGAGGAGCATTGACTGACTTGTTTTGTTTCCACCCAGATTCATATGAAGACCATGCCAGCGGCCATGTACAGATTGTTGACTGCACAGGAGCAGCCAGTTTACATCTAAGGCTGATACCTCACCTTCACAACATGCATGGAGGATGTTTCTCCTCATTAGTGGTTGTGTTTCTAGTCCTGCATTTCTGTGTCTTCAGAGACATCTCACTCGCTCTCTCTTTCTCTCTCTCCAACATTTTGCTGTGTACAGGTAAAAGGTTTCCAGAAGATGTTTTTTTGCTGCATCTTTTTACAAGTTATAAGCTTTCTGTAATTCCTCACAGAACAGAAAAATAGCTGTTATTCACAAGTAGTTTAACAAAGGACTCATTGCACTTTAAGTGCCACCATCAGTTGTATTTGAATGGCCATAACTGGACCACACAAAAACATGAATTATTATGAAATTAGAATCTTAACAAACAGATTGAACCACACAGGAAAGTTCTCCTCTTGGACTCCCCATAGAGGATTTGGACACCATTGTACTGTTCTGTGTGCGATGAGCTTAACGTTACCAATGAAGGGTTCTACACACACAAGGAGAGCAAAGAACCAAGGGGACAGTTTTGCCCTAAAGGAGGAGTTAAATGCCTGTGAAGACTGAGTTAATGAATAAGTGATGTTGTGGTAAAACTCATAATTCAGACACACATCTTTTAATTTTCTTGAACATTCATTCTTTAGGCTCATATAACCTGAAAGTAAGAGTTCCATTGTCTTCACTAAACAGTACTATAGAGGGTACTTTCGCCATTTGATCTCCCAGGTATATGAGTCTTTTTTTCCTCTTTGGGGGGAAAAAAAAATCTCACTTCATTTTTGGATGCAGGATATCTTTTATATTCTCCTTCCTACTTCAGAGAGAGGAGAAAGTTAAGTGGCCTATAAATATCCAGCAACAATTGTATTGTGGGGACTTCTGCTGAAAATCTAAATACACAATTTCTCGTGTGTGTGTGTGTGTGTGTGTGTGTGTGTGTGTGTGTGTGTGTGTGTGTGTAAAACTATGTGCTTGAAATTTGAACAAAAATAGATCTGCATACAGTTCTAAGTAATTTTGTTACTCTGAGCCAGTATTAACATATCTTTGGTCCAAAGATTGTTTAATTTTAATGACTCTTTTTTTTATTATTATTATTTAGCTAATGATCTGGATAACAGGGAGGGAGGTGGAATGGGAATGAGGAAAAATTAATTTATTTGTAATATATATACATAGCTATAAAGTTAATCCATGGTTCTCCATATGTAGGATGTTAAAGGGTATTTATGTACTTGTACAATGAAAAAGAGGGTTAAAAAATGCTATGGTGGGGTGCATGATGTCAAGGAGTTATATGGGCTATAAATTTTGGAAAGTGGAGGGATAAAAAAAGAAACAGTAATAGTGGTAGTGACTCTCCTTGCTCCCATGTACAGTAGTTATGTTCCATTAGTCCTATGTACTCACATTTAAGCTCATTATAGAATCATGAATTTAGACCAGTTGGATGCCTTTAAATTGATCAAAAGCAACAGCTTTTGCTACATTTTATTACGACACACCGATTTAAAATGATGAAAATACAGCCATGCTGGGGGAGTTCTGCAGTTTTACTGTGACTCCAAATGTAACAACTGCAGAATTCCCCCAGGACTAATATAGGAGCAGGACAAAACAAAAAATCTCATCCCTCTTTTTTGGGGAGGTGGTGGGGGAAAGTGACAGCCATGAACAAATCTCATTTAATGAGGAATGGACTGTGCAGTATGAGCACTGTGGCTGTAGACTGGAGATGACTTTTTGGAATTGTTCGCATAGGTTTCCTAGATCACACGTGCGTGCATTTCCATTATTAAGTGAGCTGTGAAAACTCTGCCTTTGTCCAATCACTTAGTTCCAGCTGGTTTCAGGAGCCTAATTTCCCTTCCAAAACAGTGGACTGAGTGGAGAGAAAAAACATAAACGTTTTATTCCAACTGGCAGTGAATAGTGGAAATATTAGAGAGCAATAGTGGAATGCTGAGTAAGCTGTTGTAGTAAATGAATATGTTTGGTGTAAGAGTACTGTACAGTTCCTTGAGGTACAACAGTTCTTGTTGCTCTATAATCAAATCCCAGTCTCTGGAATAGCAAACTTTACAATGGTATAGTGGTGTTAATCCACATTAGTATTTGCTCTACCATCAGACAGATGCAAATCGATTGTGAATGACTAGTTAGTAGCGTTTTTAATGCCAGGCATATGGTTTATAAAGGTCATAGGAACAATTTTTTCATAACTTCCCATATGTATAGTTAATATATGTAAATATGATATATACCATGTATAATTTAGAAGATTATATACAGTGCAGCCTTTCCATAGTTGCCTGAGTGAAAAGCTACTCTTGATAACATGGTTACCACACTGTTGGTTCCCAGCTTTGTTAACTCCCATATTAATTTTCTGCTTTTGTGGCTCCAGCCAACTCCCATTGAGGAATCTTTCCATCAACTTCAGTGGAAGATGGATTGAGCCCTCAATATACAAATATAGGGCTAAAACAGTGATAGAGTCTTGAAACTAAGGGTCCAATCCTGAAAACACCTGTGCTTAACTTTAGGCATCTGAGTAACCCATTGATTTAATTGGGACTGCACATCCAAGTAAAAACTAAGCATGTGAGTGCAGGATTTGGGGGCCTGAGAATGTGAATTAGTCTATTACAATAAACATATTGTGATTTCTAAACAAGGACAGAGAGATAGATTGAGTAAGCACTCCTAATGTAAACAGTCCCAGAAGTTTAGTCTGGAAAGAGAAAAAGTGTGTTTCAGAAATACAATGAACTCAAAAGGGAGAGTTGACTCCTGTGTAGTCTGTTGTTTTTTATGGATGTTTAAAAGATGTTAGAGCAGCTGTTTATGTTAGTATTTTAGATGAGTGAAATTCTCCATGGGTTGAAAGGAATAACCTACCATTTTACATTCCTTCTCTTCCGTGAAGGTCCTGCAAAGCCGTCCCTTCACTGTTTTTAGTACAATATTACTAACTTTTCAGTGTTTACATGAAGGATGAAATGTCCTTTAATTTTTTTTTGTAGGTTCCACACTTACTTGTTTCAATCTCTTTATAATTTAAAGCTTGGCTTGTATTTCTTGAGTGCAGTTTTTGTTTTAATTTTTCTAAATGAAATCTGTTTATGAAGATGGCAGTGTGGGTGAGATTTCTTGTATATATTTAGCACAGTATTTAGAATATGAAGTTTTACTATTGTTCTGTAAAGAGGGTGAATAGAAATTATTGTAAAGCGTTGGGAAAAGTATAGTAATGTATTTGTAACAATATTGTTCTTTGTAAACACTAAACTCAATCTCTATATATAAATATAAATATATATATAAATATATGTGAGCCTGGAATGTTGATACTTGCACATCTATTGAATGTAATTTCCTCTGACGTTTTTTGTCACAGGTCTCTGACCCTCGTCTGTAACGCAGCTCCAGTGGTTTGATTGATTTTTTTTTTTTTTTTTGGCCAGCTGTTTTGTTGTGATGTATTTACTGTGCTACATTCCTTTATTTAATGGAGCACTAATGTCGGTAAGATTTGCAACAATAAAAAAACAAAACAAAAACAAACTGGGCATGGCTGAGACTTTGCTGATGTGATCATCGATATTGAATGAACATTTCTGGGAGGGAGTCCTTTACCCTACCCGGAGCAGTGTAGTTAAGATAACCTAAGTCCCTGTGTAGACAGCACTGGAAGGTGGAATACCCGTGCTGACAGGAGAATTCAGTCAATACAGGTAGTGTCTACACTGAAGCGATACAATGTCACTGTAGTGTTTTAAATGTGTTATCATAGAACTTTTTTATGTGCCCAAATTCTAATGACAACTTGAATATATAGAATACACTAGAGAAGCTGTAGAAGAAAAATTGAACTTGCAACTTCAGACATTGATCACTGATGTTAATATAAAAGTCTAACCTTGCCTTTACCTGTATTGGATATAGGCCACAACACCTCACCCACCACCTCATATGGGCCACAGAAGATTTCTTCCACTATCCACTACTCAGTGAACTGTAGATCCCACTCTTTGTCTTTTCACCCTCTCTGCTATAGCCAGAAACCTCACCCAAGCTAGCAGTTAGTTTTTACCGTGTACATCCAACACCGATGACAGACATTCCAGTTCTTTGCAACAATCTAGATCAGTTTCTCAACCTTTTTTTTTATAAAGTACCCTCTTTAAAAAAAAAAAAAGTACCCCCAGTACCTACAGTTTTCAGACACACACAATTTTTCTCCCCCGTTGCAACACATTTGTTTAAACAACTTAATTGTAGCCGGGTGGGTGATTATTATTTTTACACCCAAAAATTTCAAGCGCTGTAAAACTTAAAACAAAATTCAGTTTTCTTCAAATTTCAGTTGTGTTAATGTACCCTCCAGACTTCTTTCAAGTACCCCTAAGGGGACTCGTATCACTGGTTGAGAAACACTGATCTAGATGAGCCTAAGGGACAAGTGTAGATACCTGATATAGGACTTAAGTGAGTGCACTGGGAGGAGGGGGAAAGAAATATTTTTATTTTGTGTGACAGTTGGAGCAAGAGTAATCTCCCACAAGTAAATGAAGGATGGATATAACAAAAGATCATAGCTAGGATTAAACTTCATGGCATATTTCCAGACTACTGCCGAATTACAACTCTGTAATGAGAATCCCTTTTTTTAAAATGTGGATGAAACCTTAAATCCGTCATAATAGAGGCTTTTTGGGTTTGTGACTTTACATATTTTGCCCCTGGAAGCAAAGGCACATTTCCTTTGTAAAACTGAAAGTTCATAGTGTTCTTTAATCTTCCCAAACCTCATTAACTTTCTATCTGGGGAGATTTGCATATGAGTTGCAAAGGGCCAGTTTACACAAATAGGAATACATTTTGCTTTTATACTTTAAACAATTAGAAGTGCAGGATGCTAAGTTTTATTTGTGGGTAGGAATCCTCTGCAGATATTACTTGTTCCTTTTGAGATACTGCAAGGGCTGTAGAATGCAGGCAGACTTCATAGATTTCAGCAGAGGCGTTGGAGTAGAGGGGGGTGGAGGCCTTTATTATGTTATCTATATGCAGCTGAGAAGTGTAAGGGATGCAAGGAATTTTTATTGTCTGGAGAGTGGTCTGCTGATAAGATTGTTCTGCAGCAAATAGGATTATGCATAAAGAGATTATCCATGAAGCTGTCTGCTGACTCTTCTGGAGAAAGACAGTGCTTCCTATAGAACCACAGTATCCAACAGCCAGTGTTCCCGGTAATAATATTTAATTTCATTCTGTTCTTCAGTACCTCATTTCACACAGTAACCCGCTTCACTGAGATGTTTGTTATTCTGAAGCCTTCAATAGCCAAGAGCCATCTACTGGGGATAATTCCTAGAGCAACTGCTTTCATGCCTCTGAAACTCATCAGGTGAGTTGTCGGCATAGTTTGGAACTTCTGTAGCTTTCTCTAATCTACTTCTCATTAATTTTTCTGGTGGAAAAAACTTGGATCTTTTACCTTTCACACCCTTTGCAGACATCTTTATGGTGTTACTGGTATAAGCACATGCCACTCAAATTCCATTTCCACGATCAACAATTCCATATAAAACCCTTTTAGTACACATATTCAAAGGCAAGAATTATAAGATTGGTTTGAGGTTGAGAGTAATTTAAGGCAAAACACATTCCAGAGCTGCCCTTGGGCAAGATGGGGTAAAGGAGGGCGGCTCTTCTACCCCAGAAGGGGCAGGGCCTCTGTGGTAAGGCCGTGGTGGTACTCTGGCAGCAATTTAAAGAGCGCAGGGCTCCGTGGCAGCTGCAGTACCTGGGAGCGCAGGCCCTTTAAATCACCAGGCCCTAAGGCAACTGTTCACTTTGCCCCCCTCCAGCCCATCGGCAGGCCTGCCCCAACACAAGCATTACCAATCCAGACATTCAGAGTCAAAGTTAAAAGAAACCTAAACATGTAGAGAAGTGGCACAGTTGGGAACCCCAGGACCCTTGACTCCATTGTACTGACACCACTGCAGTAACTGCATGATGACTCTGGAACTATGAACACTGAAACAGACTGAACTGTATTTAAAGAAACTTAAGAATTTTTCTTTTTCCACATAAAGTCTCTTCTTTCTGAGAAACTCACAAAGAACTGTCCTATTTCAACCTGGCCACAAGCTCTTATTTGATCTCAGTTGAACTGTGACTATACACTGCCTCAGGGAAGATGGTACAGGTTAGACCTTCCTGACCAGTCCCAAATGAGGGATTTTGCCTGTATCAGGATTTTTGCCTAGGCTTACCAGGTAGTCGAGTCACTATGGCCGTGTCTACACTACACCCCTCTGTCGGCAGAGGGATGTAAATAAAGCACATCGAAAGTGCAAATGAAGCGGGGATTTAAATATCCCATGCTTCATTTGCATAATCACGTTCTGGTGCTGTTTCAAACAAGCACCATTTTGAAACTGAAATGGCGGTTTAGACGCGGTTCTGTAAGTGTGGGATATTTAAATGTGCTTTATTTACATCCTTCTGCTGACAGAGGGGTTAAGTGTAGACCTAGCCTACTTGACTAGTTGCTTCCCCACATACACACACTTGTTGCCTCTATCAGAGGCAGCAAAGGGAGGGAGCAGAGCTTGTGCTTGGGGAACCAGCTTAAAAGCCAGTTCACCCCAAAACCATCTCCATGGGGGGGCAGAGGAGGCAGAGGCCCAGCAGGAGACCATCTGTTTGCTGTACTTGTAAATTCTTAGAAAATTCACTTAATGCACCTAGAATCATAGATTCACAGAGCTGGAAGAGACCTCAGGAGGTCATCAAGTCAAGCCCCCTGCCCAAGACAGGACCAATCCCAACTAAATCAACCCAGCCAGGGCTTTGTCAAGACGAGACTTAAACCTCTAGGGATGGAGATTCCACCACCTCCCTAGGTAACACATTCCAGTGCTTCACCACCCTCCTAGTGAAATAGTTTTTCCTAAATATCCAACCTTGACCTCTCCCACTGTAACTTGAGACTATTGCTCTGCCATCCGTCACTACTGTAACCAGTGTAAGTGCTAAATGTTTAGGGGAAGATGCATTGTTATGTATGAAAGATATAAAGAGTTTCAATGCTACCTCAAAATGTAAAACTAGATTCAACCTTAACTCTTGTGCCTCCGTAATATACTATACTCAGCAAAACAAAAATAACCAACTAATTCCTTTGACTTTTCTGGACACCCACTCTCAATCAGCTATGTAGACAGCCAAATCCAACTCCTTTTCTGGAAACCACCCATAGTTCCCAAATTCTTCCTTTGGAATATTTTCAAATGGGCTTTGGAATATATTCATTCTTCATTTGGAATAATTGTCTAGAAAAATGCTTCTCAGACTCTGCCAAACTATGCATGTATGATTTGTACTGCTATTGCTGTTCTGTCATGAAATTATGTAAAATAATAGATTTTGGGGTTGGGTTTTTTTATGCTTTTAAGGTGCCTGGGGGAAGGGTGGTCACACTTTGACATTTTCTCTGCAGAGAAAGGCTAAAAACTTACTATTTCTGAGTGAAGTCTGAAATCAACAGATCCACTGGACTCCAGAAGCTAGGACTTGAAGAGAAAACAATAATTATCATGAGACTCATGACAAAACCATGAGAGTGAGCAACACTGGATGGAGCTACTTTGCCCACATTGGTTCAGGCAGACCTCATGATGTGCACTGAAATGAGGTTAGCGCTGTTTGCAAACAGTGAAAAATAAATCAGTCCAAGCTCTTTAATAATGGAATGAGGTTAGTTCTTAACTGTCGCCACTATTCTTTCCTCTCTCTCTCCTCCCTTGCCTTAAAAGAATGTTATGGACAAACTCACGTTACAAGTAAATTACTCGTTTGCTCATTGAGCTGGCTGGATGAGTGGCCTCTCTTGTGCAGTTCCTGCCATCTGGACTAGACTGCCTGAAGTCTTCCTTGTCAGCTCATTAGCTTGTCAGATTGTAACAGTAGCCAGCCTTTTTAATTTTTATTCTTTAGCCCTACTCAGTGACTCTGTAGAGCAATCGGGCTAGAGGCCCACTGACCCTGCAAATTTTCTCTGTACTTCAAGGATCAGGTCCTTCAAAACAGCCATTCCCAAACTTTGGGTCCCCTGAAAGGAAAAATGGGCAGAAATTGACTCTGGGCTCTTGTGTCAAGGAAGTCACACACAAAAAGAAGCCAAAAAAGGTTAAATGCCACAACACCTACTGTGTACTTTCTTTTTGCTACCAATCCTTGTCATGTGAAGTACCGAAGCTAACGGAACAGATTAAAAAGGAGTCCAATAGCACTGTGAATACAAATGAATATATTAGGACATAAGCTTTCATGAGATAACTCACTTCCTCAGATGCTGAAAAGAGGCAGAGATACAGAGATGAGATTATGACATCAGTGCTAATTAAATCAGAATGGATATGGCTTATCTCCAACAGTAATGAGAGGGTGAAAGTATCTGAAGAGGAAAGTACCTATTGTAATGTGAGAACCACTTCATCTTTCTATTTAACCCTTTTTTCAGGGTGTCAAATTTGAATATGAATTTCAGCTCAGCAGTTTCTGCTTGCAATCTGTTTTTGAAGGGTTTTTTGTTTGTTTTTGCGCATAAGAATGACAACTTGAAAGTCAGAAACTATGTGTCCAGGGGAGGTTAAAGTGCTCCCCCCACTTTTTTTTTTTGTTATGTTGCCATTCTTAATGTCTGATTTACCATTCCAAAATGGTTCAAAGGTTTCACTTTGAAGTAATCAGAAATTGCCCTTGCAGACCAGGTGCTCTAGTACATGCCTGTCTCTGTGAAACGCAGTGAATGGTGCCAATCATCTACAAGTGAACAGCTTGGGGCAAAGTTAAGTGATTAATTACTTAACGGTTATGCTTTTGACACTAGCCAATTGCTTGGTGCTGTAGCTGTTGGGCATGTGGGGAGGATAATTTGTCCCACTGATGACTGTATTGTTTCACTTAAAAATCAAAGGACACAGTTTTACTGCTTGATGTTTATTATTAAAAATGTAGGGGCTGATCCTGCTCTGAGCTTCAGATGAGTTAAGGGGGCCTGAATGCAACAGCTACTTCCCCCAAGCAGAAGGTTCCAGCTAGCAATCAACAAACATTAACATGTACAAGCTGCATAAACAAAACAAAACACGGATTCCAGCTATACAAATTCAACAGTTTTATTTAACTATTTCTCTTCCTTCAAGCCAGCATATACGGAAACAAGTCTTTCTCCTTCTAATCAAGGAAAAGTGATTTAATAGTTACCCTATGTAACACTTTATAATTTCAACAACAGCAGGAATATTTAATCATTGACTTACTTATACAAAATCCTATGTTTTGCTGCAATACAGGATGCTGTAGGCTGCTATAAATAGCCTTGATTCTACAAACAATGATCCTGATCCCATTAAAGCCAAATGGAGAGACTCTCAATGGGCTTTGGATCATGACCTGTATCCTTCTAAGAGAGAGAAATTGAGTAAATTCTCTTTCCAGTTACCAACTAAATGCAATACAATTTGCCAACTTATTAATGGTCTGCAATTTGACAAATTTGGTGCCCTTTGTTACTCATCAATTATCTGCTAACAAACAGACCGACTCCTGAATTTATACATTATTCAGAATGACAAATATTTGATACCAGTGTGTTTCAGCTCACAGATTGCTCATGAAGCGTTCACTGTACTTTGAGTATTTGCTGTTCCTAATTCACTATTTGTGCTGTGTGACTGAGGTTGCCAAAAGCCCAGGATAGCCTAGTCAGTCAGGGAACTGAAATGCTATGTCAACACTACCAGTTGGATAGATGGGTAGCGATCAATCTAGCAAGGGTCAGTTTATTGTGTCTAGTATAAACATGACAAATCAACTGCCCCTCACTCTAGCATCAACTCTGGTACCCCACTTCAATGAGAAGTGCAAGGGGAAGTGACAGGTGAGCAGCTCCTATCAATACACCGCAGGGAAGACCACACAGTAAGTAGATCTATGTATGTCAACTTCAGCTACGATGTTACACAACTTCAGCTGCATGAACTTAGATTGAGCTCCTTTGGGAACACCGACCATCCCTAAATGACTGAATTTCAAGTCAACAAAGAGCTATCAAGATGGTAGCACAAAACACTTTCACCAAGGTAATGCTTGACAGTACACACCATTCTGCAGTGTTGATTTACTACATACTAGAGCTGTGCAAACAACAGGGACACATCATAGTGGGTGTAAATTGGCTTAGAGGAGGTGTCCCACTGACTTCAATGGTTTCATTTTAGATTTATACAGACAGGAGATCAGAATTTGGACCATACACCCACATAAGACAACAATGAATGAATTTATGTATAATCATACCTTCCACTGAAATCAAGATATATTCATTCAACTTTCCACTGTATAATGTGGCTTAGTAATAAGAATGAATCAACTCCCAAGAACTGAAAAACTACAGTAGTGCACCAAAACAATGATCTGGGAACATACTAATTGCACCTGGATATCCTTATTTTAAAAGCCAGCTTAGAACCAGAACAATAAAGAGAAAAGTTTTGTAGAATTAACTCTAAGACTCTCCAGCAGGGGGTTCCAAAAGCATGAAAAAATATATGAGCAATATTCCCCTCAACGTGCTTGTTAGAGATGATTTTCTAGCCCTGTTTGTTTGTCTCATGCAGGAATTCAGATAAGCAACAAAACCAGATGAAATCAGAGCACAGTTTCCCGTACAACTCCAATGAGACTATGGGGCCGTTCGTGCTCTAGTCTCTGGGTTCTCCTCTCTGCTACCTGGTTTTCAGATGTAGTGAAAGTACTCAGATCTCCACAGCTCTCCAAGTGCAGCAGCCCTGGGTGTCTTCTAAATGGTAGGGTATGTGCCCTTGATGTAGATGGCTGAGCTGGAGTCATTACCTTCAAAGAAATGGAAAACAATTGAACATTATTTCTTTTAGCTTCCCAGTTTTAAAATAGATACGATAGAAGTCACCCTGGCCCAGCTTCCTGGGAGACAGGATGTTACAAGCTGTAGCTTCCTCTAATATTTCCCAGATAACTATATGCCTGACTTACTGACAATTCATGAATGTATATCGTAATGTGGCAGGTACTGCCTTGAAAAGTGTACAAAGACGTAATCTCTAATGGGGGCTGAGCCGTGGGGGTGGGAACATCTTCCCCCCTCTTCCTTTTCCATAGCATGGGTGCAGTATTTGTGCATTTTGGTGTCTCCACTTTTTTTAAAATCTAAACATAGGTGAACTTCTGATATTAACTCACCCCAAGTGCAAGACAATGTGTTAATAATGGTTCAAGAGTTATTTCCCACGTTCCCTTATTTGTAGCCTTCCCTTCCCTGCTATGCTTCAGCCCAGCTCTCAGAGGGTTGAACAGTTCTGAAAGACTCATGCTGATGTAAAGACTAAAGCCACAAGACATTTTTTGTAAAGAAACGGCCTAGTTTCACACTTTTGCTGTGTTTGTTTCTCAAACCTTTCCTTGAACTTGGATGAAACCATGAGCCACGTATCACTTCAGCTTGAAATTAGGGAAATATCATTTTGTTCTTTTGATTCTAAAACAATGTGAAATGCTTGGGGGGGCAAGAACCCAACCCAACCAAACCAAAGAGTTGCATAATGTGAAGTATAACTCTTGACTTTCACCATTTTAATAGAGAGTCACTTGGGCTGTAGCTTCACCCATTTTAAATGTTCTGTGTCTCCAAGATACCCAAGACTTTTCATGAAAAAGTCTATCGCCTACATGTGGCTTGTATCAAATTATAAAAAAATTGCTGGTTGCTCATCCTGTTACTATAAAAATGTGTTCTGCACTGTCTGCTTTTCCTCTAGGTTACTTTGTGTTTGGTTCAAGAGTCCCTAAATCGATAACAGATATAGGTCATAGCTGATTTGATAGAGTTTATATTAGGTATTTCTGTAGTAATCCTCAGCCTGATTGCTAGAAGTTACCCCACAGCGCTGCTCCCCTGTGAATAAAGGATAGCAGGAAAGATAGGCAGGAGATTGTTTTAAACCTTTCTTGGGCCTAGACATCTTGTTGTGAGTCCATGTGCCTTGTCAGTATGTCTTATGAAAATTGTGCTGATTGTTGATTCTAGACTGGTAGAGAGTCACACGCACAATTTCAGGGAGGAAGAGGAAGGTGATTTGATAGAGCCTGTGAGAAACATAATGGGTAGCTATTTCACAGACCTTGAAAAGCATCCCTCTTCTCTCAGTGATGGGGGTGGCAGTTAGCCCTCTATGCTGTGGATTAGTGAATCTAAACTGTATGTTCAGCAGAGGTCTCTTATTTCCTGACAGCCCTGGAACTCAGAGTGTCACATGTAACGCTCCCTGTAAGTGCTGTAACTGGTAGGGAGGAATCAGGTAAATAAAGCAGCGGCCCATGAGAGAGGAACCCTGGTGAACTGCTTCTGGTTTACTGCCCATTCCTGGTCCAAATCCTCCTTAAACCTCTCCTTTTCTATTATACTTATTTAAGAAAACCTTGACGGTGGTAAAGTTGGTGTGCAGAAAGCACTGCTTACCATACTGAACTATAGTGATTCATTGCTTTCTTGTACTCTTATCTGTCAATATCTACCCATTGTCTCTTACCTTACACTTTGTGTCTTTTGACAGAGGGATATAAATTAGACATTTCGAAATTGCAAATGAAGCGGGGATTTAAATATCTCATGCTTCATTTGCATAATCGCGTAATGGCGCACTTTCCAAAAAGCGCCATTTGGAAAGTAAAACCATGGTCTAGAAAGAGTGCCAATGTGCAATTATGCAAATGAAGCATGGGATATTAAATCCCACACTTCATATGCAATTTTGAAGTGTCTAATTTACATCCCTCTGTCAAACGAGGGATGTAGTCTAGACACAGTCTTAGAGTGATTGTAAGCTCTTTGAGGCAGGGACTGTCCTTTTGTTCTGCTTTTGTATAGCACCTAGCACAACGGGGTCCTGGCCCAAGACTTGGGCTGCTTGAAGCTATGGGATGATGGATAAATACTATTCCAACCTCAGTTAAGGTCTTGGGGAAATAAGGATGAGTCTGGGCCTCTTTTTATAATGCAGAGTTATTTATGCATACTGTGATTTACAGTCATGTTTAAACTACAAATAACATCAATGTGCTCAAGGCTGAATTAGTCCATTGGCTTTAGAAACAGCACTGGAGTTTTAGGAAGGTGTATCACAAAGGTTGCACTAGAAACAACCGATCAGAGAGAAATCAAAAGGCTTAGATGTTTTACGGTAACTTGTAAAACATGAGGGTAACAGATATTTTAGTTATGTTCTTAGATGGCGGCATTAATTAACATTTTTATGTCATCACTGAACTCAATTAGCTCCAGACTCTCTCTTGTGGTGGGGGTTTTGGTTTTTTTTGCAATGGGATAATAAATTATAATTTCAATTTACTCAGTTTTATAATCTTCTACAACCTTTTTTCTGGGTAAAGTATAATCATTTCATGTCATTTTATAGTCCCTACCACAAAAGATTTTGTCCTGCTTTAGGGGGAGAGGAGATTAATATTCGATCTGCCTCTTTTCACACTATTTTGAGAAATATGTTTTCCTGTTCCATTTCCCCTCCCCTGAATCTTGGTTAGCTCTGTGTTTGGCTTCTCATTCTTTCCCAGAACCAAGCTGGCATACTAGCAAACCCTGCTAGAGGTCAATTCTGAACCTTGCTGCTATCCAGGGAGTGCAGCTGTGAGCTGAACCAGTGGTTTCTATGCTAGAAAAGCCAATTAAAGTAAGGAAATGTCTCCGATTCATCTCAGCTACAATAATAAAAGATACCTGTTCCAGGAAGCTGGCACTGGTGATGGCTTCCTCCATGTGTTCTTCATCTGACTTTAAAACAGATTTAATATTTTCCACCAGTTCGTGTATGTCAGGGGTCATGCTGCAGGAGGACTGCTCTAGGAACCTTGCCACAAGCAGCTTAGTGTCTATGTATGACTTGTAGTCCACCAAAGATCGGGGTCTTGCTCTCAGAGCTCTTGCTCTCAAACCCCTTCGCAAAATAACAGTGGCCAGTTTGGGTTTTAATTCAGTCTGAGTTGCAGCTTCACAGCTTAGTACTGGACCTGAAGACAAAAACAAACTAGTCAAAGCCCATTTACTTTATCTGGGCAGTTGGAAAAAAACCAATGTCCTAATGAGATGTCAGCACTGACAGTAATTCAACACTGATAGATTGCAAAAATAAATGTGATGTTATCGTAACTAGTGAAACTCAATTATTGCCATGCTGGCACCATTGGTAACAAGCATCAATTCCCCCCCTCCACTCCTGAGAAATATTTGTGCTTTGTGTCAAATTTACTCCAGCTAGAGTGCACAGAGAAAAACCGTACATGCTTAGGGAAGGAAAATAAATGCATTTCCGGGCCTATTGCCCTTCTGTCACCACCTTAGAGCTAGAAGCCCCTTTTACCACTCTTTTGTACTTTAATGGGCTGTGACTGTCAACATGAAACAAGGTCTGATTGGTTTTTTTTTAAATAAACTTTCTATAATTTTTATAACATTAATTCTACTTTGTAAATATGGATCATGGACCAGGGCATGTCTGTACAGTAAGTAGATGCATGGCAAGCAAAGGTGTAACTCTCCAGTGTACCAGTTTGCCACACACTAACTCACCAGCATGGATGTCGCTACGGCAGAGTGAAAATTGTAGTGTACTACGCTGTAGTCTACATTTTCATTGCACATTACTGCAAAACAAGCTGGTGTGTTTGCCACACAGTATCTTGCCAGGTAGAGAAGTCGATAGATTAAATTAAGCTGTTAGACCCCATGAAGGACTTGGTGTAGAGGATGTAAGTAGTGTCAGGGCCTGTAAGACCCCTTCTAAACTTCAGTGATTTTCACAATTTGTGAATAGTAGTTCCCCTGTCCAACATAAGCACCACTGATTACACCCCCCCCCCCACTTGCACTGTATTGTCATACAACTAAGATAGTGTAGCTGTTAATTTCAATAAATATATGGAAAAAACAGCAACCCAAGTCCAAGCATAACCAGACAACTAATGCCAATACATTCATAGCTCCTGTGTTCATTTTGCATACTGCTACAAGCTATACTGGATCTTTCAAGATCTTTTGGAGGAATACAGTAATCCTTGAGCAAGAAGATTGGTTATGAACTAACGAGAATTCTTTTTTTAAAAAAAAACAAAAATTAGCAACTATACATCCTGGGTTTTTTTTTTTATTTGACTGAATTTTCTATTTCCACTGTCTTGGGCAGAGCTTTGCAAGGGGGGGAAATAAACTGACATGTTGTTTAAATATAAATTCTTACTACTGTGTTTTTGTAATCAGAAAAACATCCACAGGTTAATAAGGCAGCACTGTTAATATGAGTTTTATGCCAGGGACAATAATTCCAGGAGGAACTCCAGTACCTCTTATCACCGATGCTCAAGCTAAAAAGTGACTTCCCTAGAATGTGGCAGCTGACTTCCATCTCTGCAGCAGCTCAGTATTACATTGTCAAGTGGACCAAGGTTACATTATATAGAATCAATTACAAACAGGGTTCCTGATGGCCTGGTTTTAAGTGCCTAAAAGCTGCTGATTGATTGACTGATTGATTCTATGCACAGCACCAAGCATCCCTTGCTGACTCCCTGTGAAACAGTGCATGAGACTGAACATGCTCATAAATGGTATTTGCATCTAAAGTGAGAAATAAATACACAGAAAAGGGGAAAACGTTCCCTCTTTTTTACTAGTAGCTACAGATGCAGAAGCTAAGAGTACTACTACTGTTCTTTGGAAGGGTTTGCTCTTAACTCATACACTTGTTTTCTTGTGGTCTGTCTCTCTCTCTCTCTGTCCAAAAATCTTGATATGATACATTCAACAGCTGCCAGATTGCTATATCAAATTCAATGCACTGGCATATTCAGCCTTAAGAAAATGACTGCAATGTCTGACAGTGTTGATATAGAAAAGTAATCACCTCTAGGTGGCAAGCCATGTAGCATAGGGTCGCTTTTTGATCTCTTCCTCAGAGGGTTGAAAGCTCTCTTGCGTGCAGGCTTTTGTTCTACAGGCACTGAGCTTAGATTTGAAGTCGAAAGGCTCTCTCTACTGGAAGAGTCGGGAATATCCGCACCCACTGGATAATAGGTAAAGATGAAGGAAAACAAACCAGAATAAACCAATTATGCAATACCCTTCTGGAAATAACAGGTTAAACTTACACTTTCAGGAAACAATGATTGGCATTGATCTTAATGGGAATTGCATGGGTTGGGGGGGGGGAGAGTCCAAAGTCCATTCCATACTATTCTAAAATCTTCCTCCTAAACATTGTAAAAAAACTGACCCACTTCTTATAAATCACCATCGGGCACAGCTGTACTGCTGCCAAACTGTTTTAACTGAAAATTTAGACCAGAACAAACTGTTCAGCACCCCTGGAATGTACCAAGATTCAAACATTCTGAAAGAAGAGAAAAATTGTATTTCAGTGGCTGTACAGTGGCATTTGACATGGTACGTGGGAAACCACAGAACTGAATACTTGTGCTTCCAGAGCTGTATTTATAAGCCAGTCCTTTTGCACACCTGTTTGCTGTGTTTTAAAATCTAGTATCATAGGCTCCTTAATAAAGATGTGGAGAGCCCAAGAAAACATTTTTGTTCATTCATTTTCTTCTAATCCAACATCAGCGGTCCCTGTTCCTTGAACTCATACATCAGTATAATTCAGACCATATGATTTTGACAGGAGGTGGTGCAACATATTATGTTGCAGAGAACATGAAAGAGGATGTAGCTGGATATTTTTTCTGGAGACTCATTGGCTGCGCCTAGTCTGGCAAGTTTTTGCTTGCTTTTGCGCAAAAACTTGCCAGCTGTCTACACTGGCCACTTGATTTTGCGCAAAAGCACTGACGTTCTACTATCTGAAATCAGTGCTTCTTGCGCAAATGCTTTGATGTTCCCGTTTGGGCAAAAGCCCTTTTCCGGAAATGTTTTTGCGCAAGATGGCCAGTGTAGACAGCTAAAAACTGTTTTGCGCAAAAAAGCCCTGATGGCGAAAATGGCGATCGGGGCTTTCTTGCGCAAAACCGCATCTAGATTGGCACGGATGCTTTTCCACAAAAAGTGCTTTTGCGGAAAAGCGTCCGTGCCAGTCTAGACGCTCTTTTCCGCAAATGCTTTTAACGGAAAAACTTTTCCGCTAAAAGCATTTGCGGAAAATCATGCCAGTCTAGATGTAGCCATTTTGTAACCATCTCTGGCAGCAATTTTTGTTTCTTTGGGAGCAGAGAGTTAAACTTTCTTTTTTCAGAACCTGAGCAATAGCGGTTCATCACTTTAACTGACTAATGGAAAAGTAACAGTGATTGAAATCCCTGAGCAAGCACATCTACGGGGCGGATGGGAGGGGAAGAGGGGTTGTTTTTATTTCTTGACTGTCGCTTCTGGTTTGGTATTGGATCACAAACTAGAAAATCCACATAACAGGAAGCAATGAGGTGAAGCATAAAGGCAATTATCAGCCTGGAAAGTTGGAGTGGGGAACAGCTCAAAAGCAAGAACCAACAACAAACAATAGCCGCTAAGGAATCCGGAAATGGTGTAGGATCAAAGAGTCAAGCCTCTGCCTGGTGTAACTGAACTGCAGCCAATGGAGTTACATTAACCTCTGGAGTATCACAGTACAGCCACGTTTCTCAAACTGTGGGTCCTGACCCCCCTCGGAGGGGTCGCGAGCAACTTAGAGGAGGCTCATGGTAGCACTAAGTTGGAGAACCTCTGCAGTACAGTAATGATCCTACAATTTGTAAGAGTGCTTCTGCAGTGAAATGTGTTTTAAATAAAAGCAGGGAGTAATTTGGTCTAGTGACTCTCTGATGACGAGTTATCTGTAATCTTAGCTTCAATATTCTAAATTCCTGAGAGAAAAAACATTACAGTAGCTAGAAATGGGGATGACAGCCGAAGTGTACTTGTTTCTAAGGTTACATGGTGATGAAGGGTAACTACAACATGTCACTAGCAGTCTATACAGGACTTGAGCCGACTGTCAAATAGAAAACTCACATTTACGTCAGGAGGCGGAATCTTAGGCCCTATGGGCTAAATACATATTAGGGGGACTACGGATCTCTGACACACTATATAGTGCTGCTTTGCTGCTGCCCTCCCTCCGAGGTCTGGCTCAGGGTGGGTAACTATTTCTGCCAGGGGCTCCATAGCTGAAAGCGGGAAGGGAAAAAAATCAATCTTGCTGGGGATTGCAGCCAAAAGAATGCACTGAATCAGCACATCTGCCAGCTGCCTTAGCCATGCCCTCTTCCCTGCCAATATCACCCACTTTTCTGACTGGGCTGGGTTTATACTAGAAGCAGCTACAGTAAGCCAGGCGTAAATGCAGCATTATGTCTATTTGTTCTCCTCGAACAACTGAGCGATCATGTGAAATTGCTCCACTTAGATTCTTTCATGAAACTAGCAAACCTCATTAGATTATGTCTCCCTCATTATGCATAGCAATAAAGAGAAGAAATGTTCACTTTTTTTTAATCGTTACCCTAAAAAGACAGGCCCCCTCCCAAGGAAGTGACACCTTTCTTTATCAAGGCATGCAGACACAGATCCTCTGACATTTAGCCAGTGTTATGTGCCTCAATAGTTACCTTTGATCTGGGCCTCAATTTTCTATCAAGCCTACAGATGTACTGGGTCTTACAAAGCAGATTTGAAATATTAGAACAAAGTTGATTACAGCTTCTTTCCTGGAGACAATGCAGACTACACGTAGTCTGTAATGTATACCAATTGCTATATTATAGTCTACAGTACTCATTCTGCAATAAAGTACAGTACCAAGATCGCAATGAAGTACCTCAGCCAGCCACCCTGGACTGCAGAAAGCAGGGAGCCTGTCTGAGGGGCCTGCTGGCCAGGAGCCACCAGGTAAATGCCTCCAGCCAGAACCTACCTCTGGCACCCCAGCCTCTCCATCCCCCACCTCTCTGCCCCTCTCCTACTCCTGCCCCAGGTTTCCCCCAAACCCTCTGCACCCACCCCCCAGACCCTGCACCCGCTCTTATTCCCCCCCCCCCCCGGCCAGAATTCTCTCCTGCACCCCTGCCATAAGCCACAACACCCTCCTTCACCCAAATTCCTCCTCAGACCTCACACCCTCTCCTACCCCAATCTGATACCCTGAGCTCCCTTCTGCACCCAACCTCCATCCCTGACCCCACACTCCCTCCCTCGATAGAAAAGTGTGGCCCTTTACCATTTACCAGAATCTTGGGAGTAGCCCCCCATCAAAAATTATTGCCCACCCCTGCCATAGAGGAAGTCCCAGTTTAGAGATCAATGACACTGCACTGTAATGAGCCACAATGGGCTATAAATACCACAGCAGTATCCGGACACCACCCATGCCATGGCACAGACAGGGGAACAGAGACTAGTTATTTCTAAAAAAGGAAAATGCTTCTCTACCACATTGCTTTCTAATTCAATTGCTAATCCTGGTTTACCCGCTCGTGCATGGATAACAGCTAACTTGCTTGCATGTTAAAGAATATTAATTTGTACATGTTGCTCTGTTTCTGCAGGCTTGGAAATCTGTGCCTACCCTCAAAGCAATAAACACATAGCAAGATACTGCTACAGCTGCCTTCAATTTACTTTTGGCGTGAAACCCTGCTTTGGATAGTTTTGATTACTTAAAGGTTCTAATGATCTAAGATGGCTCTCAGTTACCTTGAGATACTTGTATATCATTTGGTTCTGGTGGCCTGACGACAGCTTCTGCCACATCTGGAATTTGGAATGCACCTCCCTGGCATACAAAATTAGCAATAGTAAAAAAATGTTAATATCTTGTCTTTGAAAAGTTCTCTTTGCACTTTACACACATTTATCATGCAGGAACAGCTGCATCTCCCTCTAAAGTGAAACCACAACAACTTAACAGTGCACAGCAAATCCTTGACAATACTCACATACTGTATATAAGTATTCCTCTGAAGCAACCAGATGGATACATTTTTACAAATGACCCATTCAGGCATTATCATCGTAAGACTGTTTTAGGACCAGGTTGTACCTTGCAGAGCTTCCTTGAAATATTTTCATGTAGGAAGAATTTAGGATAGCAGTGAGGATGTGGGATGAGGACTCACAGCCCCACATATCTCCAGGGAAAAGACTACCCTTTAGGCCCCTTTCCTGTGAGTATACTGCCATGCTTGTGGATAAAATGTCTTAGTGAGAAGAACAACAAGCAGTCATCCTATGGCACTTTAGAGAATAACAAAGATATACAGGATCATGAGCTTTCATGGGCAAAACCCACTTCAGATAAGTTGAGTTAGTCTCCAACTCATCTGAAGAAGTGGGTTTTGTCCATGAAAGCTCATGGTTCTCTATATTTTGGTTGGTCTCTAAGGTGCCACAGGATGACTACTTGTTTTTAAAGATACAGACTAACACAGCTACTCCTCAGACTTAGTGAGAAGGTTGCTGGTGTGGAATATGAGTTACCATTGATATCTGCAAATGAGTTAGGGGGGATGACATGGAGAGCAGCTCCTCTTCACTCCATCCCTGCTCAAAACTCCGGGGTGCTCAAAAGTCTCTTGTGGAAGTGGGATCACACAGCAGAGCTGGAACTCTCTCCTCCACTTCTGCCCCTCTCCAGCCAGGTAAACAGCAATCAGAACTGTTTCTGCATGCAGTTCTGTTTGCTGATTGCTGTTTGCAGGAGTAGTAGTACAAGTGTAAGGAATAATCACATTCCATCACTTGTGCTCCACGCTCTGAGATCCACTTAATTCACTTCTCCACAAGGCAAATCTTTTCCTTAGGCTGGTATTCCTATTACAGAAGACTGCCATGAATGGCTGCAGAGTTATAATTACCTAAAAAGGAGCTACAGGAACATGTGGACTTTATTTCTTTATATGATGAGGAAAAAGACTGAGTGGCATACCCTGCTTTACAGGAATACCTCTGTGGTTCCTAACAAAGATGCCCACATCAATAGAGAATAATATGTGAAAGGCTAATGGATTTATGTTAGGAGTGATCCATTTAGAAGTTGTATCCAGTTTTACTTGTTCTTAAAAATATCCGCCACAAATGCTTAAGAATCCAAATGAGGGAAATGTTTCTGCTGAATTTCTCATTGTCTGCAAAAGTGAGACTTTGCCTACTGAGGTTTGCAATTATACAAGATTATGTCACCCAAGGTGCTAGCCTGCTGTTCTCAAATAGAGAGCGACTAGATGTACAAATTCAGTTCTTCTGGTTCTCATTTCAATTGTATCTCTGCAGTAAAGAAAGTTAGGTTGCTAGAATCCCATGGACTGTACCTGCTCACAACTGGTCTGGCTCACCACAGCTTCATATGGAGGAGGGGGATCCAAAGGACAGAACACTTCAACTCCTTTAATTCTAGCTCCATAAATATGTGGTAATGGAATAATATCAGCCCCAAGCATCCTAGGAAAAATAATGTTATATTAGTCTCCTTCTCCAGGCAGCTTTCTACCTGCAAAAAGATATGATTAGCTAGAGAATTTCATTGGCTCTGCTGTGCAGACTCATAATCAAAGTTAATGAACTCAGAGACCACCAAGAGATTTTCCCAAAATGATATGGGGAACTAATGTCTTGGACTCACCCCCTCCTAATCTTCACCAAGACAAGGGGTGGGCACTAATTTTTAAAAGGGGGCCACTTCATACATTTCTGAAGTGGCCCTGGGCTGTCCTGGAAGGGGCAGAGCCTCAGGCAGAAGGGGCAGGGCCAGGAGACTTCTTGTGCTCCCCTTCCCACAGACCCCGATTGCCCTGGGGGTGGGGGAGCATGTGAAGTCTTCCCACGATGGGAAGATTTAAAACAGCTGGCACTTCCCTCTAGGCACTGCAGCAGGAAGAGACTTTTCATGCTCTCCCTGCCCCCAGGCCAATCAGTGTCTGGGGGTGGAGAAGCGGGCTAAGTCCCTCGCTCCCTGCCCCTGCCCTGCGGGGGCTAGAGAGAACAGCTGGCTATTTTAAAACAGCTGGCAGTTCCCTCTGGTGCTGCGTGTCCCTGGCATGGGAGGAGACTTCATGTGCTTCCCGCTTCCCCAGGTTTCGATTGGTCTGCGGGCGGAGGAGTGGCGGGGTGGCCGCAGGCCAGATCCACCGGCTTGGTGGCCCGGATTCGATCCATGGAAGCTGTCTTGCCCACCCCGATCAAAACTCTGAAGCAGAGAAAGAAGAGACTGCCCCAAGCGAATCCCCCTCTCTCTCTGATACTGAATCTAGTTCCTGCAAATATGAAAGTTTTGAGTCCAAACATTCAAAAATAATCCTCTTAGGTTGGGAATCCAAAAATGGGGGTCTCCAAAATTAGACGTTTGTGGTCTGAAGTTACAAGCTGATGAACTCCCATCAACTTCAGTTAGAATTAAACATGCTCACGCCCACATGCCTCCCATGGCTAAATAGAGACACACAAAGATGAGCACTGCGCTTAGAGTCTACTTTTGAATAGTCAGTGAATAGACGCAGACAGGACTGATGAATACTATTCACTCACTATTGGGTCTTTGATATAACAAGATCCTAGTGAAGCCAAAATAGAACAGATATCTCTTTATCAGCCCTTCCATCCTACATTTCTCTTAGAGAAATCAAAGCCAGGATAAGGGAGGGGAGCTGTGTTTTCTAGGTCTGTCGAGTCTGTTGTTGTAAATGTTACTGTTGATTGCATGTTATTATCCTGCCATATTTAACATCTGAATAAACAAATACTGATGATTGACATCTCAAAGGCTGGTTTCCTCACAAAATACTAAAGACTAAGAGTCACTGGGTTTTGAAATCTCCACTGAAACCCTCATTTTTGCTGACCTCCAACTGCTGTTCTTATTTTCTATTTCCAGATTGTGGGAACATAATATTATATCACACACAATAGCTCAAAAAGGGAGTGGGGGGTGACTCAACAAGCATCCCCTGTTTGGTTGGGGATAACAGAGTTTGGGCAAACACAGGTGGGCAAAGTATGTCCCATGGGCCGGATCTGGCCTGCCAAGCCACTAGATCTGGACCTCAACCCAGTGGAAGCTTCAGGCAGGTTCTGTACTTCTCCCCGCTCCCCATGCCACTAAAAGCAGCTGGCTGTGGGAGCCATGTGAACACTGCGAGCTGGGCAAGGAGGGCGGGGAGGAGGGGGGGAAGGCAGAGGCTTCATGCGCTGCTCCTGCCCATAGCACAATCTCGTCCATTGGCCGAAAACCGACCAATGGGAGCTTCCTAGGTTGTGCATGGGGGCAGTGCACAAAATGCCCCCCTGGGCTTGCAGCAATCAGATAAATATCGTCCCCACAGCCAGTCTCTTTGAGTGGTGTGCGGGTTCATGGAAGGCAGGGAGCCTGAGGGACCTGATAGGTTGCTGGCCATCAGGCTCCTAGGTAAGCGCCCCCCAGCCACAAACTGCCTGTGGCCCTAGCCCTTTCCTCCCCCCAAACCCTCCGCTCTCCCTTCTGCACTTCTGCCCCATGTAACCCAAATCCTCTACAATCTTGCACCTGTACCCCCTCCCAGATTCTGCACCCCAATTGCCTGCCACAGGGCACAACCCAACCCACTGCAACCTCTCCTACATGTCAGAATCCTCTCCTGCTCCCACACCCACACCTCCTCCTGGATCCTGCACCACTTCCAGCACCCAAATCTTCTGCCCCAGGTCACAACACAGCCCCTGACCACCTCCTGCACCCTGCCCCAGGTCACAATCCCTTCCTGGACCCTGCACTCCCTCAGACTCCTCTTCTGCACCCACACCCCCTCTCAGATCCTGCATCCCCTCCTGCATCCCAATCCCCTACCCCAAACTCCGTTCTGCACCCAACTGCCAATCCAAGACCCTGCACTTTCTCCATTTATATCATAGAAAAATGCAGACCTTGACCACTTACCCAATTCTTGGAGTAGCCCCCTATCAAAAATTATTGTCCACCCCTGGTCTAAAACAAAACCTGAGCCCCCAAACATTCCCATACTCGGGAAAGTCCAGATCCAAACTTTGTGGCTTGTGCCTCTCTAGCTTAGCATGGCAGAGAAATATGCTACATGTTTTGCCCTGAATTTTGGGAGCTCATTGAGGGGATGGGTGACAGTGGGTTGTGGGACAGGTGGGAGATGAGACAGGTGAAAACATTATTCAGGAAATCCAGAGGGTTTGAAGCAGGAATGGAAGGGCCTAAAAAGAGTTGCAGAGAGGAAAAGAGGAATGTAGTCAGCTGCTTGCAACTTAGGAGAAGGAAAATAAAACTTGGGAATAGTTAGTGAGATAGTTGGAAGATCCCATTTAATCCACAACAGTTACTATTATGCTAATCTTGAAAAAAATACTTAATTACTATATCTGCTTCATTGTAAAACAACAAGATTACAGGTAGAAGTAAAACATCCCACCTCTGTTATGGTAGTATGTTGTCTGTGTCTAATATTAAATAAGACAAATTAATTTAAAAAGTTTCAGGTAGAGCACACTCCAGGAGTGAACAGACACAAATCCATTGGCTTCAAAAGCAATGGATTTGGCTCTGCACAAGGGTGGAGGAGGATGCATGCCCAATCCAAATGCATCCTGGGCATGGATTTTGGTCTCTATACTGTTTCCTTTATACTTGCGGTAGACCTGTTTCGGAAGCCCCCCAAATGTACTTCACAGATTGCATTTATATTGCCTAGAGGTAGTCCCTGATCTATTCACTTCTGAACAAGCCTGGTCTGGCTTTGGAAGCTGAAACCACTGTAGTTCCAGGCTAGAAAAGCAGGTCATTGAGCCTGCTTGGCATTCAATACACAAGCAGTGAGAGCGATGGGGTAATGGAGGAGAAAAGGTCAGGTCAAATTTAAATCATGCATTGCTGGATGCTATGAATCTGATCGAGGGTGAGTCATGTTTCCCTGTTTCCCAAGAGAGGAAATTAAATCTGTCAGTTGCTTTTTACTTTTGAGCTTCCTACGCCATCAGAAATACACCATAACTGAACACAGCCCTCATAGCACCCCAGAACCACCCTTTTCATCGGCTATTCATGAAATGACAGTTCTGTTTTGTGCTAGCCCAAAGCCCATCTCCAGAACAGACTGAATGTCCTTATTATAGAATGACGAAAAATAAAGCCTCACTATTCCAGCACTGAGGGATCTGCAGCTCTCCCTGGGACTATTCCACTGAATTACAAGTGCCAGAAACTGCTATTTTAGAGCCTGCCCTAATTTCTTCTCAGAATACAATTAACCTAGTTTGCATTTGCCTATGACACCATAGTTAATAGACGGAGGCTTGTGAAAAGTACATGGGATTATCGCATAGGATCTTTCATGGCCAAAGGGGGTCACACGGCCTTGATTATAACCATCATCTGACAGACGCCATCTCCAGCAGCACTTCACCCTTTAATGCCATTCTGTGACCTACCTTAAACTGGTATAATTTGGGAAGAATTTCTTCCATACTCTAAATTTGTGACTATTACAGGTGTTTTGAATCACTTAAGAGATCTTTTATTTGTATTACAGAAATAGCTACAGGCCTCAAATACCACAGTGAGCACAATGTTAGATGCTATATGTCCAGAAAGAGACAGCTCTTGCCCTGAAGCGCTTCCTAAGATTACAAAGGGAACAACAATCTTATTGTTGCAATTTTACAGAGGGGAAACTGAGGCACAGTAAGATTTATGACCTCGGGTCCTACAACAAGAAGCCTGGGTGCATAAACTGGCCTGCATGGTAGAAACCTACAAGCAAACCTGAAACTTGCTGGATTTACTACATGATTTTTAACACATTTTTTGAAAGAGACAACTTATCTGGTTATGAATCTGAAGCTAACATACTAAAAAGCACCTTCCTGTTTTCTTTAGCCAGCCTTTACCCACTGGAAAATTCCCAGGTAAACGCCATGCAGAGACTACTTTAGCCTCCTTCAGGCTCACCTTTGCTGTAATTCCTTGTAAATCAGGTTCCTCTCCCCCTTCCTTCCTTCTCCTACTCCCTGGTACTAACGCCTCCATGCCTGCTATTTCCCCCTCACCTTACTTCTACACACAACCAGCAAGCCGAACAACAACAAAACCAAAAGTATCTAACAAGGTTATGCCAGTTCTCCATTATGTTATTTTGACTGTCTGTTGTAGCTGTGTCTCCTTTGTCTGTTTGGGTCTTTTATGTTATAAACCTTCCCAGACAGGGATTGTCTCATTATCTAAGTTTGCAGCCCTGGAAACTGAAATCCTCTCCCCCAGGTTGGGAAAGGTGCTGTGCAGGCAATAAAATGCAATGCCCTCCCCTGAACTGAAAGGCCTAACCCGCAGATGATCTCAGATCGCCAGGATTGTCTATTTAGTGCTTAGCACATCTTAGGAAAGGCGCTACACTGGTACATTTATCACTCTCTGATCCTCATGCTGCCAGGCTCTGGTCCTGTCAATTTAGGATCAGTCTTCATAGCAGAGTTAAGCTAGACTCTTACTCGGAGTTTGCCGCTAACCCTCTCCTGTCCACACAAAAAATCCTCTCTCTCAAGTTTGGTGGTGCTTTTATTCTGGCTAGCTGGCTCATTGGGAGCTATACGCTGAAGTCCCAATGTGCTTTCGCTGGGACTATAACCTGCCCACTGAGCAGTGAGGATGCAGGCTAAACCACTCATGAAAGCTTAGGAGAGCTATCAACACACAATTCCATCCATGCACCCAGAAGGACAGAAAAGTTCTCCCACAGTTCATTGGCAAGAATGGCATGATTCATCTTATTGTGGCACTGAAACTATGAGCTATGATCCTTGAAGTCCTGGAGACAGATAAGTGTATGTAGAACCAGGGTGGATCAGGAACACAGTGGAGCTTTGCAATTAGCTGCTCATACCCAGGTTAAAGCTGGTACTCAGGTTGGGGTGCAGGTCGCTCTAGTTAATTTGCAGTGAAGCGGTCTTTAGGGTTACTTTAGAATATACCAGCTGCTGTGAGCCTTCTGCCCACCCCAGCCTCCCCCCAGCAACAGGGGCAGTTCTGACAGCCAAATATCTCCAGAACACAGGGACGCTTTTCCCTAGTCCCAGTCCCTGGACAGAGGAAGCTGTGAAGGTGAAACTCAACATTGGGAGTGCCTCAGGACTGGTGCAAAGCAGTTGGGTTTAGCCCTCAGCCTGGCCTAGCTCAATTAAGAGTCCTTACGTCAAAGATGTTCTCAGTAATATCGAGGTACAGTATTTATCTTACTTTGAGACAAGCTCCTGCAGACGTTTTGGTGAAAACTCCAAATGTATACCCTTAGGCCAAGCTGGAGTTACTGGCAGAACTGCACAGCGAGTTACAGCAAGAAATGCCTCTGAGAGGATTATAAGCAGTGTTCCATTATAAAACAGTGGCTCTCAACCAGGGGTCTGCAGCCCCAAGCCAGTTTCAGGGGCTGCAGGGCACCAGGGCTGAAGCCCAGGCTCTGAGCCCTGGTGTCTCCACAGTGCTGAAGCCAGAAGCAGAGCCCCAGGCAGCCTAGAGCCGCAGCATATCCTCTATCTCCCCAGGCTGAAGTCAGCTCTACATGTCTGAAACCCCAAACCCTGGCACTCCCTGTGGGCCTAAAATTGGAATCAGAACTATGGGGTTGAAACCTGGAGACCTAAGCATTTCCCCTCCCAGCGTGGTGTCTGTGGTCCCCTCCTCCCCCACATACAGAGGCAGAATCCAGGAATCCTGAACCTTTCTCGCCCCTTATTGGACTAGGGGTGTCAAATTGTGTTTAATCAACTAATTGATTAGTCGATGGATTAGCTGATAAGGGGACAAACTGTGGAGCCACAGCGGGGTTAGCTCCCAGCCTGAGGCTCTGAGTACATTTAAAAGGCTGATAGAAGCAGCAAGGGGTGGGGGAGTGACTAGTTGACTAGTCTCATACATCCCTACACTGGACCCTGACATTTTTATAGCATGCTGGGGAGGAGGGCTCAGAAAGTAAAAGGCTGAGAACCCTTGCTGTGAGAGACACATAGAAAAGACAATGGTTTAGCACTTCTTACCTGCGATTCGTTCTCGGTGTGCAAGAGTAGAATGTAGCAAAATATGAAGGAGGTGGCACAGGTGGTACAAAATCCTCAGGATCTGAAATGCGGCCTTGTTCTTCAACATCCTCGACAGACACCTGAGATTCATCCTAACCAAATACAATCTCTGTTAACCACCAAACCTCTCTGCGCTTGTATAGCGCACAAATATGCATGACTAGATTATCCAGAAGATCTGGCTACTTGTTCTGCAGCTCTATGATCATGCCGGCTGTATTTTATAAGATAGTGCCTTGCACTCACGTACTATGCAGGATCTTCTTGTTGCAAATATCTGCAAGTAACGCAGGGCAGCTGCCACCAAGCATACGGTGGTCGTCAGAGCATTGAGGGCACACAGAGCAAAGAGAACTTTCTGAGGAGCAAAAAAGATTATGAAATGTACATCAAGTCCCTACAAAAGTCGAGGGAGAAGAAGGACGACAACAGTAATAATCTTTGCAATCTATATTTTACTTAATTTTCCAGGCTGGCTAATTTCTAAGGGTTATTAAGGATCCATGAGGAGGCACAGAATGAAGGGGAAATCAGAGGAGGTTGCTAAAAAGAGTGTCAAAATCTTTTCCAACCAGAAATCCTGACTCGCCTCACCAATTTTCTGTAGGACCCCCTCCCTCATTTCTTGGGCCAGAACTCATAGACCTTCCCAATTAGGCCAAGAGCCATGCGAGAGGAGGAAGTGCTTGTCAACAGCATAGGCTGCGGATCAAGAACAAGCTACACTGGAGCTGGAAGCAATTCCTGGGCAAGGAAATGAGCTAGAAACCAAGGGGAATCGCTACATGGCAAAGAACAACATACTTTAATGTATTTTCTCAGAGCATGAGTTCTTTGGCACTGCTTTCACGGTACCTTGAGTAGAAGGTGAACAGCGCTACATGACTGGACTGGGTACAGCTTCAATGCATTCTCTTTCTCTGTGCATTTGGCTGGGTGAAATTCTTCACAGCAGAAACAAATCTTGCTTTCACCCAGGTCCACCTTTAACAGTAAGAAAAATAATGCGAATTATGATTTAACTTGCAGACTAATCCAATGTCTATGACTAGATATCTAATTGTAGCTGCATACACTCTATTATATAGCTGACTGACCTAATCACATGCATACAAAATCAAAGCTGCATAGTTCAGTATGTCAGGGATTCATCTGTTCCATTAATGTCAGATGGGCCGGTGTTGGGAGGGGGGTAGGCACAGTTCCTGCTGGGGCTAGAGGCAGCGGGTCCGGCTCCAGTCTGGGGCTGGGGCAGTGGTGGATGCAGCCCCAGCCAGGCCTGGCAGGGTGGGGGGCTGGAGGCAGCGGCAGACGATATGGAGCGCAGCCCCACCTGGAAGCAGAGCCTATAGCTAGATAGGGAGTCTTGACCTTCCCTTGTCTAGCAAACTCCATTGTCTGGGACCACTCAGGTCCCCAGGGTGCTGGACAAGGGAAGTCCAACCTGTTCTTCAGAGGCATTGCTACAATTATCTAATTTCCAAGATGTTTCTGGCCTGTGGCCTATGGCTTCCTGAAGAACTGAGCAGTGAGATTTTCAATAAAGCATTAAAATTTCTAGTCTGAATTATTAATCTCCTCCCCAATATTTCTCTCAATATATTTGTGCTTGTGCAGCCCTTAACTGCTAAACTGTTTGTTGGTAAGCACCAGAATCTGATACCAACCCCAAATGGTATGTTCCGGAAGCTGCACTGGCTTCCTGTGAAGCAACAGATTATGCATTACTAATAAAATCTAAGGGGGAAAAAAATCAAAGGCTTTATAAGCCCCAACAGATCAACACCTATCAAATCTGTGGGATTGTGCCCCTGTCCCACTTCAGTTTAGTTTAGATCATTTTGTTGTGTCTTTTACATTACTGAGAGATTTTTAGCTTTTACCCTCCCTCTTTCTACAGAACACTCTTCCCTTTGAGAGTCATTATTCTGAGTATCTGGTAAAACAAGTCAATTATTATTACATAGTTTATTTAGTCTCACATTTTAATATTTTATTTTCAGGAGTTCTACTAAGTGTAATGAACTAAAAAAAGAATCCTGTCTTGTATGTCATCTTAATTAAATACAATTTTCCTAGTTTATAAGAATTAGGCCTAATTGCTCTTTCATGCTTTTCAGACTGCTTATTCTCTCCAGATAATTAAACAAATCTTTTATTGCAATCATGCTCTTATCCAAAATCAGTGTATCAGCCAGTCAGGGCAGCGGTATCTCTGGGATCCCTTCCCAGATTCTCTTTTAAATGTGACTGACCAGCTCCATGTTGAACCAACTTGTATTTCAGGCTGCAAAAGGTAGGATATGGCTCCTACTATGTCCAAAAAAGCCACTCCAGGGCCAGCCGTAAGGGTCTGCTAAAGAGCAAGGGCATCATATTTCCTAAGGACTCCTCAGCACGACCAGCTCAGGGTCCAACAGCCTGCACTTGGATCATATGCATGGCACCCCAATGTGGCCACTGTGAGGACTGTTTAAATAACACTTCTAAAAATATATTTCCCTAGCAATCCTATACCTATTAAGATTTGTGTCAGACTTTCCAATAGCCAAATGTATTTATTTTAAACTAGTTTTAAAAAGAGCTCTATTACAGTGATATTGTGACCTTGGTGAACCATGTGCTGGCTTAGGCTAGGGGCAGTGGCTAAGAACTGACATACTCATAGCTGGGAACCAAACCACTCATCTGTATGTCAGTTTTGTTGAAAATAGGTATTAGTCTTGTAAGAACGTATTTAGCGCTTAGACTCTATTAAATGCTCGTAAGTTGCTGCATGCATTAATTTCACTTGTACTGGCTGTGTTCCATTCTATAAGGAAATATGTCACACGCTTACATTTAAGCGCATGCTTAAGTGTTTGGCTGTGTCAGAGGCTTAAGTCAATATGCATTATTTTAAATTTTTTGCTGTTCTATGGTTGCACTAAACAACTCCTTGATTTGCTGCATAGATTAATCTATCAGCACTCGTAGGAATCCAGCAGTGCCAGCCACTCTTCTTGATAGAGTTACCAGGTGTCTGGTTTTGAACCGAACAGTCCAATATTTGAGCTTTCTGTTCAGGAAACAAACTGAGAAAATATCAATGAGAAAATATAAATGTGCAGTATTTTCTAAATAAGATGTAATGTAGATTGTGATGTAATGTCAAGTGCATCCGGTATTTTTGTTGAAACCATCTGGCAACCCTACTTCTTGACATGCAGTCAAGAAATACACTGAGTTATCAAGTCTGCTCACCAGGTCACATCTGGGTACACTGGACACAAACTGAGCCCCTTGACATCCTAGGATAAATCCAGCCAGGTTCAAAAGAACACAGACAACAGAGAGCAAAACAAACAGGTTAACCTGAAACAGAAAAACATAGTTAACAATAATGGAAACAAGAGTAGGAATTGAACTATGGGAAAGCTAATTCACTGAAAAATTACATGGATGAAATCCAAGTTCTATTAAAGTCAATAGCAAAACTCCCATTGAGGTCAGTAGGGCTATGATTTCTTCCCTAATATCTCATGAAAAAGAATTGACCTCACCAATTATTTTGGCCATGAACTTTGTGCAAAACTTGTTGTCTATCCCTTTTTCCTCAGAGTTTCTACAGCAGCTGACATATGCCCTGCAGGCCCCCACGTACAGAGACCTATAGTTACAGTAATAGTCTCATTATTAGCACTGCAAGAAGCAATTAGTTACTTTGATGTTTAGTGCAGTTTAAAAGAGCTGAAGGAGCTTTTGAAAAAAGTTTTTTAAAGGTTATTTTTCTACTAGTGGCAGAGAGATTTTCAGTTGATTCTCACAAATTGTCTGGGAGCCCTAGGCACCTTCATCCTGACTAGCTGAAAGATGTTCCAGCAGGTGTAAAGAGTGATTTGTAGAGATCCCAACTTCCATTTTATACCAGCCTCTCAGCACAATTGGATCATTAGGAAATTTGAGGCAGAAATATCTTGCAGCACCATTTATTCAACATGGGCAATTTTCAGAACTGTTTTGTGGGGCAAATATTTTAGAGTAACTGATGCAATACAACTAGGAAGCAGACACATTCAAAAAATTTCAATTCTAATATTTTATTTCTCCTCTGCTACCAAAAACAGAATCCCTCCAGTAATGTCACAGACAATGTTTCTGATCTGTAAAACCATCATAAGAACATAAGAATGAATCATCTATTTGTTTTCCATCCCACTATTCAATGGATTTTATACACACTGAACTGAGCTTATATGTACAAAACACACTTTTAAACTCCAATTACTACAGGATCCTAGCCAATTTAATACATGAGTTAAAAGTATTTCAATGTAATATGCCTGCCCTTGAGACTGCCTGCCAATTTTTGTATTATTACATTTGAATGTTCCTATTTTTCATTCCACTGTCCACACACAGACACCAAGAGAAACTGGCTAACTACAGGGGGAAACCATGATGACACAAAAAGGGCTAGTTCCAAAAAAACTTTAGGTACTTAATGCCATTTTAGATGCCTAATCCAATATTTAGACCCCCCCAAATCTCCACTGTGCTGCCACCTAACCCTGTAGGTTCCTAAAGTCACTAGGTTTCCAGGGATAAATGCCTTATGAACCTAAATATTTACCCCTGGACATAACCACATCCACCTCAGTCTAGGCCCCTAGCTCACACTTAATCTCCTATGGAATCCTCAAACTAGGCATTAGGGATGTGAAAGGTTAAGTGGTAAATTGATGAATGTTAAACATCACCCTAAATGGATAATGCTTACGGATTCTGGTTAACCGGTAACCTGTGGGGGCCGGAGTAGCACTCTGCCTGCTGCAGGCAGCGGCTGCTCCAATGGAGCTGGGAGCAGGCAGCAGCACGGGGATGGGGTAGGAGCCCCGCATTCTGGGGCTTCTCCATCTGGGCTGGAGTGGTTCCCAGCCCAGATCCCGCTTTCGTCAGTTAACTGGTTAAACTTTAGGTGACCCTAACATTTAACTGTTTAACTGGGATTTTACATCCCTGCTAGGCATGGCATCACCTGCCTCACCTGCAAGGCCTGAGACAATAGGCATGCGCAGGACTCAAACAAAACATCCAGAGGAGGTGATGGTTTGGCTGCCTTCACTCCACTTATGACCTTTAGCCCAGTCGCTAGAGCATTTACCACGATGTGGGGTGAGACATGCATTTGGTTTCTCCCTCTGCCTGATGTGCAGCAGGATTTAAACTCATGTCTCCCACTTCTCAGGCGACTGTTCTGGGGCAGGTCTGCCTCACTGAACCTGGGTCTTGCACATCCTGGATCAGTGTCCTAATCACAGGGCTAAAAGTTACAAGTGAGAGGGCACCACCCCTTATTGGTTTTAAGAAAATGACAAAACAAGAAAAGGCTTAGGCACCTAACGCCAAGAGAGGTTTCACGGCTGGGAATCTCAGGCAGAGATAGATGTTTCACTCCAATCTAGATTTAGATAACTGAGGCCCTTTGAGGGGTGGGTTTTAGATACATGCCGTCCTTCAGCATTTTCCATCAAGTAGCTTAGGCAACCCCATTCCCAACTCCCCAATTTCTGTGAATCCCATTCTGAAGGAGCTAACTTTCCCCATGCATTATAAAAGCAGCATGACCACCTAACTCAGGACTGCAGATTCCACTAGGCAGCAGGGCACCGAAAAGTTAAACATTATAATGAGTCTACGGGTACGTCTAGACTACAGGGTTTTGTCGATGGAAGTTTTGTCGACAGATACTATCGACAAAACTTCTGTCGACATAGAGCGTCTAGACACATTCAGTTCTGTCGACAAAGCAAGCGTCTAGACACATTCAGTTCTGTCGACAAAGCCCCGGGCTTCCTGGAATCAGCCGCTGATCAGTTTCAGCAGCGGCTGACTTGGGGACACCTGGGATAGAGCTGCTGGGGTGCTGCCGGGTTGGTCCCCGCAGCGCTGAGGTGCGGCGCTGCGGGGACCTACCCGGCAGCGCCCCAGCTGCTCTGTCCTAGGCCTCCAGATTCAGCCGCTGTTGAAACTGATCAGCAGCTGATTCCAGGAAGCCCAGGGCAGAGCAACTCTGCCTTGGGCTTCCTGTAGTCAGCCGCTGGTCAGTTTCAGCAGCGGCTGAATCTGGACGCCAGTTCCGACTTACATACAGATTCAACTTAAGAACAAACCTACAGTCCCTATCTTGTACGTAACCCGGGGACTGCCTGTACTCACTGTAATGCTCCAACAATTTTGCGAACATTAAAAAGCCACAACCAAAAGTGTGCACTCCAAAAGCCAATATCCAAGACAGGGTGGATTTACAATGAAATATATCGTGCTCTGGCACAGGACCCCTACCCCAGCAATAGGGGGCTCCCAGGGCCAGGCAGTCCAGCACCAGGTCTGGCACAGTGAAACTGCAGTCTTCTTTTGGACTACCTCTAAGACGACATGAGGAGTCATCAATGTCAAATCAAAAAGGTAACTTTTTGAATCTGCCTTGAATATCTTAGTGAATTTGACAATTGTCTCAATGAACATAGGAAAAATTATCAGTATTGTGACTCGGGGAAGACCAATTTTTTAATGCACCAAACCTACAGTGAATTCATTATCATAATGGCAGAGCAGCTCAGAAACCAATTCACTGATGAAGTAAAGGATGCCAAGTACTATTCTATAATAGTCGATTCAACACCAGATGTGAGTCAAGTAGACCAATTAACATTAATTTTTAAGATACGTGACCAGCAATGGTGAAGTTGTAGAGCAATTTCTTTGTTTTGTCCCACTAAAATCCCACACTTCTGAATGTCTAAAGACAACGGTTTTGAAAATCATTGCAAATTTAGGTTTGAACATTAAAAATTGTCGTGGGCAAAGCTGGCAATATGCAAATATGGCAGGAAAATATTCAGCTCTACAGGCAAGACTGAACAATGCAAATGCCTCTGCTTTATTCATGCCATGTTCCAGCCATTCCTTAAATTTAATCTGCAATGCTACAGCCACATCTTGTGAGAGCACTACACATTATTTTGACTTTGTTTAAAACACGTATGCTTTTGTTTGTTTGTTTCTTTCCACTTTTGGGTCATGTTAGCGTAATGCAAATACAAGGTTTCATCTGGAATAGAAGTTCTCAACGTGTGCTCCGAGAACTCCATTCAGGTGGACTGAGGAAAGATTTTTTTTTCTTAAAGTGCTCTTATCCAAAGCAATTTACAATAGGTAGCTCATGGTACAAACAATATTTGGAAAGATCATGAAGTGGTCCACTGAGGCCTTCAGCAATTTTCAAAAGTTAGATTGTAAAAACAATCAAGGTACTTCACTTTATTTTCATTTACTTATTAAAAGTGCTCGGACGCAAATATGCAAATGAAGCGCAGGATATTTAAATCCGCGCTTCGTTTGCACTTTCGATTTGCTTCATTTACATTCCTCTTTCGACAGAGGAATGTAGTCTAGACATAGCCTTAGTGAGAAGGAATATCAGGAAGCACCTTAATCTTGAAGATAGTGAAGTTTGGTAAGTTCCAAGAAGACATTTCAAATACACCCTCACTTCTTAATTACTTGACCTGAATTAAAGCTGGGTTGGAGCACATTCTAGAAAGCTCCAAGACAGTTAGCTAACTGATTACAATTTTCAAGCAAATTATTCTATGACTGTTTACTGCAAAAATTAACTTGGAATGAACATCCATCCAAGGAAGAAAGAAGAAAGATGCCCTTATGTTGGCTCACTGAACCCTGGATCTCAGTGCACAAAGAAACTAAGTAGGGCTATACGTCCAACCCACCTTCTCTGCAATGACAGAAGGAAAATTCATTTGAACAAAGGAGAGTTAACATATGGAAGCACTGGCAAAGGTAAACAAACTATTTTAAAAGTCAAAATGCATAGAGACCTAGTCTGAACTGCAGTGATAAAAACTGAAACAAGCCAAATTCTGGCTTAGCTTTATGCTCAGTTGACCTGTTGCACTTAATTTCTTTTAGTCCTATATGTGTATGGATTATACAAAGGCATGAAAGTGTAATATTTTTGTATGAATTAGACTATATGAAAATGAAAACCATTATACTGAGGCCTTCATTGAATGACTTCTCCACCAAAAAAGAACGTATACACATAGGATGGAGCAAAATGTTTTCAGTCAACGAGGCTAGGCCTGTACCTGGATTAGGGTCAGGGCCCAAAGAAACCCTTTGATAGTAAGCAAAACAAAAATGCTTCATTCCCAATAATGAAATATTATACCAGTGCAAATATTACACATCATTCTAAATAAATGTCTTAGTTTTCCTTCAGAGACTCAGCTGTAAGAGCAAGCACTAATTTTATAATCTTGCTAATTTTCCCCATCAGCCATGAGAACTATTGAAAGATTATACAGAGCTTTGTGATAAAGCTCAAGACAAGGAAAATACTAATTTACAAGTATAAAATAATTTATTTAAAAAGCAATATTATACTACTTTTTAGAAGAAGTAGCAAGACTCCTAAAATCAAGGTGAAGGCTTTTTTTTTTTTTTTAGTGTGGAGTATTTGAGTATATTAAAAATGAAGTCAAACTACACGTTCAATATTATACACTGTCATACATCTAAATTCTATTTCTTATTGTATATAGAGATCAGTCCTGCAAATGTTATATGAACTTAACTCCCTTTGATATCAGTATGTATTCTGGATGGCAGAGGAGAAAGGAGTCAAATGAATACTGAGCTAATATAGTAAAACTAGTCAATTAGCCCATCATAAGACGGGATTTTCAGATCTCTCCTCCATGTCGGTCTTCTCTCCTGAGCCTCCGGTCTCTCACTCCAGCTCCAGCTCCGTCTGTCTCTCTCTCTCTCTCTCCTCCTCCTCCTGCCTCCCTCCCCCCCCCTCTCAGCACTCCTCCACCGCCTGCCTCTCTCTCTCTCTCTTTCTCTTCTCCTCCCCCCCATCTCTCACTCAGGGGACCGCGGAGCCCAAATGGTCACTTGCGCCACCTGTTCCCACGCGGCGGCCCAGCTGAGCGGCGCAGAAGTCAGCCGAGCACCATGGCGGGAGGCGAAGAGGGGCGGGGCAGTGACGTTCACAGCCAGGGGGCAGGGCCTGGAGCCACTATCACGCTGCACGTCACCGCCCCACCCCCCTTCACCTCCCACCGTGGCGCTCGGCTGACTTCTGTGCCACTTAGCCAGGCCGCCACAGGGGAGCAAGTGGCCGTTTGGGCCCCGCACTCCTCATGCAGCACTCCCGTTGGGCTACTATATATATATATATATATATAAACACACTGAAATGCTGGCTGTTCCCTCTGGGCGGCGCTGTTGCCCGAGTCACGTACTTCGCCTCCCCGTGCTGCATGGGGACCGTGGCACCCAAATGGCCGCTTGCGCCGCTTGCTCCTACCTGGCAGCCTGGCTGAGTGGTGCAGATGTCAGCCAAGGGCCACGGCGGGAGGCGAAGTATGTGACTCAGGCAACAGCGCCGCCCAGAGGGAACAGCCAGCATTTCAGCGTTACAGACTCTCAGACATTGGGCTACTATATATATATATAACACTGAAATGCTGGCTGTTCCCTCTGGGCGGTGCTGTTGCCCGAAATGCTGTCTGTTCCCTCTGGGCGGCGCTGTTGCCTGAGTCACATACTTCCCCTACCACCGTGGCCCTTGGCTGACATCTGCACCGCTCAGCCAGGCTGCCAGGTGGGAGCAAGCAGCCATTTGGGCGCCATGGTCCCCATGCAGCACGGGGGTGCTGCATGGGGAGCGCGGGGCCCAAACGGTCGCTTGCGCCGTTTGCTTCCCTGCGGCGGCCTGGCTGAGCGGCACAGAAGTCAGCCGAGCGCCACGGCGGGAGGGGAAGGGGGGCAGTGACGTATATGGCCAAGGGGCAGGGCCTGGACGAGTGTGCATCCCCGACGGAGACAGAGGAGAGCGGAGGAGACAGAGAGAAGGCGGAGGAGAGTGAAGAGAGAGTGAGAGACAGGAGGAGAGAAGAGAAAAAGAGAGATGGAGAGAGAGGCAGGAGGCGGAAGAGAGGCTGGGGGGGAAGGCAGTAGGAAAGCGAGAGAAAGAGAAAGACAGAGCGAGAGACCGTAGGCTCAAGAGAGAAGAGCAAGACAGAAAGGGAATAGGACGTGGAGGAGAGACCCGGAAATCTTGTCTTATGCCGGGCTATTGGCTAGTATAGAAATATTTGGAATTATTTATTTCCTAGTAAATCCAGATGAGCACAGAAGACAAAAACGCTCCCTCGTCCTACAAATATTTATACATATGCTTAGTCTGAATATTTACTCGTGTACTTAAAAGTTAAGTGCTTGCACTGGTGGTTTTCAGGTATTTAGCTTCCATTTTCACTGCTTTTCCCTCTAGTTAACAAAACACTTAGGGTGTGTCTAGACTACATGCCTCCTTCGACGGAGGCATGTAGATTAGCCAGATTGGAAGAGGGAAATGAAGCCGCGATTAAAATAATCGCGGCTTCATTTAAATTTAAATGGCTGCCCCGATCTGCCGATCAGCTGTTTGTCGGCAGATCGGGGCAGTGTGGACGCGACGCGCCGACAAAGAAGCCTTTCTTCATCGGCACAGGTAAGCCTCGTGAAACCAGGTTTACCTGTGCCGATGAAGAAAGGCTTCTTTGTTGGCGCATCGCGTCCAGACTGCCCCGATCTGCCGACAAACAGCTGATCGGCAGATCGGGGCAGCCATTTAAATTTAAATGAAGCCGCGATTATTTTAATCGCGGCTTAATTTCCCTCTTCCGATCTGGCTAATCTACATGCCTCCGTCGAAGGAGGCATGTAGTCTAGACACACCCTTACAGAGATAAGGGCAAGGGAGTCGTGAGCTGTCAGGCTCCACCCCAAACTCCACCTTGTCTCCAGCATTTATAAAAGCAATAAATATATTAAAATTATTTTAATTGTTAAAGAGGGGGTTGCTCTCACAGGCTTCCGGTGTGTGTGTGTGTGGGGGGGGGGGGGGGGAAATCACAAGTACAAAAGTTTGAGAACCACTGCCTAAGAATAAGCAAGGTGCAGTTTATATCAAATAAACATAATAGTTTATTTAGTTTCACTTTGTTCCAAATCTTTTCAAGGCAACAACCATGCCAAAATGTCACTAACAGCACTGCTTGCCCTGAAGAACCTTTATTATTAAAGCTAGTCAGGAAATAATGTTTGTTCCTGTCAACAATTTCAAACATAGTTCATCAAGTTTTTCTTCAAAAATGTTTGGGTTTTCAGTTCTCCGTTTTTCCCTTCCCTCCCCAAGAGAAACTCAAAACATATAAGTAAAAGCAAAAACTTCTTGCAGAGATTTCTATTTTGATGAAAAAACATTTTAATTTAAATGTTTAAAAAAAATCAAACTGCTCCAAATTATTAGTTATGCAGCAAAAGTTGAAAAAAACCTCAAGCTGATTTTCAGAACCGTACTGAGTTTGCAGGGCAAACACTCCAGTTAAAAAAAAAATCTCGTATGCCAACTACAGCTGGCCAAAACTTGAAGTTTACAATTCGCAAGAAATTTTTTCATTTTCCAAACTGGACTGAAACTAAATGTTTCTAAAACTGGCAATTCCCCCTTCCCCCTGGGAAAAAAAAGTGTTTCAGAAACACTGGTATGCTGTTTCCAAAACCAGCTATTCTGAGACTGGCAGCTGTTGAGTGAAACTGACATTGACAAGAATGTCAAATTCAGTCAGCAGCTGCCAGAGTCTGCAGTTCCTGGGCAGCTCTGCCATGCATACTCTCTCTGGGCTTCCAGACTCTCAAGCCAGCTGGCTCCCTAGGCTATTGGATTCCTAGCTCTCTGGAAGTCCAGGCTGCCCAGCCCCAGGATAGTCCACATGGCAGGATTTCCTAGAGCAATGAACCTGGGTAGTCCCCAGGGAAGGGCTGTCCTAGAGCTCCAGACCCTGGAAACCTAAGGTCTCCAGTAGCCCCTATCCCTGCAGGTGAGCTAGCAAAGAATCAGGGAACTTGAATGCTGAGCACATCTGAAATGGAAATCACTGGTTGGCAATGCATACAGAATCATACAATGCCATTTTTTACAGTCGCTTTTTAGAAAAACTATAATGTGTTTATTGGAGTTGCCTGGAGCAGCTACAGCCACCCTGTTTGTACAATTAATTTCTTCTACCCAGGCACTGAATATTTACTGAATCTTCCTCCACTGCCTATAGCTCAATCTTTCCAGGTCACTTTGCAGACCTATAAGAGGACAGAACCAAACTGCTATCGCTTCAACTGAGGCATCATCCATGTATTTGAACACAGGCTTTTTTTTTCCTCCTTGAGAGAAAAATAAAGTAACAAAAGAATTACAAAGAAGACAACAGTATGTGCAGATGTCTGTGATTTTCAGTTTATTGTTGTTGCTCAAAAAGCCAAGGAAAGTCTTAGAAAACATCCTGAACGGGACTGCAACTTATACTATACATTACTGACTGAAAATTGATAGCTTTCATCAATAGGACTCGGACAGCTCCAGGAATCACCAGAAAGAGTGCAATGAAGCCCTAGCCATCTATGGGCCAAAGATGAAAAACCACAGAGAGCAAGAGCATAAAGACTGAGGACCTTGTGCTGAGGCCAAAATAGCGAGTTAAAGTTGGTTGTTGACCGCACTGCTGATCTCTGTTTTCAAACCAGTTTGGCCACTGATATGATTTTAGAAAGAAAACACTTCTGTTATAGGCCAAAGGTAAGAGTTTGTGGCAGGAAGAAGCTCATTACAGGAAGAAACAGTTTCCATAAAGAGGTGAGCAATGCTTAACTCAGTATAGTGAAAATCAACATCTCCTGCCAACTTTAGAGGAAATAAAACTCCCCAAAACAGGAAGAATCTGTTCTGCAGAAAAACCACCAACCAAATGCTAAAAACTAAATTGCAAAGATATTTGGTGACTGAGCTAAAGAACTGAGACTCAAAGCTAAAAACTACAGTATCTTTCAGATTGCCGAAATATCCACACAGATATACCATTGAAGGCCTGGACTACTCCACGAAGAGGGCCATCTCCAGGAATGCAGTTACAACATAGTTGTAAGTGTGTAGAGGAGCTATTTATTTTTTTATTTCTATTCCTGTGGGAATTCTGCACCAAAAAATTAAATATTCTATGCACAATATTTTAAAAATTCTGCAAATTTCATTAGCTAAAACAACATATAATCATGCCAGTTTCAATTATTTTGGAAATTTATTTCAAAGTGCCAGCAGCAAGCAGCAATACAGACACAGTTCCCCCCCTACAACAATCCATCTGCTGTTGTCTGCCTTCCCCAAAATCCAGTTGGGGATTAGATGCAGATGCCCCTTTGCCCCAAAGTCCCGCCACGTAATGCCGTTGCCACTACACCCAAACCTCCAACCCCCAACCAACAGCACCCCCCAGCCCAAAAACCTAAGCTGCCTCTTCACAGAACCCAGCTGTGTCTCTCCCAGCCCAGAAACCTGCTCCGTTACCCCTCAGAATCCAGGAGGGAGAAACAGCCTGATGCTCTGTCCCGGGTTTGTACAGATTTTCCTATGCACTTCCCTCTCCTTCCCTCAAGGCATATTGGGAACTGCAGCTGGGATCTAACTTCCTCCTCATCCACCTGGCAGTGTCTTCTATGTGCAAACTGGGCTCTGCCGGGTCCAGTAACCCCCAGTGGCAGCCAGCAGCCCTGCAGCCCGTTTCTGTGGGGAAATGGAAATTGTGCGCACACACAAAAATAATTTTGGCAAAATTCTACATTGTGAATTCCTCCAGGAGTAAACTATGTTCTCCATCTGTGCTAAAGCCTGAACTGCATAGTGATCTCCATGATTCAGAATCACAAGCAGCTGCCATCTAAACAGAGGAATGGGGAAGGGTGATGGGACAACAGTGCTGCAAATTTGTAAGTGGTATAAATCAGTTCACTCAACACTAGGCATTCTCTCACGACCAAGCATGGCATAACAGCTCTCTCTCTGGGTAGCACTCCCACCAATGGTCACTCTAGCACAGTGGCAGTTTCTCTGTCAGTAACTCATCCCTTCGGCCATGTTGCCATCTTAAGTCCACACATTTTGGTGTCACCCATTTTGGTGTCATTTAAGACTCTAAACTTATAAGTCTTCAAATGTGTTTAACAGAAATACATTTCTTCCATCTACTCTGAGCACTTCTTCTGCCTCTCTTTGGCTTGCCTTTAGCTTCCTTGGTGGGCTTAATATCCCTTGCAGTGAGCTTGTACACCTAGGGTTGCCAGATGGTTGAAACAAAAATACCAAACACTCCCTCCCCCCCCTCCAAAAAAAAAAACACTGGGAAAAAATTCTGTTGAAGAAAAAAAAAAGGGGAGGGGGAGGAGACCAAAGTTGTTGAGAAAAAAAAAAGACTCCAAGACTTATTAAGCAATATATATATATTAAAATAAAACAGCATTAAAACAGCATGTCCCCTTTAAGAGTGAGTGCAGGGATAGAAATAGGGGAGCGGTTGAGCACTAAGACCCAGGGAAGTCATTGCTTCCCGTTGGTCTTTTTGCCGGCAGTCATTTTGTGCCGGCAGCCTTGCAGAACCAGGTAAGCATGGGATCTGGGGGTGTTGGGGGCTGGGAGCGGCTCAGGGGAGGGGTGAGGGGAGTTTGGGCGCTTAGTGTTTGTAGGGTTGCCAGGTTCCCAGTATTTTCGCTTTCTGGCCAGGAGAAAAAAATCAGAAAATACCAGACATCTTAGGTATCCGGTATTTTCTGATTTTTTTTTTTTTACCAGACAGGAGGCGAAAATACCGGACTGTCCGGGTGAATACCAGACACCTGGCAACCCTATGCACACCCCTTTCCTTGGGGCTGGTAGGGAACCCAGTCCTACCCTCCTATGCTAGATTCTAGCCCAGGGCCACGTACTGACCAGCTAGGTCTGCTTTTATAACTGTGTTAGCCTACTTCCTATCCAGCTTCTTAAGGTCTCTTCCCAGGCCTCCCTGCCTGGAAAGCTTTGCTTCCTGCTCTGAATTTCCTATCTGATTCTCACTCCAATTCTTTAACATTGCTTAAGCCTAGCTCTCCTGCCCATTATTGCATTCACCTTCTACTCTATGTGGCAATTTGCCTGGTTTCCCGTAGGTAAGGCTCATTCTGAGATCAAGTAGGCTTAGCAACAGACTTTCCAGCCCTCAGAACAAGCCACTCTGTGATACTGAGTCCCCCTCACAATTCTGTTTATAGTACAGTATAGGGACGAAGAAATCTGTGTCAAATTTATCCTCATTTGGACACACACAAAGAAAGCAACTGAAGCAGTGACATTACCTAAACACATGCATATAAAGGAGAGTTGAGAAAAATGTGTGCTCCTTTGTAAGATTACTTAAATACTGCTAAGCGATAAGCAGCTGCAGAGGCAGAATAATACAAGCATTCAGTACGGAAATTATTTATTTTATTATGATGAAAAGAATAAGCCCAAATAGCTCTTTGGACAAATTTAATTACTAGATTTGAGAGCTCTTAATCTACATCAAATTAAACAATTTCATGGCCTTTAACATTTGGTTTTGAAGTTTCAAGACACCTGCAGCACTTATTTTTTGGCAAACCACAGAGAATTTTAAAAGCACTTAAAATGGTACAGTATTCTCTATAGAATCACCAGCTCAAAGTACAATTATGCATAAAAACAAAGATGATAATAAGGTTTTAGCTTATGAACACGAAGGGAGAGTTTTAATGTTGACCCAGCTATAGAAGTAAAAATAATGATCAAGATGAATCCAACAACAACTAATGTTATAACTATATTTTACAGTGTCCAAAATCTCTTCAAAGATGGTGCAAATGCTAACATCATGATGCAATACAAACCCTGGCAATTCAAAACATACACGAGACTATCCAGATTTCTCAGATTGCTGCAATGGCCCTGGTGTTCAATTAAAAAAATCTAAGTTATACAAAATTCTTAAATATGACAATGTATTAAATTAATCCATCTGCAAGGTTCTCTGTATTAAAGAATCCATGTGATATGAAACTTGGTGATGAATTTTGTACCATTACCTTTCTGTCCCGAATCTTGGGGAAAAGATATCACATTTCACAAACATAGAAATATTCAAAAATGAAAAATACTAAAGAATCATACTTATTATGAATGAAAGTAAATGAAAATAAAAAGTTAAGTGTACTGATTCAGTGCTCAGGTAAAATGAGAAATAATCCATTCAATCAATAAAAAGGAGGATATGAAAAAAAGGATTAGACTGTAGAAGAGAAGGAAATAATAAGGAGCTATAGTAAACAGCAATTGCTGTAATCATTTTTTTCCAGATACAGAAACACCACACTCCTTGTAGGGCTGAAATTCTTAAAGACAGATGGCATTTATATTTATTTTTAAACAAATTCAGTGCTTGTGTAAACTGCCATATTGAGAGTCCTGGATATCTTCTCTAATTATTCACAGAACTGGTACAACATAGGTAGCAACAAAGCAAGTTATATACTATCCCACCAATGTCTCTCATCTGGACAGACCTCCTCTTCTAAGGAAGAGAAAGTAACTTAGTCAACATACCTATCCAGTCCTTGGTCTGTATACTTAGACAACAACTGAAGCTGGATAGAAACCACCCCACTTTTCACGTCTCACCAAAAAAGTAGCCTGTGACAACATATTTTGGTTACTATTGTCCTCGAAGAGAGATGAAGCAGTGACCTAGTAATGAAAGGTTTCATATCCCATTTCCAGTCCCCGAGACATCAGACCCACCACAACAAAGAGCATTTTAGATGGTTTATATCTAGATACAGCTTACATACTCTGTACATTTATATATTTCTATCAAAAGAGTATAATTTCTTAAATATGGGAGGCACGACAAAGACAAATGATATAAGACAGTAGTACTTAGAGCGACCACTCCGCTGTAGTAGTAGGCACCAGTATATTACAGCTGAGTGATCAGTCCTGAGAGCAATTCCTTTCTGGAAACTTGAATAGTATTATCCCCAAATGACAAAACATACTCTGCCAGAGTGCTGACAAAACAGAATGGAAAAAAATTCAGGGCCAGGAAACAACACAGGATACATAGATGTGAATTGTTATCCTAAAACTCAGAGGGGTAACTGTGTTCGTCTGTAATTTTAAAAACAATGAGTAGTCCTGTGGTACCTTAGAGCAGGGTATGCAAAAGGGCTTCCATGGCCTGGATCCAGCCTGCTAAGTGAGTAGAACCAGCCTGGAGTCCCTGCCACTCCCCCATTCCCAGGCCAATCAGGGCCTAGGGACGGGGGAGCATGCGGTGCTTAAGAATCAACCCTGGCAGTTGACTAAGCACTGTGTGCCAGAGATGCAGGGAATAAGAGAGACTTTGCATGATCCCCACCACCCCCAAACCAAACAGGGCTTGGGGGGAGGGGAAGCATGCAAAGACTTCTCCCACCCTGCAAGGGGCTCAGCACTTAAAGTCATCGGCCAGCTGCTGCTCAGCTGACAGATGACTCCCTTGCAGCGTGGGAGCAGACTTCACATTCTCCCCCTCCCCCAGGACCTGATTCACTTGGGGTAATGGGGGAGCACGCAAAGTCTTCTCCTACTGCCATGGGCATGGGTGCTTAGAGCGACCCATTAGCAGTTGAGAACAGCTGGCGGTTCTCGGGAGGGGGGAGCAAAGTCTTTGCACGCTCCTCCACCCAGACCAATTAGGGGAATCTCAGAAGTGGCCTGGCTTCACCCCTTCTGGGGTGCCCTGAGGCCACTTTGAAAATTTCTGACGTGGCCCCTGGTCAAAAATTATTGCCTACCCCTGCCTTAAAGACTAACAAAAATATATAGCTTTAGTGGCTAAGACTGATGAAGTGGGTTTTACCCATGAAAGCACATGATCGTATATACTTTTGTTAGTCTCTTAGGCTATGTCTACACAGCAACATTATTCCAAAATAACATAGCCCATGTCTACATAGCAAGTAGTTATTTCGACAATGTTGAAATAATGTCGAGCTAGAAGACTTCTTACTCTGACTCCTGTAACCCTCATTTTACGAGGAGTAAGGGAAGTTGGAGGAAGATTACTCTAACTCAGACTTCCTGCTGTGTAGACAGCGCAAAAGCTGAAATAAGCTATTTTGACTTAATGTATGCAATTGACATAGTTCAAGTTGTGTAGCTTATTTCGACTTTACCCTGCTGTGTAGATGTGCTCTCGGATGTGCTACTCGTATCCCAAATCTATAATTTCGAATTAGGAAATAGGCCTACACCAGTGTTTCTCAGATTAGCCCGTGGACCCACTCTGAGAAAGCTGCTATCAAGCCGCTCTGGTTTGTTTACTTACTGAGTCTGCAGCCACAGAGCCTTGTGGCTCCCATTGGCTGCAGTTCGCCTTTTGCAGCCAAGGGGAGCTGTGGGAAGCAGTAGGTCACTCCGTGGCTGTGGAACTGGTAAATAAACAAACCAGAGTGGCCAGATAACAGCTTTTTCAGAGTGGGTCTGTGGACCACTTTGAGAAACACTGAGCTACATGAATGGAAAAGCTCTGTAAAATTAAATTACAATAGTATTACTTCCTCTCAGTACAGTCCCATAATGCCTATTGCTGCTAACAAGAGCTGTGTATACCCCTTGGTTTGCTTTAATCTTTTGTTTGCTTAATTCAGTAATGCCAGTATTTTTTAAAGGGAAAGTAAATTAACCTCTGTACCAGTACTGTACTATTATATCAAGAGCATCTTGTGATACTTCCCTTAAAACATGTGTTTGCAGATACATACCAGAAGTATTACTGGTCTCTTCCACGTTGTTAAACCTATGATTCCTGACAAGATCACCTGCAAGAGCAAAAAAACAAACAATTATGCAAGACTGAACCACCATGTTGGCAGGCCCTCTTTACAGCCATCATTAATATATTGAAAGAAACTATTAACTTCAGAGTTCAAGTAGAAACATTGATAAAATGTTCCTTATTTAAGTGAGTGGGCCTGACCCTCTCACACAGGAGTAACTCCACTGACTTCAGTAGAAAGACACCAGTGTAAACCTGCCCTGAATGACTGGACAATCAGAGCCAATGTGAATAGGACACTTCACCTATGAGAATATCTTACCTTATAACATGATCAGATTTTTTTATTCTATTTTTTATTTTTTAGTCCATGTACACAATTTTCTAGAAATGTACACAATAGTTTTACCTATTTTTTCAGTAAACTCAAACAACTTATCTGACTGCAAAGTAACATATCTACTAACTTAGATCCCTAACCAGCCAACCTCTTGTGCCCATGTGTAATTTTAAGGGAGTAATCTCATTGACTTCAAAGTTTGGTCATGGTTCAACTGTTTTGCTGGAGGGGAGCCAAAAGAAAGAAATTCTTGTATTATATTGCCTTATTTTATTAAACTCAGTATTTCAGTCAAGAGAACAACTCAGAAGGATCTACAGCTAAAGATTTACATACATATACATGGAGTTCATTCCATTCTGACAGGTCAGGAATAAATCCTGATGTAGAATTTAGACTCCTAACTCCTATTAAAATCAGTGGAAGTTGGGAGCCTAAATTCCTTTGAGGATCTGAGCCAATGCGATTAGGTTAATGAACACAAAACTTCAAGATTATATCCTGCACCAGAAAGGGATAGGCTACAGCAAATGGAACTGCACTCATTAGTATTTTAAAATAAGTAAATCCCTTCTATAACTCCAATGACTTCTAGTCTCACGAGGCATCATGAGTTGGCCAAAACATTTACATTGCCATTACGTTCAAAACTACATCTGTAACATTGCAGTTTTGTAACAACCTGTGAATGATATGAATGTGAAGTTATCATGTGATGTTGTAAGTAAAACACATCACTGATATCTGCCACAGTTCAGGGCTACAGAACCTGAACTGGTCCACCAAGAGGATCTATTTTTAGGTCCTGGTTCCCATTATTTCTCTCAGGTACAGACTCACATCTCACCCCTTCTGACTGGAGCATTTCAAGGCTGCATGGTTCCCTGCCTACACCATGGATTTCCCAGTGACTCAGACTGCCTAAGTGAGCCTGCTTTGCTTTTTCTGTTCAGATGCTATAAACAGCATCATTGCCCACAGTTATAAGTACCAGACAGCTTTTCCTAAGCAAGCACTAGGGATGTCAATGTGTAGTCTACATAAACAGTTAACCAATAAGCTCGGGTTTATCTGTTAATCTTATTGACTACAGGCACACACATGCCCACTTGCTGCTTCTCTATCAGAGACAACAAGAGGAGGGGGCAGTGGGAGCTGGTGCCCATGAGGAGCTGGTTTAAAGCGGGCTACCCAGGAGCAACCAACTTGCTTGCCCCCTCCCCGTGCTGCTGCCTCTGATAAAGAGGCAGCTGCGTGGAGGTGGGGCAGGCTGGAGCCGATTCATGCAAGGAGCCAGCTTTTGGCTCTCCACGTGTGCTGGCTCTACGGACCCACCTGCCCCCCCCCCCTGCTGCCTCCCATAGAAGCAGCAAGAGAGGGCAGACAGGAGACGATGTTGGAGGGGGGGGCTTAAAAACCAGCTCCTGCCAGTACCAGCTCTGCAGTGCCTTTAACAGAGGCAGCAGCACAAGGGGAGGCTGCCACGAAGCAGCCTCTGCCCATGGTGGTCTGGGCTCACCACAAACAGTGGCTGGTACCCAGTAGCAGCCCCTGTCCACGGACGGTCTGAGCTCCCCGCAGATAGAGGTTGAGCAACCACTGTCCATGGGGAGCTCAGACTTCCCCCCGCAAACAGAGGCTGCTGCCACTCCACACAGACCTCATGGACCAACTCCTGCCTACCACCCCACACTGCTGTTTCTGATACAGAGACAGCAGCATGGGTTGCCAGGGGGCTCCCTGGGAATGGGGCTAGGAGCACACTGACTGCTGGCCCCACCCTCAGAGACTACTGTATAGTCGTATAAGCAATAAGATTTCATGCAGTTGCATGACTATTCAATTACACTATATCTAACACCCCTAGCAAGCACTGAAAACAGAGAGAAAAAGCACATTAAACCAATAAAAGAACCTCTACAGGTACTAATAACCTTATCAGAGATCACCACAACCCCAGCAAGGGGTCTAGTAAGAGACAGTCCTTCAAACTCTGCCAAGGAACTTTTTTGTGGTTCCATGTTCGTAACTGTCTTGGCACAGAACAAGCACACATATAAACAGCTCAAGTCTTTCCAACCCTTCCCATGAAGGACTGGGACCTCCCTTGAACAGAAAGTCCTGTCCATTTGTTGGAACAGAAAGCAGGCCCTGGATCAGTTTAAATTCAGGCTATCCAAAAGTCCTTTCTCTAGAGAATCCAATCTGAACCTCTATATGCACGCCTGTCCAGATGGTTGTACCTCTCAGGAGATGTTATAACCGGAGTGAATTTACCACCATTATTTTTAGTTCTTGGAGGGCTGTAGTTCACCCTTCCCCATGAAATTACCTACAATCTGTGGCCCACAATGACACATTAACTTAAATCAACAACGTTTGTCTGGGCCACTGCAGGAAATTATTATATCTATCACAATGTCAACGGGTGTTTTGCCACAGGAAAGCCTGCACGATTGCTTTAATGTTTATTACAACTTTGAGGCATGTGATTTAAGCCTTACTCATAATTTTTCTGTGCTTTGTTTTAAGAAAGCATTGTGATGTTATAGTCACACATGAGAAAGCATCCACATCCTAACTCCATAACTGAAGTTGCTTATAGCTTTCTCACATAATTATCTTTGGGATAAATTTTCTTATGTCTGTCAACCCTGAAACAATAATTTTAGTAAATGTTATAGTCAAATGTAATGTTTTAGAACTGTAGGCATATAAGGGAAAAGGCTTTTTTTTCCCATTGAGCAACAGAACACAAATTCATTCTGCACTCAAGTAATTAAAAAGCTAATTTGTTACATACATGCAAGCTTATTATGTATTCAGTCTTAAATGGGATATTCATTAGCCATAGTTGAAACAATCTGGTTTGAACTACATTAATAAAGTTATAGGCATTTAAAAGAAGACACACAAGGTTTGAGAAATTAAGTTTTCATAAGGATAACATTTAAACTAATCAGTTACAAAAAATGTCAATTTGGCCTCCTCTTTATATTTGTTTATTCTTCTGTAAGAATGTCTTTGTTAGGGTTTGTGCTGCTACAGAAGTAAGGCCTATAGACAGCAATATAAAATATTATTTATACTAGAAGATTTATCTGGCATTGCTTGGGTCCTTAACTCAATTTTGTTTTTTTGGAAAATAAAATGAAAATCTCCATTTAAATCATTGCTCTGGTGTAGTGATGAGGGTTCAGTATACAGGCTGCCCCGGGGAAGAGAGGACAACCCCAGCCCTCTCTCACCACAGCAACTTGGGACCAGGGAAGAAGCATCTGTCCATGGCTGCTGCAGCTCCAGCAGGCACACCTGCAGAGGAGACATGTCCTCCATCTGGGGCAGATGCAGGTTCATCTGCCCCGTGTTCCCCAGGCAGACTGAGGAATGCAGCAAACTGTATACTTTCCCCTCACTCCATGACAAATAAGAACAGCCAGTAAAGTCTCCTAAAAAATAAGGGGGCCTTGGAAGGGTGGAAGGCTCAAGTGAAGCCCCTTTCACCTGCCTGGTGATTCTGTCTCTTTTCTGCATGGTACAATCAAACCGTTACCTTGTTTTAAGCACACAACAAATTTGGTGGTCCTAGCTCTTACTGTTTAGGAGGAGTTTTTGAACAAACAGACGGACTCTCTCAAATATATGGCAGATTATTTTTGTCTTGCAGAAACAATAAAGAGTAGTGTTCTCACTAATGAACAAATAAAAATATATGGCCTCTGATCACTGAGAATTTATAATTCAGTTAAGAATGTAATTTGTTATAAAAGTGCTTCTATAAGTAATATTACTTATTAATATTACATATATGTATAGAGAGCATCTTTTACCTGAAGCTTTCAAAGTGCTTTACAGACATTTTACAACTGCTTCAGAGAGGTAGCCAAGTTAGTCTGTAACAGGAAAAACTTAAAAAACAACAAATAGTTTAGTAGCACTATAAAGACTAACAAAACATGTAGATGGTATCATCAGCTTTTGTGGGCACAACCCACTTCTTCAGATGACTGGAGTGTTGGAAGTCCAGATGCAAGAATAAATAAGGTGGGGGGGGGGGGGAAGAGATGGAAAAAAAATTGAAGGGGAAGAAGAAGAAAAAGTGAGTAGATAAGCTTTAGGGGAATAGCCAAGTGAGTCCGTAACAGGAAAAACTTTAAAAACAACAATTAGTCTAGTAGCATCTCAAAGACTAAATAGTTACAAAAGGCTGATAAGAACCATTAGTTTGCACTTGGAAAGGAAGATGACCAATACCAGATTCTACACATTTCACAGATAGGGAAACTGACATGCAGGAAGATTAAGTAGCATGCTGAATATCACACTGCAAATCAGAAGAACTAGACTAGCACCTAAGCATCCTGACTACCATTCCCCTGTTCTAATCAGTTAGGCTTCAGTCTTGCAAGGAGCTCTGTGCAGGCATATCCATGCACCCATCTGGAATGTTGTAAGAATCAATAAGGCATTTCAACCAAGGTCTGGATTTGTAAAGCTTCTTGTAGGATTATGGCCTGAGATCACACTTTGCAAGACTCATTAAATTCAATAAATCTTTTGCAATAAAAGAGTAGAGTTAATCCCTTAAATCCAAAATTCATGATGGAAAGCATAACACCCTATGAATGTTACCAGCAATAGACAATGTATTATTAATTACGGATGTAGTGCCTAAAATGTCTGAGGCAAAAAATACAGTCTTTGCCACAGACCGGTACATAGATACAACAAATGGGTAAATAGATTAATAGATTCTAAAGCCAGAATGGGCCACTGTGATTATGTATTCTGACCTCCTGTATAACATGGGCCACGAAATTTTCCCAAAAATGTTAGTTAATAGATTAACTAGTTAGAAAATATATTGCTTAGACTGTTCTGACATGTAAGAGCTAACAGATTAGCTAGACTGATCAAACGTGGTAGCTAGTAAATAGGTAGATGGATCAGACAGATAACAAATTAGATATGTAGCAGCTAATAGACTGGCTAGATAGATCACAGATCACAGCAATCAGATGTGGTAGCTAATAGATTAGCTAAGTGGACTGTGCCCACGAAAGCTCATGATAGCATCTACCTGTTTGGTTAGTCTATAAAGTGCTACCTGACTTTTTGTTGTTTTTTAAGGTTATCCTAGTTAGTCAGATTGCAGCAATCAGATATGTGATAATACATCAGCTAGATAGAGACCAGCCCAGACCTGTGAGAGCGAACAGACTGGAGACTGATAATGGATTAGAGTGACCAGATAGATGACAGCTAGGAGATTAGCGAGACAGAAAATAGATTAGACTGAGCGATCAGCCACGTGCCTGCTAACAAACTGGCTAACGAAATAACAGACCCGCCCCGCGCCAGCTAACGAGCCGGACTAGATAACAGACCGGCCATGTGGCCGCTAACGAGAGAAAGAGCCGAGCAGGTTGCAGAGGTGGCTGCGGGCAGGCGGGAGATGGCGCCTGCCCGGCCTAGCTGCCCCGTCCCCGGGCTGTGGCGGCAGGTGTGGCCGCCCCCGGGCCACTTACCGAGGAGCCGGCCCAGAAGGGGCAGGAGTTCTTCACCTGCGGCGAGGCGCTCAGGGACAGCGCCCCGAAGCTCAGCGCCACCATGCAGCAGCCCAGGATGAGCTGCAGCAGCCCCAGGGACAGGAGCGGTCTGGCCGGCAGCAGCCCGGCGGCGGCCCGGCGGGCGGGCAGCGGGGAGAGCGCCGCCGGCGGAGGCCGATGGTGCGGGAAGCCGGAGCGGCGGGGCCGCAGAGGCGGCGGCGGCAGTGGCGGGGCGGCGGGGCCGGGGGCCGCCGCCTGAGGCGCCGCGGAGAGCCCGGCCAGGGGGCAGCAGGAGCCCGGCAGCACCACAGGCAGCGACATGGGGGCGGCGGCCGGGCCGCTCCGCTGCGAGGGCAGGCGCGGAGTGTGGGCCGGCAGCGGGCAGGCCCCGCCAGCTACCGCCCCGCTGCCAAGCCCTTCCCCGCAGCGCGCTGCCGCCAGTGCCGAGCTCCCCCGCTCGCCGCCTCAACTGCCCCGGCCGGCTCCCCCCCCCCCCCCGTGCCCCGGACAGACCCCCTGATGCTCCTTAACCCCCCCCCCATCCATTTAACTACCCCCTGGCTAACCCTCAAATGCCCCCTTAACCTCCCACCTACCTAACTGTCCTGGCTGAGCCCACACGCAGCCCAATACCCCCCTCCGGCAGCTTTCTGCCCCCCTATGCCACCTTCACTCCCCCACTGCTCCTTGAACCATCCCAGACTAGCTCCCAAATAACCAATGCACCTTAGAGACTAACACAACATGTAGGTGGTATCATGAGCTTTCCTAGGTATAACCCACTTCCTCAGCTGAAGCTCCCAAATGTCACTTCAACACCCCCCCCCATCCACTTAACTGCGCAAGGCTAGCCCCCCCCCCCTCAAATCCTCCCCTGGGCTAGACCCCTATGCCATTCTTTCACATCTTCTTAACCCCTATGAAGTAGCTCTTCTGGGCCACCCACTTACATTTTCCATGCTAGGCCCCCTCCCCCAAACATCCCAGGCTGGTTCTCTGTGCCAGGCCAACCTCAATCTCTGGTAAGCCCCTGTACCAGCCCCCCCACCAAATGCCCATGGCACCCCACTCCTCATATTTAACCACTTTCTCATTAGTGTCAAGTCTTTCTCTAGCTCTCATTCCCCAACTATTCCATGCTGCTAGTGTTTAACACCTGTCCCTGTCCACCTGCCATGTCAAACATCTTCTGCCAGAGAACACTCACCTCCCACTACCAAACCTCACCTGACTATCAAACTCCTTTTTAATGGTGTACTAAACTACTTTGTTGCTTGTGCCAAGCCCTTCTTGACTCCCTTCTCCAATCACTCCCCACCATTGCAGCCAACCCCATTTCTAATTGGCCCTTTATCTTCTACTGCTGTCAACTTCCTCTCAAACTAAGCAATTTGCTGACTGGAAGCCCTTCCCTAACCAATCTTCCCATCAAATTACTCTGTTACTGTACAACACTGATCACTGGCAAGTATTAGCCTTTCCCCTTTATTGCCCAAAATTTCTTCTCCACTCTTTTTTCCACTTTGTTTTTCTTTTATTGAACGCCCCCAACCATGGCTCTTTTTTTCTTTTGGCAATGTTGTTACTAAAGAATGAGCTTGAAGTTTTAAAATAATTCCCCTTGGGAGGAGGAATGAGGGAAGCAACTGGATTGCATTTCACATTATTGGCTTTCTTCCCCAAGAGGAGGAGGTTTGGCAGCTGGTTTTGTGTGTGTGTGTGTGTGTGCGCGCGCGCCTGTGGATGCATCTGGGTCTACATCTATGTACAGATGCTCATACACACTATAATGCTGCCTAAGGATCAGGATAGGGAAATTTGTCATTCAAGTGAAATGCCCTCAGTATCTCCTTTTTTGTGCTAAAGCTAGTGTGCCATTGTCTAGACTAGGTGGCTACGTCTAGACTGGCATGATTTTCCGCAAATGCTTTTAACGGAAATGTTTTCCGTTAAGCATTTGTGGAAAAGAGCATCTAGATTGGCACGGATGCTTTTCCGCAAAAGCATTTTTTGCAGAAACACGTCCGTGCCAATCTAGATGTGCTTGTGTGCAAAAAAGCCCCGATCGCCATTTTCGCGATCAGGGCTTTTTTGCATAAAACTAATCTGAGCTGTCGACAGTGGCCCTTTTGCGCAAAAGCTTTGCGCAGAAGGACTTTTGCCTGAATGGGAGCAGCATAGTATTTCCGCAAGAAGCACTGATTTCAGACAGTAGGAAGTCAGTGTTCTTGTGGAAATTCAAGTGGCCAGTGTAGATAGCTGCTTTTGCGGAAAAACTTGCCAGTCTAGACACAGTCTGTATGTTCTTCAAACAATGTGTTCTGGTGTTGCATTTCAGGCACTACAATTTGAACATGTTGGGCATGTCTGGACATGACTTCAAAAATAGATCATTTCAGTCATGGAAAAATATAGCTGTTAGCTAGACAGGAAAACACACCACTATAAAAATGTCATTGGTGGTTCTGGTAGCATTCACCCTGTGTAGAAGAAGTGTGAGGTCAACACTCAACTAGAACTTTAATTCAGACTTGATGCTGGCACTGCACTGCAGTAACAAAGAGAGGAGGAGCTGCAGCATTAGAGGTGGTGCCCTTTGGATGAGAGCCTTTTTGCCTCTTTCTTCCAATTTACCAGCTGGATTAAAGATCCCCTAGCCCTTCTTGAAAAGAGTACATCATATAACCTTAGTAGAGAGGGGTCTGGATAAATGGAATTTAGTTGTCAAAAGCAGCACCATTTCTTTCATCTCTGTGTTTATTCCAAGTTACTTAGGTTCACACTGACCTTTTCTACTGTAACATTGATCAATTGCTGCAGGTTCTCACAATAGACTTCTGCTGACTCATGACAGGAATGTGTTTGTTTAATGTTATGTGCTTCTTTCCACCTCTTCAGGTGTCAATTTTAGAAGGAGTGAAGACTGCTAATGGAAGGAGCTAGAAAAACTCTCTACTAGTAGTTCTATACAATCATAATTACCACCCTTACAGAGGCTGGAAGGTGCACCAGCCCACCCATGCAGGAGAACTCTGCATTAGCTCTTGATGAGTCAGTGGCAGATTCATGGGTTGTTTTTTTTTCTCCCTACTCACTGTTACTGATGTATTGAAATTCTGAGTAATAAATATTCACTATTCTCCTCAATTTTATGAATAAAATTAAACAAACTGTGGAGGAAAAAATCTTAACTGTGGAGGACACTGAAAGTTTCCTTTTAGGATGAAGTCACCTATTTCTTTTCCACATCAACTTCAGCAGAAACTGCTTCAACCTCCACTTTCTGATTTGGTAATTCTAACTGGTCTTTTAAAATTCACATGTTCTCCTCCAGTTCCTTTCCTTTTTTACTTGATGCCCATTTATCTACTACATATTTGAGAGTCTGTGTTTCTCTCTGTCTGTTCTGGAATTTCTGATTCCTGAAATGCATCCCACGGTTTCAGTCTCTTATGGTTTGAAAGTCATTCTATCCCTTTAATCATTTGTCACCCATTTCTATTTTATTTCTATTGCACATTTTCTGAAACAGGACCAGAACTGAAGGCAATATTCCAGATACAGCCGTATAGATAATGGCATAATATTTTCAAGATTGCTTTCTATCCCATTTTTTATCTTAATAGTGGAGGTAGGGAAGGAGTTTGTGCAAAGCTTTGATCAGACTATCATTAATCCTTTACATTTAAAAACTCCTATACTAAACAAGGAAATGTATACAGTTTCGTATCGTGAAAGCAAATTCTCCGCTACCCCAAACACTAAACCCTGGAGACATTAGCATGTGTTGCCTTTCCTACTTGGAAGATATCAAAGCGATTCAGTAGCAGATAGGATAGATATTGTACTGTATAATCAAATTACCACCCCCGGAGAACAAACATTATCCCATTGTGTTCTTCAGATGACCACTGAACATTGGTACCAAAAGAAAAATTACATTCTTTGTGATGGAGGCTCTCTCTCGATGATATGACTTTCCACTGCAAAAAATACATAAAACAGCAAAGAGATGGCAGTACAGGAAGTCCCCCGGTTACATGGATCCGACTTACATCGGATCCCTACTTACAAATGGGGTGAGGCAACCCCACACTAGCTGCTTCCCCCCAGCAGACCAGGGAGACGCGAAGCTAGCGCGCCTCCCCCCCCCCACCCCTCAGCAGACCAGGGAGACGCGGAGCGGCTTTTCTCAGCAGACACCTCAGCTTGAGAATAAAGGACTGAGGGAAGTGAGGTGTGGGAGAATAAAACTGAGCTCTGGAGAAATGTTTGGCTAGAGTTTCTCCTACAATATGTACCAGTTCCGACTTACATACAAATTCAACTTAAGAACAAACCTACAGTCCCTATCTTGTACATAACCCAGGGACTGCCTGTAGTTACTTTACAATGGAAATCTATGCCCATGTTCCAGTGTAATGTGTTGGTGGGTAATAAAAGCAGGCATATATGTAGCTCTGCTTTGGTGTGAGTGTGTTAAGAAAAAAATGTATATAACTGGAATGACTACATGAGTCAGGAGATTATGTTGCCTTGCTGACAGAGGGTTGATTATCAAACTTTATGGTGCCATTAACCATTTCTCTATTCAACATTTCAAGTGAGTTTGTTACATTACAGAACTAAGTCCCTGGCTTGATGTACTTACAGGCTAATTTAGAAAACACCCTCACCAACCACTATCACAGTTGGTTTATCATCAGACAATAGGACAGTTGCATTACTTACAGCTGGCATAATCAGCAAAGCATGTATATTATTCCAAATGAGCTTCTGGACAGTTGGTAGGCTTAACTCACATAGGTCTGCACCAGTTTTGGCTTGGCAGAAGTGCCTTATGGCAAATGGCCCTTCTGAGAAAAGTTATAGGGGTGTAGGTATTTATAACTCCAGTCTTTATTACACAGATCACACTAGCAGTGCTTACAAAAGCAGACAGTTCTGGTGAAGGGGCAAGAGGGGTTAGGATGTGTTGATTTAGAGCATCCCTCAGGAGCCTCTACTTTTAGAACTCTTATTTAGTCCAGGTTTTGAAATATAATTTAAATTCACACATTTGAGCAAGGAACAATCAATTTTGAATAAATATAAAAAAACCCCAAGTATAGCTAAATAGAATTATTGGGAAACCTGAATTAAAGGCAGCAGTTTCAAAGGGGAAGCTGCCACACAGCTGAGCAGCGGCATCCCCTTTGAAACTGCCAACTCTGCATCTTTCAAAAGGACAGCCATGGAGCCCGGAGTCAGCTGGGGACTCCCCAGTTGACGCTTTGTGCAGTGGCAGCCCCTTTGAAAAGTCACTTTGAAGTACCCCTTCCTCCCATTGCTGCCTCTATATTATAGAGGCAGCAAAGGGGGGTGGGATATCGACTAGTCAAAATACTATCCGATAAGCAAATGCTTATCCGATAGTCGACTAGTCTTTTACCATCCTTAAAAAACACATCACAGGTGTAGGAGAAACCTGTTTAACAGTTACCTGGATATACCTTATTTATGCACACTGCAGTCATAATTCAGTATACATTCATAACTCTTTAATATCCACCACATACATATATCAAGATAGAATATTAACAATTAGTGAGTTATTCGTTTCCCAGTGTGCCTCACAAGGCATATTTTGCAGAGTATTACAATAATGTGCAGGGTATGAATAGAGAATTGCTTATGGTCACAACTGTCTAAGAGGAAAACTGGTTTTTAATCAAGAGTAACACATGATTCCAAAATCCTATAAACACTTATTTTTAAATAATGCTCGACTTCTGTGAGATTTCGGAATGCTCTGAATCAGACCTTTGATGTTTATTATAGATGTAGCAATATTTAATCAATACCACTTTTCACCTTAGCACCTGAAAGTACAAACACAGCCAGGCACAATGCTTACTAAAACAAATGGTCCCGTCTCACTGATTTCAATGGATTATTCACAGCAGTAAGGCCTGGCAGTAAGGGTTTGCAGATTGGGACTTGAATATCATATCCAGTCTGATGATTATAGAACAGCACTTTAGTTAATGTGTCTGAGTTGACCTGAGTTTTATTTATTTTATTTTAAATAATTATGTGATCCATAATATCAAACAAATATAATAAAATTAAGGCTCACTAGTATTATGCAGCTGTTCTGGTGCATCTAGTTTTAGTTTTTCCACTATTAATCTAATAAATCATTTCACTAAGTCTCAGCTTACTTTTGTCTTCACTGGTGCAAGTAATGTTTTCCTGGCTAATTAATCCATTTTCCACACTTGAACTGATATATGCTGTCTAAAAAGGAAGAGCAATAAAGTAGGACACCTTTGTTCTGTCTGCAGAAAGTGTGGTCGATTATTAAAAAAAACCCAACTTTTAAAACTTATTTTCTATTATTTTGAAAAGCAAAAGACTCTCTATTTTTCCCCCCAGATGTTTTCCTGTTTTTGAGTCTCAGAGGAGTAGCTGTGTAAGTCTGTAACTTTAAAAACAATGAGGGGTCCTGTGGCACCTTAAAGGTTAACAAATATTTATAGTATCATGAGCTTTTGTTGACAAAACCCACTTTTTAGCCAGCTCATCTGAAGAAGTGGGTGTTGCCCATGAAAGCTCATGATACTATATATATTTGTTATTCTCATATTTTTGAGACAGCAGAGGCCTCCAGAGTCCATTGTTAAACTGAGCAAAACGTACAGTAATCCAACTTGTCTCAGAGATAATCCTCTGCCTAGTGAATTAACAGATTTACAGCATATTCTTTCCATTCCTTCCTCCCATTTTCAAAAGACTCTGGCTGTCCAAGGTCCTGCATCTACTAATGCTGTACACAGCACAGTTTCTATTGCATTCAGTATCTCTCTCAGCCTTTACTTGGTCTGCAGGATTTGACTTTATGATTACAGCCCTATTCAGTTCGTAAGACTCTCAACTACAATAAGCATTTCAGGTGAGAAAGGAGTTCTTAACTTGTCCCTAAACCCTACTGTTTTCAGCAAATGGAGCAAGCATTATCCAATTATATCTGTACTATGTGGGCTAAATTTGGAACATTGGTGTCCAACTTTGACTTGCAAAATATTTAATGTGCAAACAGATAATGTTGTGCACAAAACATAAACATATTGTCCGTCACAACATGGAGGGATGTCGTAGCTGCATATGTAAGACTTGGTAGGTAAGGAGGTTGGAAGGCTCCAAATTCTAGCCATGTTATACTTTTCTTCAATGCAACCACTGCTTCTGAACAACACGTGAGCCAAGTGTGGTTCTCTACCCAAACAGGATGATATTGATTACCTTGATTATCTCTTGGAGGAAATAACTGGCAAGGACATCCCTTGATGTGGCTTCACCTTAAACCCTGAGCCATTAATCATTTTATGGCAGCCTGAGAAGCCACTAGATCTGCATGCAATAGTACAACTAAAAGCCTCGTGAAAATGCATACATTCACATATGATTTTAATGCAAATTGTAAAGATCCCACTAACCAAGTCCCTCAATTACCCCCCGTCAAATTGATAATGCCTCCTGCCATTCTGTCATTTGTCCCCTTTCACTTCATCCCTCTCCAAGTCAGTGTTTCCTTTCTCATCAATTCTTTCTTTCAGTGTGTTAGAGAGTTGGGGGAATGTGGGAAACTATTTCCCCTCCATCAGCCCTTCACTTCTCCATCTATCCCCTCCACCATCCTTCCAGTCCCCCAATTATCCTCCTACCTTCCTCTCATGCAGACTAAGCAGTGCTCTGCTCAGAAGTGATAAAATGACTGCCTCACCCAAACACTCTCTCCCCCGGCTTAGATATCAGTGCTCTCTGCACTGGACTCCTCCTGCAGTCCCTTTGTGAGAGATCTCATGGGGGGAGGGGGGAGGGAAGAGGAGGAGTGGGTTGTGAGCCCATTACAGTGGTTAGCTGCTTGATTGGCTACACAGGAGAAAATGGATGCAGCAGAGACAACCAGAAAAATCAGAAGGATGATTAGAAAGTTTGAGTGTCCAACTAAAAATGGCCATTTGAATCAGGCTGGGTTTCTCCTAGGCAGGCTTTACAATGAAACCTGTCTTAAAAAGAGGCACCCGATGGCACCTGTTCATGAAAAGGAGCTGAGGCAGGAAGCAGACTTGCTTGGCTATCTATCAGAAACAGCCATAATCTACTGGAGTGCTCTTCTGAGAACAGTTGCCTCATTATTTAAAAAAAAAAAAAAAAAACTGTGTTAAATGTTCCTGTCCTCTCCTTTTTTAAAGTGGGTATACATCAGGCATGTGAAACTCTCTCTAAAGGCAAATTTCTAGTCACTCAGAAATAACTAAAATTTGGGATTTGTAATTAAAGCACCATCTTCAAATTGAACTATAGTGCAATTATATGTTCCATGTTCATAGTAGGAGAATTATTACTTAATCTACCTGCCTACTGCCAAGGATCTCTCAGTTTGTGATAAGGCTGGGATAGTGTCCTGCAGACAATATGAGGACTATCTTCTTGATTATGCTAAAGTAAAATTGACCCTTTTTTCCCCCACATCACAAAAATATTAAGATATAGTTGAGATGACAACCATTCTGTTGCTGCATGACAGACAAAAAAAAGTCTAGTTATACATTCAGGGCAACTATATGAGCCATACCAATAGCAATTTTTGTTTCCATGTATTCTTCCTATTTCTTCCTCAAACTCTTAATGCATTATCTGTTAATTATTCCCACAAAGTCCATATGTAGTCTTCACATTTTCAGTACAAAATGTGTTGATATATTAAAAGTTTAATTTAATTTAATTTAAAAAAATTATAATCAGTTCAAAGCATTTGTACAATCAGAAGATAAATATTTAATAATTTTTACTAATCTAGCAATGCAATAGCCTAACTAGAGAGGGAGGTTTAAAAAAAAAAAAAAAAGTAAAATGGAATGTGGAGAAAAAAATTCTAAGTTTCTTTGAAGGCATTGCACAATTTTTCAAGGTCGTCATTTGACACTTCTTTCCCCCTTAATTTTGCAAACCCTCTTAGAGTTTAAAGCAGTTGCTAAGATAAGCAAGGCCCTGAAAACAAAAACAGAGATAAGCAGTGCATAGTTTGTAACAGCTAGGATTTTCTAGTTTAAATGTTGGCTACAGTAAAAGAAAAGCAAATTAAATTGCAATTATGTATTTAACAAAAGACGATCCAATATACTGAGGCTTACAATAGTATCTATCAAAATTCTTGCAAAAGCTCTCCATCGACAGCAGCTGAGCCCCATTGGGCCAAAAAACAGATGAGCTCTTTGAATAGCTTTCAACTGAAAACAGGAGTCACATTCTCACCCAGTTATACCCAACTCCACATCTCTTGAAACTAGTGGACCAAATTCAATGCTGAGTAAAATTAACCTACTGAATAACACTGCTCCTGAACTGAAAGTCATTAAAAAATTAAGGCTCTATACCTCATGGTTACAGAGAAAAACGTTCAGAACACGAACCAACCAGAAACTGATGGATTAAAGTTGAAACTGAATCTTCAGAGTGTCTTAAACAATATTCCAAAAGATCTGACCTGCTTCATTTGTCTGAATGGATTGTTAATGCTAAAGTCTGATGACAATTTAAGACCAGAGTAAATGTTTTACTGCTGATCATTTTAGCCAAAACATGCTTACCATTGTTCCTGGATGTAATTGGAGATCTTGAGGTGGGGTGTGCAGTAGGATGGAGAATAACAAATTCAAATCCCATTATCCTTCGCACCTTAAGTTTTCTGCCATCTCTGTCCCTTCATAAAAGAACAGCCATACTGAGTCAGATCCATGGTGTATCTAGCCCAGTATGCTGTCTTTTGACAGTGGGCCAATCCCAGGTGCTTCAGAGGGAATCATTACAACAGGCAAACAAGTGATCCATCCCCTGGTACTGACTCCCAACTTCTGGCAAATAGAGGGTAGGAACGTGGTCCTTGGCCAGCCCGAATAGCAGCAATTGATAGAACTATCCTCCATGAACTTTTCCAGTTGTTTTTTGAACCATGTTCTAGCTTTGGCGTTCACAACATCCCCTGGCAACAGTTCCACAGGTTGACTTGTGCATTGAGTGAAATACTTCCTTTTGTTTTAAACCTGCTACTATTAATTTCATTGGGTGACCCCTAGTTCTTGTGTTATGAGGAGTAAATAAGACTTCCTTATTTACTTTCTCCATATCAGTCTTGATTTTATAGACCTCTGTCTTCTACCTCTCCCCACCTCTCAGTCATCTCTTTTCCAATCTGAGAAGAAAGGAGGGAGGGAAAGAGGAAATGTATTCCCTGCTTGGTACCCAAACCTAAAATATCTCCCGAGTATCCCCCCACCCTCAAAAACAAACCTGATCTTTCTGGGCACCAAAAGACTTAGCCGACACTTAGTCCGCTATGAAATCTTCCTGTGCTCCTCAGCTTCTCAAACTCAGTTACTGGTCAGCCATACAGGATTTGCAGCACACTGAATCTGAGGCAATGAAAACTAAATTGAATCCAATATTAAAGTAAATACATGGCAGGGTCATACACGGCCTGGAGCGACACACTGAATGATTAGGATAAAAATAAATATTGAATGACTTCTCATTCAGTGAGCACCATATGCAGGAGTGCTGTGGGGAAAACACAGTGTGGGATCATGTAATTAAAGGTGGCATAATGCATACACACAAGTGGGAGGCAAATTAAGGTTGCACAGACAAACAAATATGACAGCTTTTGAGTGCTTGACTTTGCAGCTTTAACATTCTTTTTATTTTTTATTTTTTTGTAAATTATACACAAATAATACTGTACTAATTGGGCTGGATTGGTATTGTGTGAGGAGGTGCCTGGTGCCACATGCTTTTTGGGATCTCCAGGCTGTATAAAAACAGGGCCAAGTCCTTTTGACGTCACACTCAAAGGCTACACTAATATTTGTGAGATTCCTCTATCTACAAAGAGGGTACTAAACTAAATAAGAACACACATGCAGGACTAAACAATGAACAGTCATGCAAGGTACTAAGATACAGTACCTGTTACAGAAGTCTAGACCAATCCAAATCTTTAAGTGGAAGATTTAATCAAGTCGAGTTCTGGCTTAAGCCTTTCTAGCCCCCACAGAAGAGCTTACTAACTCACTATTTGGGTGGGGGGAAAGAAGGGAGGGGAATATGGCCAAGTTTTGAGCTAAATACTAACTCCCCTTCATCCCACCTAATATTGTTTTGGTCTATTCCTTTAGGTAAGCAGTGGAATTCTACTGTTTAAAGTGTCATGCCTAACAGAACACCAAGTAAGTTATTTTGGGACATGTTTTAAATTAGACCATTTTCCACAGGTAAGTGAAAATTTAAAAAACAAGAAACTTCTCTAGTATCCCACTAAGCATTTTTCTTTTCCAGTGGAGCAGAGAGAGAAATAAAAATGCCTTAAGGTTCATGTGCAACATGATTAAAGTCTCCCTAAGTACTGCAACTTTCTTTCCAGATTCCACATGTTGAAGATAGGAAGCATCAGAACAAAACCAATAGGAGCTAATCTGCTTCCGATGACACAAACAGCAAACTTCCCACTGATTTCAATAGAGCAAAAGTAGGCCCTAAAAAAAAAAAAAAACCTAGGCCCTAAAACATTCAGGCACCTTAAATGTAATAGTTAATAAAAATACAAAGTGTTACCAAAATATTTACTTCTTTAAATAAAAAAAAAGGTGTGAGATGTCTGTCTAGAATATATTCATTTATTATTCTGTGGTCCATATCAATTTAAAGACATAATTAATTGAATTTCTACATCATTTTCTCAATTTCAACCCTTCCTGGCTTCATATTAGCCAGTCTACAAAGGTACATCTTTCCCCATACAGTCAATATTTATGAAAAGCCGTATACCAATCTATTAGCTTAGAAAAATAACATGCTGGGGAAATTAGAGCCATGAAACTGATACAAAAGTTAGATAACACAGTAAAACACCCTTTAGTAACTTATGGCTTTGCACAGTATCGGGTATCAATATGAACAATTTAAGACAATTTTGTTAAAGGCACTTAAGAGTTCTTTAAATACTTTTTTGAATTTAGTTCTGTTGCATTAAAAAGTTATATGTCTGAAGACATTTTCATAACAGTGGAACAGTCTAAAAAGGCAGTTTTAAAGGAGAGAAAGTTTACTTTTTTTTAAATGTTAAAATATGAAAATATCAAGAATACATACAAGATTTAGAATGGGTATTGGTCCTTATAAAACAGGCAACAATGTTCAGGCAAAAGTGATCACTTTTTTTAAAGATACAAATAGTCTCAAAATGTAAGTCCAGTTCCAGTATGTGGCTGTATCATGTAGAATACCCTAAGACTGCCAATAAAAATATACCTTTATAACTAACCAGAGCTCCATTTTGTCTGTGGAAGGAAAAGGGTCTCAAACCAGCTTTATAAAGGCATGTTCTAGAGGGTCTATAATTCTGTGTCCCTGTATCTGGATGGCTGTCCATAATATCCACGCTTGGAGTGGTCCGATAGCTGCCGACGATATTCTTCCTCCTCTGCATCACTGCCATAACTTCCTCGATTTTCTAGGTAAGGCCTGGCAGGTGGCTTCTGAGGCTCTGGAGGTCTAGAACTAGCACAGCAAAAAGCAAGACAGAGCAAAGATGTCAGAACAATTTCTTTTCTCCCCAACCTCTGTTATTCCACTGTGTTATTTTCTATACCGGCTACATGATGTCCTTCTATCTTGCCTTCATGCTGCTTCACAACTTCGAACAGCCTCCTGCTCCCAAGCACCTTTCTCCTCTTTGCCTGAAGGCTTCTTGTATTGATCTCCTCACTAAAGAAGTCTCCACTCCTCCACAGGCTTCACAAACATTTCTAAGAGGGTTGGGGTTTTTTGTTTTTAATTTTTAAGTGGTTTGAAAAAAGTTGTGTAGGTTATGGAGCTAATTGTTTATACAGACTATAAACAGTACATGTAATCATTCTTTACATAGGAAAGGAAGGGGATTTCACTGATTTTCAGCAGTCTGTCATTCTAAACTCCATACTGAGCACTAGCAAGAGGGAGCATTTTTTCCCCACATTATTCTGTCATTCAGGATCTTAAAAGAAAGCAACAATATCATTTAATAGTGTTGTGTTAGCCAATATAATTAAGAACATACATTCTAAACTGTCAGTTGCTTATTTCTTTTATCTTCATGCTTGGCTACATTAAATATTTTGCTCCTCCTTAAAACCACCTCCACAGATGCCATAAGCTTGCAATTCCTGCAGCTTTGCAATAATAAGCTCTTCAAGGAAATCCTGCAATGACTGTTTTTGGGCCTTCCCAATTTGATTATACTTTAATCTACCAAAGGAGCAGACTGAAAACAACCAAACAAAATAAAAAAACCAAAGCCAAGCCACCTTCCTCACAACTCCTTAGGTTTTCCGCATCCCCCCAAAAAGTTACAAATGAAAGAATGAGAGAACTTCAGTGAACTTTGGCTCAAAACTGTCAGGGGAGTCAACATCCTGGACAGGGGGCAAGAGGATAGCTCCATGCTCCCAGAAGGGGCAGAGCCTCAGGTGGAAGGGGCAGGGATGGGGGCATCCAGCTCTCAGCCCCGCCCAGAGTATGTCATGCCATGCCCCCTCCCATTCCTCCCTTAGAGCTACTTTGAGCATGCCATGTGACAGTCCAGAGGAGATTTAAAGGGCCCGGGCTGTCAGTGCTGCAGCAACCAGGAGCCCCAGGCCCTTTAGAATTGCCAGGCCTGGGGCAATTGTCTCTTTAGCCCCTTCCTTCCTCCCCCATCAGCAGATCTGAGGCTCATGGTTCTACTTCTGTCTCAGTACTGACCGTCTTCCCTTCTATGAGTAACGTAACCCCAATTTCCCCAACCCATAAAATGCATGGTTGTAATAGACTGTGCAAAATCAATCTTTACCACCCCTACTGACATCAAGTACTGCTTTATAGCCCAAGAAGTTCCACTGAAATCTGTGAAATTTGTCAAATCACTTTCCAACACTGATTAATGTCTAGCACTGCAACAATCCAATCTCTGACAAATAAGGGACAGCCCTGAAGAGCTGAAGTACAAGTGATCTCTAATTATGAGACTCAAAGTGAACTGGCACCCTAAATCTTTTAGTAATATGGGATACCTGTGTAATTCTCTCCGAGGAATTCAAGCACACTAGTACTATGAAGCAGTCTGAAAAAAAGATAAAAAGGCAAAGACCCTGAAAGGAAGGCCTTTACTACTGTCATGACAGATGAGCCCTTCAGCATCTCATCTTTGATACTCTGTGAATTTCAGGAATCTTCGGTAGAGCACTGTACAGAGTCAGGGCTTGATGAGCTGCATAATCAGGTTGCTCTTGCTGATGTAGTAAACACAAACCAGAAGAGTACTTTCAAGTGCATGTGTCTTACCTCATGGGCTGGGGCCAGTTCTGGTCTGGCTTCCGTGTTTTGATTGGGACAGCATAAATATCTGGGTGTTTCTGGGCTATTTCCAGCTTTAAAAAGAGCAGAAGAAAAAAAGATGTCTTTCGGTTTATACGTCAGGAGATCTTAAACTGAGCAATGTAGCTCAGTTTCTCTTTAAAGGAATTAAAATATAAATGGATGACAAATCTTAGATTTTAATTTCAAGTAAAATATTATACTGCCAAAGTAATAAACAGTAAAAAACCCAAACAAACCCAAAGCCATTAATTTTCCATAGCTACTATAGAAAACCTTTACACAGAACATATTCTATATCTATATCCCTCTTAGATTTTCCTCCCCCCTACATTTTCCTCCAAAACTACAACTCTCCCTCTCATATATATGAATGAATAATGATGTTGAGAGCAATTTAGATTACAGGCAGTCCCTGACTTACGTCGGATCCGCACTTACGAACGGGGCTTTCTCGCCCCGGAGCTCACAGGCAGCGTCCGCCACCTCGACCTCCGGGGCGAGAAAAGCTGCTCCCGGTGCCCCTGGTCTGCTGGGGACCGTCTCCAGCAGACCAGGGGCACCGGGAGCAAAGCCGCAGCAGCGGCGGGTTCCCGCGCTTCTGAGGCTTTGCTCTGGCAAAGCCTCAAAGGTGTGGGATCGCGCCGCGGCTGCGGCTTTGCTCCCAGTGTCTCTGGTCTGCTGGAGACGGTCCCCAGCAGAGCAGGGACACCGGGAGCAAAGCCGCAGCCGTGGCAGGGTCCCGCGCCTCTGAGGCTTTGCCAGAGCAAAGCCTCAGAGGCGCGGCACCCCGCTGCAGCTTTGCTCCCGGTGTCCCTGGTCTGCTGGGGGGGGGCCGCAGCTAGTGTGCCCCCACCCCCCCCCCAGCAGACCAGGCTTTTGTTGTGGACCCTGGTCAGTTTCAGCAGCGGCTGAATCAGGACGCCTGGGGCAGAGCAGCTGGGGTGCTGCCGGGTTGGTCCAGTAGCGCTGAGGAGCGGTGCTACTAGAGCAACCCATCAGCACCCCAGCTGCTCTGTCCCAGGCGTCCCCAAGTCAGCCGCTGCTGAAACTGACCAGCGCTGACTACAGGAAGCCCGAGGCAAAGTTGCTCTGCCCCGGGCTTCCTGGAATCAGCCGCTGATCAGTTTCAGCAGCAGCTGACTTGGGGACGCTTGGGGTTCTTAAGTTGAATCTGTATGTAAGTCAGAACTGGCGGTCAGTTTCAGCAGCGGCTGAATCTGGACGCCAGTTCCGACTTACATACAGATTCAACTTAAGAACAAACCTACAGTCCCTATCTTGTACGTAACCCGGGGACTGCCTGTACTAATGTGTATGCTGACTGTTGGTCGATACAGTGGGAGGTTGGAAGAAGAGGAAGAAATATGCTACTGTATTAGATTTTACATTGCTGAGTAAATGTACTTACAGGACTGAATACGTGTATACAGGACAGACTGAAAAAGTAGGTTACTACCAGTGTTCCCTCTAATTTTTTATGTCCATGTTCAGAATGAATTTTGTTATGTGTATCTATATGGAGATGATGTAAGATGTGCACCAAGATAGAGGTGATACATCACACATCATCTCCATATTGATACACATAACAAAATTCACTCCGAACCCCTCGGGCCCACAAATCATCCAGGGGCAGAGTGTGGGAGGGGAATAATGGCTTTGGTGCTTGGGGCATAGGAGGGGGCTTCAGGCTAGTGCTAAGGGGTTTCAAGTGTGGGAGCAGGCTCAGGACAGGAGGTTGGAGTGGGAGTGCAGAGACTGGGCAGGAGAGGGCTCAAGGCTGGGGTGTGGGTTGAGGTGCAGGGTCTGGGAGAGAGTTAGGGACTCAGGGCCTGGGCCAGAGGTTGAAGTGTGGGGTGCTTACCTGGGACAGCTCCCATTTGGTGGTGGTGGGGAACAGGTGGCTCAGCACAGTCAATACTGCCCTGTGCTCCCATGGGCCACAATTCCCAGCCAATGAGAGCTGCAGGGGTGGAGCCCCCCAGCTGAGGAAGCTTCCCAGTGTTCAAGGCAAGGTGGCGCCAGCACAGAGCTGCTCCTTCCCTCTCCCCCACCAGGAAGGGTGGCCCAAAATACAGGAGTTTTAGTGGCTGCTGCTCCTTTCTTAAATCAGCCCTGCTGCTGTGGCCAGAGGAGCATGCCTCTCCCTAGGCCACTGCAGCTTCCTGCTGGGGTCAGAAGAGCGTGCCTCTCCCCAAACCCCGTGCAGCAGCTGTATGTGCAACAGCCCTGGGCCCCTGCATGGGGCTAATTAGGCAGCTGCGCATGTTAGAGGGAACCTTGGTTACTACCTACCCTGGCATTCTGTGCCTCTTGTAGTTCCTGTATTCTTTGCAGTCTTGCCTTGTGATCCATCTTCTCAAATATTTTAACTTTCCCCAGTACAGATTTTGGAGCACCGTCTTGTCCAGCTGCATCTTCCTCTGGATTTTCCTCTTCCTCTGTGGCTAGGACTGCTGGCTGAGATGTCTTCAGTATAGGACGTCCAAAGGCAGGTTTCACAGAAATAGGAGGAGGTGCTGCCCTGGATGAAGTCTCATTGCTGACAATGTTAGAGCTATTTGTTTTGGGTTCATAGTTCTTGGGAAAGTCATATACATCTTCTTTGTTTTGTACTTTACCCTGTAGATATTAAGAACACACTGAAGTTTACAAATAGCAGCATCTTTATAGGAGTATTTTCATTTGACATTGGTTATATTGCTTGTGCATTTTTGTATTGCCCATCTTTGTACTGCCCATGAATCAGAGCACTGAGTATTTAAGTATATAGAAGCTGGGCCATTGACTTAAATAGGGACAGAACGAGTCACATCACGTTTTACATTATTCTGGAAAGAAAAGAGAAAGAACAAGAAGAATTAGAGCAAGAGGTTTTTCTGGATTATTTGGAGAGAATATTCTTCCAACCCAAGACTGTTACACAGGACACATACCTATTCTCTCTGCAATCAGCATTTCATTTACACGTACTGCAACCCAGCCCAACCGCTATTGCCTAGGCACATTTGAAAGGATGATTGTTTAACTGTCTAGTCAGTGTATTTTGTGCAACACAGACCAATGCTAGTGCCCACCTCTATGGAGAGAGCCAGAGGGCTGCAACACCCATTTTTAAGATGCTATTGGAGCACAGGTCAGCACTACTACTTAAAAAGTAATAATAATAATAATAATAATAAAAAAAAAACAAAAGAGGATTTCCTAACAGGCTGCTGCAATTCTTAACCAGCTCCCAGAGCTTATTCAATTCTAGAAGGAGGAATGACTTATGGTATGTCTAAACTTTTCTCCAACAGAGATATTCAGGAAGAACTTTGTTTTGAGCTTGGAAACGGAGCGAGAGTGCCAGAATTCCCATGGGGAAGAGTTCAGGAGAGAAATAAGTAGTTTTCCAGTTAGCCACACTGTCACCAAACCCTCTAATGAAACATGTGGTACCATTTCTAAATCTCAAAAATTCCCTTCCCAATGAGCCACCAAGCTCTTCCAACAGTTCACAGTCCTCTTTGTCAACTTCCCTTCTTTCTTACGCCCAAACTGCATTTTAACTGTCACCCTACTAGAAGAAACATAGCCCATGATGTACAGGTGGGTTCTTTAGAAAGAGGAGCTCTATCTTCAAACTGTTTTCCACATATTACCTTAGGTGGCTCGGGCTTGAATGCTGGAGGTGGGCTGGGATCTCTAAGTATCTCTCTGCTACCAGCCCTTCTCATTTGAGCTTTTGGTTCTGGGCTGGCTTTTCTTATACTCTATGAAAATATAAGAAGTTAACCACAAGAATATGCACCGGTCCTACAACTGACAGGTACTTTTTTCCCCTCTTCCCCCCCCCCCCCCATAAATGCTGGGTTTCTGTTATTCCTCTTCAGCTCATCTGATGAAGTGGGTTTTGCCCACAAAAGCTCATGATACTTATATATTTGTTAGTCTCTAAGGTGCCACAGGACTTACTCATTTTTAAGACTAACATAGCTACCCTGCTAAGAATATTCATGTAATTCTGGGCCAGTTATCACTGGTCACGTGATTGGCAATGACAAGACCACTATCACTGTGAAACTTAACATCTGCACTTTAGGTGACACTATCAATGAAACTAGAGAGTTAGACAAGGCAGCATAACTTTTATGCTAGAATTACTATACCTTTATAATTCTGTATCATAGCTACCAATGCTGCAGTTGGAATCACATATTTTCTTAGGCACCAATTACAAGAGACATTTTCTATTACTACATTACAACACACATGACTTTCAGGAAGTCACTCTTGATAACAGTTACCTCCTCTTGGTATACAGGCTCAGAAGACCGGCTAATAGAGGAAACATTTGGTTCATCTGCTGGCTCATCAAGCTCATTGTCCGTGTATGCACCTCCTTCCCCATCTGTGTCTTCCAAGTCACTGATCAAGCGGCTGTCACAGCTCAGGTAGTCAGCACCCATAGCTGTTAGATATGACATGCGATCGTCCATGTCATCATCTCCTCCTTCTAACTATAAGAGTGGAAGGATTAGGTTTGACTTATTCCCCATTTTAGTCTGCAGTAACATTTATGGTACACAACATACAAAAACCAGAAGCACATGAAACTGCCCTCTCAGGAACATGAAAACACCAATAAAAAGTTAATATGCGTGCCCTATTAGCAGCTATATGCCTTGGTTTTAATAAGAGGAGCAACATGTTATTTTTTAAAAGGGTAAACACTTTTCCAGTACTTTTTTCAGTGGCACATCCACTATGAACTGTTTGACCACATACCTTTCCTTCTGAAACCCATACTGCTTCAACTTGCTGTTGCTGAATTGTATCTTTGAGACTGCCATACCAGCTATCATTGGCTGAATTCAAGTTGATGGTAGCTGTAGACATTTAAAAAAAATATATATATATATGCATTACTATTTTCATATTTTTTTTCTATTCATTCAAAGTCCTCAGTGCACCTACTTTATCCAGTCTTTTCCATATGACAAGGTTTTGGGTGATGCAAGAAAATTATATGATCATTTTTACAAGATCATTTTCTGAAGGACAGTGTTTACACTTTTGTTGACTTGGATGGAAGGAATGTCTGAACAAATACTAGCCCTTGCATTAACTTTTTTTCCAGGAATAGTTTTATTACAGTAGTAAAGTTCAGTTTGAACATTTCTTTATAATGAAGTACATCAAGACTGTGAACTTCTAATTGTCTAATAAGGATTTTACATAAATAAAGGTTACAGTATAGATGATTTCTTATTCAGAACAATATTAATTTAGTTGCTCAAATACACGCACTCTTCCTCCTACATCCACCACTCTACTGGAAGAATTAGAAACAGATTCTTGCTTACCTGTAAAAAAATGGGAGCTAGTCTTCTTCAGCTTATTTGCTTGATCATAAAGCTTTCGGGAACTCTTGTTAGATGTAGGACTTAGCCTTTGTCTCATAGTTTTCACTCCCTGTTTACTGTCTGGGTTGAAGAAGACTACAATTGGGAACCACTGGGTATAGTTCAACATATCCACTGCTTTCGGAGTCACATCCAACAAAGCATGTTTATTCTGTTAACAAGAAGAGGATATGAAGAAAATGGAAAACCTGCTGGAGAGATAGTGCAGATGGTCTGAAATTATTAGAAGTATTCAAGTTGTAGAGACTATAAATTTGAATACAGAACCAGAACGTTGTCTGGTGAAGAGACTTTTTTAGCTTCAATGCCCAGGTCAGCCCAGTAGTTGGTAAACAAAAGTGCTGGTATGCTTCCGTCCCAACCATGGCCGTAACAGACCTAAATCTCACCCCATAATTCCACCACATGCTGTGAATACAACAGGCACTTCCCCTCTCCTTTCACATACATTTTTGGACATTCAAAAATCAAACAGTATAAGACCGTGGTATTTAATATTGGGCAATTCAGCACACCAGAGAAACATGATTACCAATGGCTGAAAGCTGAAGCTAGATAAAGACAGACATATTTAACAGAGTAATTAGCCATTGGAACAATTTATCAAGAGTCATGGTAGATTCTCCATCTCTGACCATTTTTAAATCAAGATTAGAAAAACATCCAAAAGACCAGCGCTAGGAATATTTTGTGGAAGTTTCGTGGCCTGCACTACACAGGTGGTCAGTCTGGATAAGCAGAGTGATCCCTTCTGGCCTCCTTGACTCAGATACAAACATTCTAACTCTGATATTGTGCACACCTGTTTGACTCTGCTTCCTCTTTCTCTACAGTATTCCCTTCACTCTTTCAGTATCTTCCTTTTATTTGCATATACATTTTCTTATTCCCATCCTCCCCATCTCTTTATTTTGCCCTTGCACACTCATTGTCTTCCCTCACCACAATTCTTTCCCCCGTCTTTGGGCTGCTACTCATGTTGAGTGAGTATGCAGTACACAGAGCTTACATTTTCTGCTGGTTACTGCCTCCTACCTATACTACCAAAACTTAAAGCAAATATCCTCTGTATGGACCTCATCCCATACGAACTATATTCTGGGAAAGCTTCTGCTGTGAAATCCACTTAAGTCAAGGGGAGTTTTGAATACATACCAGCCCTTGAATTATTATTTTTTTCAGGTACATAAGAACAGCCATACTGGGTCAGATCAAAGGTCCATCCAGCCCAGTATCCTGTCTGCCGACAGTGGCCAAAGCCAGGTGCTCCAGAGGGAGTGAATCGAACAGGTAATGATCAAGCGATCTCTCTCCTGCCATCCATCTCCACCCTCTGACAAACAGAAGCTAGGGACACCATTCCTTACCCATACTGGCTAATAGCCAGGGCTTGCCAAACCACGGCGAGCCCCGCTCACCAGCCGCACTGTCTGGCTGAACCCAGCTCTTCTGGGTTACAATCTACTCGCCACAGACGAGTAGATTGTATTATTTGTGGAGCGCTGCTAATAGCCATCAATGGACTTAACCTCCATGAATTTATCTAGTTCTCTTTTAAACCCTGTTATAGTCCTAGCCTTCACAACCTCCTCAGGCAAGGAGTTCCACAGATTGACTATGCGCTGTGTGAAGAAGAACTTCCTTTTATTTGTTTTAAAATAAAATAGTTTTATTACAGTAGTAAAGTTAAAAATGAACATTTCTTTATCATGAAATACATCAAGACGGTGAACTCCTAATCGTCTAATAAGGATTTTACATGAACAAAGGTTACAGTAAAGATGATTTCTTATTCAGAACAATATTAATTTAGCTGCTCAAATACACACGCTCTTCCTCCTACATCCATCACTCTATTGGAAGAAGAATTAGAACTCAATCAGAGTTTTGCCATTAACTTCAGTGGGGTCATAATTTCATCCCAGCACCTATTATTTCTTTTACCTACGGGGGTCTCTCTCCCTCAGGCATCCTGGTTGCCATCCCTGGACTCTTGAGCTCCCATGATAATCTTTAAAAGTCAGCATTTGCTGACGTTACACACACTTCTACCTATTTCCCATTTCAAGTATGTAGGCAGTAAGTGTTGTCAAATATCGACTTTTTAATGACTACAACTGGAGCTGAGGATGAAGGTAAGGGTGACCCTGGAAATAATAGGGTCTCTCTCTCACAAAGATAATTGTGGTGCAGGCAGGTATATCCGCTCTTAGCTTTAATCCAGCTGGCATGGCTAACGGTGACAAACATGTGGCAGCACAGACTTTAGCCTGTACTATCAGCTACCGTATATAACCAGAGCCCTCAGCAGGTTTATAGTGGGGCAATCACATCTTCATTACTCTTACTGCACATTCTAGCTAGCTTAAAGCTAGCATGAACATGCTTACCTGCCCTACAATTACACCTTCACTCATAGTGCACACCTACCCATAGATATAGTACAGCCAGGGTGCCATTCTGGAACATTCCAGCTCTACTCAAGCACTGGATTCTGGTGTAGTTTAAATTTAGGCAAGTCCATAATAGATTTTTTTAAAAATTTGAACATTTTAATTGGATTAATACGGGGCCAAATTCAGGGCTAACATAAGTGGGTCGGTCTCGGTCTCTCGGTCTCACTCATATATATATATATATATATAAAAAAGACTGGTTTCCCCACAGCTCTGCCTTAATTTTAAATGCATGCTAACACATTTATTTTCTTGCATATTAACATGTCGGAATTCTTTCTCCAAGTTTTTAGGAGCAAAAATAAAACAAAGACCTGCTTTTGACAGCAAATGTTTTTCAAACAGAAATACTTTACCTGCTCGATAATTTGCCTCACAGTGTTCAAACGCACGACACCAGTTGATTTCTCTGAACCTGCATCTTTAGGTTCCGTCTCTAAAATGACAACAGGTTTTTTTTTTTTCAGTTATGTAATGAGTGTTCAAAATACCATCCTCTCCTCCCCCAACATTCAATGCTGAAGAGCCAAACTGCTGAAGAAAGAGGAATGAATGACTTACTGGCAATTTGATACAGATCAGGTAAGTCGTTTGACAGCTTTTCCATTGCTAGATCCGCTATGGGACCAAATATCACCACAGGTCTCTTAAAACCAGCTGAAAAAAGAAATATTTAGAGGGAAGATCTTTACATATAAAAATCACATGGAAACAAACATGCAAAAAAGGCTCAATTTAATGTTTAAGATTAATATACAGGAATTATCTGGGGTAAGCTCCACATTATGTATTTTACACACATACACATAGCTCCCTTTCTATCTTTTGGTTCCCAGTGATTCATGCAGGACCCTTCATAATGTGAAAACCTCCTGTATGACTTGAGGGACAACATTCCCGCCCATCCTGGCTAATAGCCATTGATGGACCTATCTTCTATGAATTTATCTAACTCTTTTTTGAACCTTGTCAAAGTCCTGGTCTTCACAATATCTGGCAAGGAGTTCCACAGGTTGACAGTACGATATGTGAAGAAATACTTCCTTTTGTTTGTTTTAAACCTGCTGCCTATTACATTTCATTTGGTGATCCCAGTTCTTGTATTCTGGGAACAAGTAAATAACTTTATCTATTCTAGTCGTTATTTTATAGACCTCTATTCTTATCCCCCTTTAGTCCTCTCTTTTCCAAGCTGAAAATATGGAAACTATGTTAAAAGCAATAGGATTGCACCAGTAACTGAGTGTTGTATTTGCCCTAAAGAATCATCATTACTGGTGTCAATGAATGAGCCATTAAGAACCCAGCTAGACTTCCACATCCCAGGTTATGTTTTCAAGGCTGGCCATAAAAATACCCAAAACATAACCCATATTTTTTCTTCTGAAGTGAACAAATTTGATCTAGAAGCGAAGAGATGACAAAAATGGACTTCCAAAACACAGTGCTTCGAGTGGCACTTTTTAGAACAGAGAACATTCTATTCAGAAGTTTGCATTGTGACTTGGAGAATAGCATGTTATCATTTTCTGTTATACTTTAAATTTGGCCTAGAGTCCAGGGTGTGTCGTGCTATTTCTTATGTTGTCACATAAATGACAGTAATATTTGAGCAATAACAGGTAGCTATGAATAGGTGCTCCGTTCTGCAAACTTTCACCCACCTTCTCGCAGCAGAACTCGCTCGTAGGCTGGGAACTTTGTGCTAACAGATGCAATTGCAGTGAGATCTTCACGACTCTTTCTCAGATTCTTTTTCACTGCAGATCGTTGCCCACGCATTCTCCAGAAATCTGCCCTGTCACTTGAGCCATCTCTTTGGGAATTCTGAACACTGGCCATCTGCTCAGCTCTGAAAGAAACACCGGGGAATCAATTTGAAACATGTAATAAAAGGAAAACATGCCACTCTAAAGGAATACAAGATATGAATTTGTATCTACAGTGGAGAACTCGGAAGGTGAGCAATCGTGGTGGGGCATCCAGGGATTCTTGCTCTGAAGAAGGCAGAGATGCTCTGACTTGCCCCAGCTTGAAGGTTTGTTGTGCACGAATCAATCCATTGGCTGCTAAGTCAACTGACAAACGTAATGTATGCCAAGGAGCTGCTCAAGGAACAGGCCGTGTAGATGGAAATGGAAAGCGAGGAAATAATACATCATGAGGAACAAATTGCCTAATGACCACTTCCAGTTCTCCATTATCTCTTCCTCAGACACCTCAAATTGAGTCCAGAAAGCCCCCTTGCTCAGATCACTATAAGTAGTAGTAGACTAAAATGCACTACATAGGAAAGGCAAATCAAGCAGGACATCCCATGACTTTGCAGTATAACTTCCATAACTTTAGGAACTTTTGTACAGGAGAATTGAGGGTTTTTTTAAAAAATAAAACTGTGATATGTCTTCCATATAGTCACTTAGATACAACTTTACTGCACTCTTAAATTCTTCATAAAACCACACCACATAACAAAGCACTTTTTAAAAAATCTGAATTAACTTGGGTTTGTGAAAACAAACATTTTTTGGGTGCTAAAAGTCCCACAATAGTTCAGTCACCCTTAGAACTTCAAATAATACAATTAAAACAGTCTACACACTAAAACACTTTCCCTAAGAACATGCAGCATACAAAAAAGTATTAGAGGCTTTTTCTGTAGCCCTCATCACTGTAATACCTGAGTGGCTTTCATACTAGGGATGTAGAATCCCATTTAAAATGGTAAACATACAGTTTAACCGGTTAACTGGTTAACCAGTCCACTGTGATGTGAGCAGGGGGAGCTGCTAGAGTGGCATGGCAGGCCTGGCCGGGCGGGGCCCACTGCACCACATCACAGGTGGCAGCTGCTCCAGCTGGGTGGGATATTGGTTACCCCTTTATATACCTATCTCATGTGCTAATTAATTATCTTGCTCTCCCCTTTAATTTCAGGTTGAAATGTATTAATTCCCATTTTTCAGATGGCGAACAAAAGTATGGCGAAAGATCTCACAGGAAGTCTACAGGAGAGCTGGGATTAGAGATCCAGATCTCACAAGTCTGTGCTCTAGATATTCCCTGCAATGCCATCTTTGCTTAGCTATTACTGACCAGTTCCATCGTTTAAAAGTGAATTGAGCATGCACTACTGTTATGAATGGGATTGCTTGAAAGAGACAATTATAGAATACTAGAACTGGAAGAGACTTTAAGGGGTCATCAAGTCCAGTCTCCTGCCCTCACAGCTGGACCAACCACCATACTGACCATCACTGACAGGCGTTTATCTAGTCTGCTCTTAAATATCTCTAATGACAGCCTCCCTAGACAATGTATTCCAGTGTTTAACCACCCTGACAGTTAGGAAGTTTTTCCTAATGTCATTGTGGCCACGTTCTTTCCCCTCTTTCCTCTCCCAAATGGGTTATATAAATGGTTAATGAGGTGATACTAAAAAGTGAGTTGGGTAAAAAAACCCTCATTTTAAATTTTGGATCAGAGGGTGAGAAATCAGTGTACCTGCTTTTATTTGGAATGATGCCCTTTTCCAGTTCATTTCCAATTCTCACCGCCAGCCAGTTACCAAGTTTGCCATCGTACAGTGTATCAACTACTCGGAAGATCTCCCCTCTGGTGAATGCCAAACTCTGTGGAGATTCCTTCTCACATTCAAAATGACTCCTTATGAAAAATGAATCCCCTCTGCCACAAGCCATTATGTCTCTATACACTGAAAGACAAGATATCATACAGTTGAACTTGATTGCTAAATAGTGATCCCATACCACCAATAGCCTTCTATAGCAGAACAAGGTATTTTACTCACCTGCACTTCAAGCCTAGTATCTTAAATACTTTAAGGTTAGTGAAGAAGAAATTAAACTGTTATTCTAACCACCTCTGTGCAATTTCTCCCCTTCACCGTAAGGGTGGGAAAGAAAAGGTGGACTGTTCCCTGTGCCAACCCATCCTTGTATTCCTTAAAAGCTCTTCCACCCCCACCCCTCCTTCCATCTAGTTCGCTCTGGAACTTGCCAACATGGTTGCTTTAGTCAGTCAATGGAAGTGAGGGATGCACTGCAGTACAGACACAAAACTGTTTTCCCTGCCACAGGGTCTTTGTCTGCAGAATTCCCAACCATTAACAGCACAGGGAACTTATTTTGAACTGAGATTCCTCATGCAGTCCTGCCAGCTCTCTCTCTCCTGCACACACTCCACATATATAGTAGATGAAGGCAATTAAGAAGTATTTTAAAAAGTGAGCATGAGAAAGATCAATAATATTGTCCCCAGCAAAACACAGCTGAGTTGAAGGGCCCACTGTTCTTTTCAGTGCCCATCAGTGAATCATAACAAAACATTGTCACACCTTTGGTGCCAGGGACCTACCGTCATATTTGCTCTGAGCCAAAATGGTCACAATTTCCCCCTTGGGAATTTCTAATAGGTAGAGAACAGCATCCTCCCGGACAATGCCTCTAAAATCCTGTGTATTTACCTAAAGCAAAAGAAAAGATTTAAGGAAAAGTTAGTCTAATACAGGCAGTCCCTGGGTTACATGCAAGATAGGGACTGTAGGTTTGTTCTTAAGTTGAATTTGTACGTAACTCGGAACTGGCTCCAGATTCAGCCGCTGCTGCTGAAACTGACCAGGGGCTGACTACAGGAAGCCCGGAGGCAGAGTTGCTCTGCCCCCAGCTTCCTGGAATCAGCCACTGATCAATTTCAACAGCAGCTGAATCTGGAGCCTGGGACAGAACAGCTGGGGCGCTGCCGGGTAGGTCCCCCCAGGACCAACCCGGCAGCACCCCAGCTGCTCTACCCCAGGCGTCCACAACAAAAGCCTGGTCTGCTGGGGGGGGGGGGGGGCGCGCACTAGTTGCGCCCCCCCCCCCCAGCAGACCAGGGAGACCCGGAGCAAAGCCGCGGAGGCGGCGGGGTCCCGCGCCTCCAAGGCTTTGCTCCGGGTGCCCCTGGTCTGCTGGGGGGAGGGTCCCCAGCAGACCAGGGACACCCAGAGCAAAGCTGCAGAGGCGGCAGGGTCCCGCGCCTCCAAGGCTTTGCTCCGGACCCCCCCAGCGGACCAGGGACACCCAGAGCAGCTTTTCTCACCCCGGAGGATGCGGTGGCGGGACCACTGCGCGTCTGAGTGGTCCCGCCACCCGCGAGTTCTGGGGCGAGAAAAGCCCCGTTTGTAAGTGCGGATCCGACATAAGTCGGATCCGCGTAACTCGGGGACTGCCTGTACATTCCTAGAAGAGGAAAGGAAGAGGCTGTTTTATTATCATTTAAAAACCATCACCAATATAGAGGTTTATTGCAAAGTACACGATGGGAGGTATGGAGAAGATAGACTGCCTATAACTAAGAGTGACATCCTGAGAGCGCCCTGCTGTTAGGGGCACTCTGTGAACAGCTATCAAATACCTGAACATGAGCACAGATGGCTAACGTGCATAATAAAGGCCCATTTCCAATTAAGGTTATATTTATTTTCACATAGAATGCCCTGTAGTTATATATCTTCTGTAGTTAAAATCCCACCTATTCCAAGAATACTGTTGAGTAAGTCAACGTTTCTCAAACTGAGGTCCCTAGACCCCTAGTGGTCCATGAGGGAAACTCCAAGGGGTCCGTGGCCCCGCTGATCAACTCTTCCCCCACTCTCCCAGTTCTTCCTGTGGCCCACAGCAAATGCAGGCTGCCCACCTGCTTTGGTTCCACACAGCCTCCAGAAGCGGCTGCCAGGTCTCTACACCTCCAGGTACAGGGGAGACCAGGGAGGCTCTGTGTGCGGAGCCCTGCCTGAGTGCCAGCTCTGCGGTTCCTACTGGCCATGAAGCATGGCCAATGGGAGCTGCAGAGGTGGCACACAGAGCCTCCCCAGTCGCCCCTACACCTAGGGCCTGCAGAGACCTTATAGATGCTTCTGGGAGCTGAAGTAAGCGTCACCCTGCATCAAAAACTCTCTCCTGGATCCCACACCTCTCACCTAGGCACCTCAATCCCTAGTCTCACCACAGAGCCTGAATTCCCAGCCAGAGCTCTCACCCACCATCATGCCAATTGCCCACCCCAGCCTGAAGTCTCCTCCCACATCCCAAACCCCTCTTTCCCAGCCCCACTCCAGAGCCCACACTACCCTTTCACCCCAAACTCCTGACATCCCTGTGAAAATGAGTGAGCAACAGAGGGAGGAGGGACGAAGGGGCAGGGTCTTAGAGAAGGAGCAAGGAGGGTCCCAAATATTTTTAAATCAAAATGGGGGTCCTTGGGTTGCTAAAGGTTGAGAACAGCTATGCTAAGTGATCCAAGAACTTCAAGTAATTAGATGCACTAGTGTGCTCCAATTCATCACAAGGTTGTATGCTAGTATCAGTATCATCCAGACACTGTCTGGTCACCTAGACTTGGTCTACACAAGGCCAGACAAGTTGGCTTAATGTACACAACTCTAGCTATGAAATGTGTAGCTGGAGTCGACTTTCCTTAAGCGGAGCCTTGGTAGCATCCATACTACGGGAGTCTGACAGCAGCAAAACACTCCCATCAGCTTCCGTTACTCCTTGCAATAAAGAGGAGTACTGGATGTCAGCAGGAGCTGCCCTCAGCATTCAATTTATGCATCTATACTACACCCGCTAAATCTAATGCCAGAAGAACACCCTCCGGAGTGCCCCTAGAGTTGTGAGCACAGCATGGCTTTCTGTGGTTGCCTCTCCACTTCCCACACCCTCCCTCTTTCCCCTGTGTGTCTCAGTTGTTTATTTGGACATGAAAGCGAGGTCCATTCCCTTGGAACAATTATGAGTGCAGGAGCTCCCAGGGCTAGGTGTTTGGGCTAATCAGAGTCTAACTGCAGGAGGAAAAACGAGACAGGAAAGGAGAATCTACACTTCAGAAAGGATTTACTATTTCAAAATCTGCCCATGCCAGCAGTTGGTTGGAGAGAGGAAAACACAAGAAGCAGGAAAAAGAGGGACTGAGACAGACCCCGCTGAAGTCAGTTCAAATCTTTACTGACTTCAGAGCACTTTGGGATCAGGCCCAAACTCAGGAGGATGACATGACAGACAGAAAGAGGAGAGCCGCAATAGAAGAGGGGGGTGGGTGGGTGTGTCTGTGTATAAAGGTAGGGAGGAAATATTGAGGTCACAAAGACAAAACCTAAATGGATGAAGAGGCTCTGTGGTCTGGTCTCTGAGCTGGAGGGTGGAGAAGTCACTACTGAGTGTATCCACTTCCATCTTTAGGCATTCATGTTGTGTAACATTTATACCAACTATTTCTCCTACTGAATTTTACTTCTGCTGTTGAAATTTAATAAGAATTCAGATTAACAAAAAATCATGCTCCTAGGCAGTGTGGCCTTGTCCCTAGGAATAAAGTAGCACAGATTTTATGGTTTTTCAATACTGATTAAAGTAAAGAAAGCAATTTCTTTCACATGGTATCAAGGAACAAGCAGTGTTAGTTGCAGGATTGAACATTTTTACACTGATACCTTCAGAATCTGATCTCCTTCCTGCAGCCCCTCCTGTTCAGCTGAAGTGCCTTCTTGAATTCCAGCAACAAATATCCCTACATCATTCCCACCTGCCAGCCGGAGACCCACACTATCTCCTTTCTTGAACTTTATCATCTTCGTATTAGGACTAGAGCATTCACATGCAGAAAGAGAGGAAAAAAAAGGAGCCCAATATTATGCATATGACATCAATTATTTGTAGGAAGTAAAGCTTGCTGTCACTCCCTCTATGGTACTTCCATGGACCCATCACTGTACTATCTGAGCATCAGCCTTTTTTGTACATTTCCTCACGGTACCCCTGTGAGGCAGGGTAGCGTTATTATCCCCACTGCACAGATGGGGAACTGAGGTATAGAGAGGCTATGTGACTTGCCCCAGGTTACGGAGAATGACTGTGGTATAACTGGGAATTGAATCCAGGCCTTTTCAGTCCTTAGCTAGCACCGTAAGCACTAGACCATTTGCCTCACAGAAAGAGCTGCTTTAAAGGAGACGAATTTCAATGAATTATGAGTAATCACACAGATTTTTTCCTCTTCACATTATGCAGAATGCAGTGTACTATCTACCAGGTAATTAATAAGAGAGTCAGAGAAGATGGAAGTTTTCAGACTCTCTTCTGCTGGCAGCGTGTCAAGAATGCCCAATTGGTAAATAAAACCAAACCTCTCTTCTTCCAAGGAGACTAGGAAGTAATGGAGTAAGTTCAGTTTTTTCTTTGCCAGAAATGCTGGATGACCTTTAAATACTTGGAGGACACTGCCTTTCTGTTATGATTCACTCAACATACCAGTCAGCACCTGGACCATTAATTCTCTTCAACTGAACCAGAACTAAACGCTGATGTATCAATATGTATCCATATCTGTAATACACAGGACTTGACTCTGAGACAGCCTTTCAAGAGGTTAACCAGTTCTCAGATTGTTAAACCCACTCTCTGCTGGAGCTACGGAATAAACAGATCTCAGATTCCCCTTCTTTAGGGCTTACTCCTGCACTCCAAATTGCCAACTGATTTATTACTGTGTCCCCAACACCAGCCCATTTCCCCATTTCATAATTTACATAAAGAAAAGAAGGTGTCCAGGTTGTATTCCGATAAACCACCTTACTGATTTCAGCTATCGGGTTCTAGAAAGTCTTAAGCGCAAAAGATCAACATTATCGCCTTTAATTTGAGAGGAGATTAAAATATCAGGTGCCAGGTGAACAGACATTCTGTTCCTACTTTTCATTATGCAGATTCCATAGCTGCATAGAGTACATGTAACACCGATGGGCAGAATCGAACCTGGGACTTATGGAGCTTAGTGCATGGGCCTCTACTGCATGAGCTAAAAGTTCATAATATTGTCTAAGTGGTCTCATTGTCACTAGATGGGACAATACACCACATCCAGTAGGTGTGTGGATTACATACACTAACCAAGGATTTAGAGAATACATATTTATTGCAAAAACCTCCAGCTTGTGCATGCACAACTGTGGCATGGGTCTGTGCAAAAGAAGGCATGCACACACAATCACCCAAGGCCTTAATTTACAATGATCCAGCCTCTAACATTTTTTTCCAAAGTTATCATGCCCTTTTTATAGATTATGTTTCTCTTTGTAGCTCATATTTTTGGATATTAGAGACCATAGTTTACAACAGAAGAGGAGGTCCAAGGCCCATGCACAAAGATATATTTGCAAGTGAAATTACTGTGATCGTACATGCAAATTGCAAAGGAAGGTGGTATTTAACTACAGGTGGAACCTCTCTGGTCCAGAAACATCCATGGTCCGGCAGGATTTTCCTGGATCAAAGAGCCCAGTGGCAGGGAGCGATCCAGGCCCCGGTGGCATCCTGCCGCTCCAGAGCAGCATTGGAGCCCCACCACCTCAACAACCTCAGAGTAGTGGAGCCCCAGTGACCCTGGGCAGGCTGTGGAGCCAGGAGTCTGGCAGTGGGGGGTTGGGAAGCCCTACGTCCAAGAGGGGAGCTCTTCTGGGTCTGCTGACGGACCCTGGGAGAGTCCAGAGTTAGTCAGCACAGGGGCGGAATTAACCTCCTTTCATCTGGCAAGCTCCCTCTTTTGGGACCGGTCAGGTCCCCAGGGTGCCGGACCAGGAGGTCCAACCTGTAGCAGCATTTATGATCCCTCAGTCTATAAAATCAGAGACTGTACATATAAATACAGGGGCATGTATCTACTGCACATATATTAGGCCTCCTTTTTAGAACTAAATTGATCTTAGATGTTATGTTGTTAGTCAGCTATTTAACACAGAAACCAAGTTATCTTTTCTTGGCATAAGACTATTTAGGGGAAAACCTCTACAAATGCATGAAGAAACCAGCCCAAAGCAGCAGCAACAACAAAAATATGGATAGATGGCGAGAAAAAAAAAACACAACAGATTTTGAAAGAAGCATACCCGTATATTGCTTCATCTTCAGGACTAGGCTGAAGAAAAGTTCTTGGGGCAACTTTTGGTTGAGACACTGTATGTAAAAACCAGAAAATTATCTAACTGGATGAAACAAGACACAAAAGAATGAAAGCTTTTCAGTTAAAGGCAGCAATTACAACAATATCAAATACGCCACCAAAGAGTGCAGCTCTGCAGTATCCAAAGTAAAAAGCAGCTAAAGGATAAATGTCAAGGCAGTGAATTAATTTATGATCTCAGACTCATCTCCTAGTCAAGCATGTAATCCTTCTAAAATGGGTTCCCTCCCCCAGTTTTATCGGTCAGGAACCGGTTATTCAATATCTTGCTCCAATTGTCCTCTTTTAGGTGTCCCCAAAAGCCAGTCAGCCTGCCAATCAAGGACGTTGGATGTGAGTTCCCTCTGAGCCCATCAGAGCCAACTGTAAATCAGCTGGGGAAGATGTGGATAAGAGAGGCCTTCAGAGCCTACCTTCCTGGGAGATAACAGAGCCAGGATTTTGTCAGTACAATTATATAGATTCACTTCTGAAGATAAAGAGCACTCAGCTACATTTAACCTTCGTGCTTATCTTTAGCTCTCTCCCCTCTTCTCTTTTCAATGGAATAAAGACTTGGTTATTTAGTTCTTTATTATAGATAAGAAAAAACTTAGGCAGCTCTGCACAGGAATTGCCATGCCAAATCAGACCCATGGTCCATCTAGTCCAACATCTCATCTCTGACAGTGGTTAGGACCAGGTGAGGAAAATGCAAAACATCCTGTAATGAACAATTATGGAATCATCGGAAAGGCCCCAGGAAAAATGTTTTCCTAACACCTTCCAGTCAGTGTTTGGCTTAATTCCTGAAGCACAAGGGTTTATACCCTTTGGAATTTCCCTCTCCCCCATCTAACAGGTTTTATTTGCAGGGGGGAAAAAAAAAACTCAAATGGGACATTTTAGCTCTGACCTGACAGGTCCTCTTTGTACTTTGGTTCTTTGTTTGTGTCAGCGGCCATGACAGCGACAGCAGCAGCTATCTCACTGGTTGATTTAAAAGGTGTGGGCGTTGCTCCCATCTTCGACAACCTGTTTGGTGGATCCTCGTTTGTACTTAATAAAAAGAACAATCAATTGAAAACATTAAAACAAAAACTTGGTCCACATTAAAATGTTTTCTTTAGTACGAAAAAGAAGAGTAGCGCTTCTTACTTTGGCTTTTCCTTTAGTTTTTCATTAGACGAATGAGAGTCAAAGTCAGAGTGATGCAACTTTTGGTCCTCTTGAGGGGAACTTGATCGGTTTGACTCAATTTCGGAAATATCTAGTGAGAACAAGAGTACAGCAAGTCTGATAAGAGATAGGTCTTCAATTTCATTGCACATTTATTCACATCTGCTTACTGGGGCATCTCAAGATACAAAAGTGTTAAATACTTATACATTCTGTTCCTCTCTGGAAAAAAAAAAAAAAAAGATTTGACTGTGTCTGGGGATAGGAGGAGAATTGACCTGCACCTCTTAAAGCTTATATGTCACACAAAATATTTAGGGGAGGTGTTTTCTTGTTTGTTTTTTTCACAACAGAAATTCCAAGGAGTAATCAAAATCAAGTTAAACTTTTCCCAACTAGTATTAATATCCTACATGTTTGAGCTCTTGCTAGAAACACCTCCCCCAACCATATAGAGGTCTATCTTTATTGTCCTAGAAATGAGAGAAATGTAAAAATGAAGATAGTGGTTGCCCAGAACTGAAACTGAATCTTACACAGAAAAAAAGGTTAAATGAAAAAAAAAATGGCCTGTATCATTTCCCTCCCCATCCTCTCCTTTGAAAGTGCAGAGGGTTCACTGTTAAACAACATGAAGCTGAGCTGTTAAATGCCTTTCAAAGAGAGACAATCAATTTTTCCTATAGCCCACAAATCCAGGCCACAGTGCCAGTCTCATTCTCTGAAGAAAATGCTCCAAGAAGCTGCACTGAATATTCTCACACCAGAGACACACTTCTTGAATCAATTAACAGCATCATGTTTCCTTCCAGTGAGGCACCAGCACCTTCCCCAGTGCAAGTTATGCTGAGAGGGACTATTCATATGAAAAAGATCCAGGAAGCTGCTATGAGAAGGCTAAGCTGGATCCCCCAGGACTGCTGAGTCCATAACTGAGTCCTTCCCTAAAAAGCTGGGAGAAGTGTCCTGGGGGGTGGGGTGGGGGGGGGGGGGGAAGGAGTAGAGAAACTAAAATTGAGCTCATCCCATCATTGTCATGGTTTGGGATTTGAATTAAAATGACTCTCCTTCTAGTCACAGAGGAGTTGTTGTTTAGTCAACATTACTCATGAATCAGCTAGAAACATCACTGAATGACACAAGACCGGGCCTTCCGCAGAACAGCTGCAATACAGGAACCAATCAAAGGTGGCACTTGCATTACCCCTGTGAAAAACACTGTATACAAACAGCTTCACATGCTGTTTATACATGAAGTAGAATTGATATTACCTTTTAGCCCAGGAGTGGGGAACCTAAGGCCCACAGCCAGATGTGGCCCCCGTCTTGCCTGGATCTGGACCCCAAAGATCAGGGCTCCCCTCCTTCCACAGCATTGGGGAGACCGTGCTGGGTCTCCAGCCTCCCTACCATTCTCCTGTGGGGCTGAAGCACACAAAATCTTCTAGCTTGGGTTCCCCCCCCCCCAAGGCTCTGATGTGCGAGGGGGAAGTGGGGAGTGTCTTTCTCCTTTTCCGTTGGAGTCATGTCAGTGAGGGTCTGCTTTCGGTTTTGATTTTTTGGCTTCTCACTTGTGTGCAGCCCTAATTGATTTTTCTGTGGGTCAGAGGCCCCCAACCCAAAAAAGGTTCCACACTTCTATTTTAGCCCTAAGACTCCTCACCTTCTATTTCCGAGTCACTGTCATGCAACGAAGGGATATTGAGTAGTGTCTGTTTTCTGTCCCTCATCACTACCAACTGGAGTTTTCCTCGTGATCTTTCAATCAATTTTCGGGCATCAGCTAATGACATATTCTCTGTCACTGTTCCATTAATCTGTACATTTAAGGCAGAAGTACTATTATAAGCAAACAATTAAGAACACAAATGGTAATAACAAGTCATCTCAAAGCTGGTATCTCCTTTCCAGTTAGCAGATTTTCTAGTTAGGTTTTCAAAAAACACCTCAGCCCAGAAAGAAGAATTGCAACAAATACATGCAGCTTCACCATGCCTTTGTCCACAACACACCTTGAGTATTATGTCTCCTTCATATAGATTACCATCTTTTGTTGCCAGGCCAGTACTGGTCATTTCTTTTATGAAAATCTGACTTCCAAGTCGAAGACCATACTCTAGAAAATGAAGAAAAAAATCCACAGCCTGTAATTTCGCAAAACGAATAAGTGTTTATATCTAATAACTATGCTGAATACACAATCACATGCAACTAGGAATGTAATAGTGTAAGTTGATTAACCAATAAGCAAAAGCTTCTAGGTTAATGCTATAGACTTCATGTATTCCTCCCCCCACCGCCGCCAGTAAATTTTTTAGCAGGCTGGCCAGCAGCCCGGCTCAGTCTTGGCTTGCGCCAGGTCCAGGTCCAGAGCCCCCGCTGTAGCTCTGTAAACTAAATAAAAAGTGTATTAGGAGCTAGGTGGGCAGGAATCCCAGCTCAGTTCTGACTTGCGTCAGGTCTGGGAGCTCAACTCCCACCCAGACAGGGGCTGCTGCCACCCCGTGCTGCTGCCTCTGTATCAGAGGCAGCAGCACAGCGCAACAAGCAGCCAGTGTGCAAGGGGAGCTGGTTTTTAAACTGACTCCCCTCACTGACCAGCTCCCTCTTGGCACCCCGCATTGCTGCCTCTGATTCAGAGGCAGCAGTGCAGAGTGGCGGGGGCTCCTTGAGAGTGGGGCTGGAGCCTGGCCCCTGGGTACAATAGAATACTTGAGTAACCATCAAGAATTCATGAGGTTAATCGACTATTCAATTAACCAATAATTAACATCCCTACATGCAACATAGCACATTATTGTAAAAGGGTACCAAGCCCCTTAAGAGGTAACACAGTGAGACATAAGGATGGGACATCAGTTCTACACTCCCAACTATCTCACATTTCACTTTCGTAATGACAAGTTTTTGTACCTAATGGTCCAGATTCTGTCCTGTGCCACATTCTGGGAGTGCAGGAGGCTGGGAAGGGCAGCAGGGGCATCTCAGGGTGAAACTTATGGCTCCCCCATTCTCAAACAGCAGTGGCTCCAGATACGGCCATGTTAGTTGCACTAACTCATGGTAACTTATCGGGGTGGCCCAAAGGATTACTGCGGAGAGGGAGAAGTGATGCAGGGGGGCCAACAGAGGGCAGTCCTCCCCACTGACCACAGCAGTGGCAGGCAGCTCCACTCTGCCCCATCTCCCAGCTTGCTGCGCTTGGCTTCACCATAGAAACAGGAAGCAGAGTGCTCCAGCCTCAGGGCGCTCCACTTCCCACCACCGTGCAAAGTGGAGCACAGCAGGTTGGGAGAGGGCAGCAGGGTGGGAGAGGAGCAGAACAGGCTCCTGATGCCACAGTAAGTGCAGGAGCAACCCCTGCTGCCACTTGGCGCCAGGACTCCCAGCGCTAGGCTTATGTTGCTCAAGGCAGAGGGCTCTGGGCAAAGGAGCAGAGAGGAGGCACAGCAGGGGCAGGGCTTGGTGGAAAGAGTGTAGCGAGGGCAAAGCTGAGGTGGGGCCTGTAGCGAGTAGGGATGTTGGCATATAGTCGAGTAAACAATTAAGCAGGCTCCCCACGAGCACTGGATCCGCCTACCCCCTGCCACGCTCCTGCCTCTGATAGGGCAGAGGCTGGTCCAGAGCAGCAGTCCTCATCGAGGGGCAGGGGGAAGAACCCGAGCTCCCTGTGGACAGAGGCTGCAGCTGCTGACTCCACAGGATGGCAAGCAGAAAGTCTGTGAGGGGAGCTGATTTTTAAATTGGCTCCCCTTGCGGACCAGCTCCCACCTGCCACCTTGTGCTGCAGCCTCTGACCCAGAGGGCTCCCCAAGAGTGGAGTCGGAGCACACTGGCTGCCAGGCCCACCCCCAAGGGCTATCAAATAGTTGTGTAAGATTTCATGCTGTTACAGGACTATTCAATTACACAAACGCTACCATCCCTAAGTAGCAAGAGGCTCCATGCCCAGGTCTCTGGGGGGATGATTGCCTCAGTCCCTAGGGATGGCCCTGATAGGCTCTGGAGCATGTCTACCCTTCCCAGGGTTTCATCACTGCACAGACTGATCCCCCAGGGGTCGATTTAGCAGGTCTAGTGAAGATCAGCTAAATCCACCACCAATCGCTCTCTTGGAACGAGAAGCATAAGGGAAGTTGACAGAAGAAACTCTCCTGTCAACCCGCAGCAGTGGAGACCCCCTCGGTAGCTTGACCTAAAGCACGTCAACTCCACCTATAGTATTCACATAGCTGGAGTTGTGTCAATTAGGTCAGCTTTGCCCCATAGTATAGACCTGCTCTCAGAGACAATCATATCTGAGGAATGGAGCCAGGGTCTCTCCTCTGCCCAGATACATCCCCTATAACTTGCTACAGGGAGGGAGTTGGTTCCTCTGACTTCATATCAGCCTAGTCCCATTTCCAGTGGCAGTCTCAGCAGGACAGCTACATCTAGATTCGAGCACAGCTCCAGCAGCGCAGAGGGTCCAAAACTGCTGTATTCTATTTTTAAAAAGCAAAATAACAGTTTTGAAAGCAGCCTGTTCTAGAATTGCCAAATGAAGCTTTTCTCTAGTTTTAACACTATCACGTACAGAACAGGTTGCTACAGCTTGGAATAGGTTTGGTGCTTCCGTACCGCCCGTTTATCTAGCTACAAACTCCTTAAGTAAAGCAACTAAGCAGATTTTCTCTACTTACTAGTGATGTTCAATAGCGTGTAACTGAATAATTGTATAACTGCATCAAAAGTTAGCAGTTACATGATTATTCAATAGTCCTCCGGAGCAGAGCTGGCAGCCAGTGTGTGCCCAGGCCCACTCCTGGGGAGCCCTCTGCCACTCTGCACTGCTGCCTCTGATAGAGAGGCAGCAGTGTGGGGTGGCAGCAGCCCCTGTCCACAGGGACCCTGAGATTCCTGCTGACAGAGGCTGCAATGGAATCCCATGGAGCAGTCTCTGTCCAATGCAAACCTGGGCCCGGCGCCTCCCCTGTGCTCTCTGCTGTTGCCTCTGATAGAGGCAGCAACGCGCAGGGGAGGGGGAAGGGATAGGCAGAGACGGTGCTCATGGGGAGCCAGCTCCCTCCAAGCACTGGCTCCTTCCTGGCCACCCCATGTCCTGCCACTGTTGGAGATAGCAAAGGGGGACAGGCAGCATCGGCTCCCGCTGTGTCCCCCTCCCCCACTGCTGCCTCAGATAGAAAGGCAGCAGCATGGGTGGGGAAGGTGGGAGGCAGCTCAGCGGGAGCCAATATGCGTGGGAAGCTGCTCCTCCTCACCCTCTGTGCTACTGCCTCTCTATCAGAGGCTGCAGTGCAGGGGTGAGGGTGGGGGCAGGCAGCTCCATGGGATCCGGTGCTTGTGGGGAGCCAGCTTAAAAGCCAGCTCCTCGCGGGCACTGGCTCCTCCCCCACCCCTGCTGCCTCTCATACAGCAAGGGGTGGAAGGGAGAGGATGAAGAAGAGTGCATATAGTTGACAGGCTTAACCAATAAACCCACATTTATCGGTTAATCATGTAGTGGACTACATGATGCCATCCCTACTATGTGCACAATACATATCTTCACGTGCTTTTTGTAAACTTGTATGATCCTGTCATTTACAACATTATTTTTTATAAAACAAAACATCAGCCTCCCCCCCCCCCAATCAGTGCTACTGAGATAGATGCAGTGGTGTGTTCCAGATATAGAAGAATGGGTTTCCCCCCGTGGAGAGATCATGTACAATATGCCAAGTGCCCCCAAGAGCAGATTTCTATAAAACCCAGGAAAACAGGATTTATGAAGTGAAATGCTGACACCAAGCAATGTAAAGTTAAGTTTTGTTCTACCACATATATATTTTTGTGGCACTGTCAAGATCACCCCTCTCCCCACGCCCTCCAAAGCTTTGTCGAAAGTTTACTTTTTAATTACTCTTTAATGACGAATGAGCCAGTTCCAGTTTGAACTAGAACCTCATTCCCAAACCTGAACCATTACAGGTGCGTGTATCCATTTCACCCAAATGACCCTTTTGTAAGCCCCGTCCCCCCCTTCCAATAAAGCAAATACAGGCAGTCCCCGAGTTACGCGGATCCGACTTATGTCGGATCCGCAGTTACGAACGGGGCCCTCCCTCTCCCTGGTCTCCAGCAGACCAGGGAGAAGAAGCAAAGCGGCGGAACACGCAGACCAGGGGGGACGGGGAGCAAAGCAGAGCAAAGCCGCAGAGCACGCGGGCAGCCCAAATGCGTCTGGGCTGTCCGCTGCCCGCGTGTTCCGCCACTTTGCTCCCCGTCCCCCTGGTCTGCAGACCAGGGGGACGGGGAGCAAAGCAGAGCAAAGCCGCGGAGCCTGGGGTTCTTAAGTTGAATCTGTATGTAAGTCAGAACTAGCGTCCAGATTCAGCCGCTGTTGAAACTTATCAGTTTCAGCAGCGGCTGAATCTGGACGCCAGTTCCAACTTGCATACAGATTCAACTTAAGAACAAACCTACAGTCCCTATCTTGTATGTAACCTGGGGAGTGCCTGTAACCTAAACTATCCAAACCCTAAAAGACAGGCAGCCACTCAGGACACAGCAGGTTCTCTGGACAAGTGCCCAGCATAAATTTAAACACAATCGAAGTTGTGGATTCCATCAGGATTGGAAGGGAGGAAAATCTCGTGGGAGGTAAAGAATGAGAGTGCACAGAGACCTGGAGAGATGAGAGCAGTGAGTGGTACAGGTGAAGAGGACGTCCCATGTCCAAGGACAAAGAGGAAATGTTAAAATGTGAGGAGGAATCTAGGTAAGCAGTTGTGCATAGAGTACTAAAACCACTCATCTGATAGCCAGCAGAGGAAACAGCATTTTCCCCTTAAATCTAACCCTTCCCCCATTTCCCTTCTCCCCCTCATGCCTTCCTGCACTCCAGCTACCTTCATTGGATTGGCTTTTTGTTAAGAGAACACTGATAGGTCTATCCTGGTATTGCCCTCCTGGGTACTCATGGTGGTGTCGTTCAAACGAGGGGCTGTGGGAATTCAGTCTGTCCCGACTACGACTTCTTGCTTCCTTGTTGTATCTAGGGTCAGGCTGATGTCTATGACTGTAATCCCTGGGTGGGCTATAGTCACCAGCACCACGTTCATAGCCATCATCTCTGTCAATGCTCCTGCCACGGCTCCTATCTCTTCTGCGTTCTCGGCCCAAACTTCTCTCCCTATCAATGCTCCTGCCACGGCTTCCATCCCGGCTGTAGCTTCGCTCCCTGCTGTGGTCTCTGCTGTGGCTTCGCCCTCTATCTTGATCTCTTCGGTAGCTCCGATCAGGGCTGTTTCCCCAGCTTTGGCTGCGCCGTCCCTGGCCACTATGCCAGCTCCTATCACTGTAGCCACTTCGAGCACTCTTGCCATCAAACTCTGCTTGGTCATCCAGTACATCAAAAGCTCTATCATCGTAGTCAAGAGAGGGGCTTCTCCTTAGCACGGTGAGCTGAACTTTCCGTGGTCTTTTCACTACCTGTGTGAATTAAAAACAAAACAAAAGCAAAGAAGAGAAACAACCACCTCTCAATACACATTTAAAATCATATTCCACATGGTGAAGATCTCCAATGCTAGGTCACAGAAACAAGAGCTCTGCACAGCTTATCATTCAAACCACTGGAAAGTGACATGATTAAAATTCTATGTCAGTTGTTAAGACATATCCCCCCTTAGTTTCATCCATCCCCTAACAGAACAAGCGTGGGGGTTTTTAAATTGCTAACACAGCATAAGATGATAAAATAATTTTTTGTAAAGCTTCTAAAAAACTGGGCTGTGCCCAAGCCAACACTACTCTCTGGCTAAGGGAGGTACAAAACATGTGCTAAGCCTGTTTAGATGTAAGCTCTTTGGAAAGGAACTGTGCAATTTGTGTCTTGTACAGCATGTTGTCTGCATCCTAATATGGTTAAGATACTGTATTAGGATTCAGGAGAGCTGAGTTGATTTCCCCGCTCTGGCACAGGCTCTTTGTGGTACACTGGGCATGTCACCTAATCTCTCCTTTCTTCCCTTCCCCCTCTGTCTGCTTCCGTTCTCCAGCTGTGAAACGGAAATAATTTTCCCCTCCTGATCCCATGCATACTTTGGCTTTTTAATTTAAATTCCAAGCTCTTTAGGGCAGGGATGGTTTTACTGCGTAAATAAACTATACGCCTAGCACAGGGGTTATAGGTACAACAGTAACACAAAGAATTTATAACTGTTAACTTACAAGGATAGCCACTTTCCCACTTTTTCTCAACTGCTGCACTGCAAAAGAATGAGGAACATTTTCCATCGAAGTCCCGTTAACCATGACTACCCGGTCATTTTCTCTACAAAACAAGTTCATGATGGATTAGAAGGCAGATCTTTTAACTTTCAAATGAAATTCCACTTTTGTTCTGAATGTCCTGTACATTCACTAACAAAAAACAGAACACAAGCTATTCTTACACATCCATGTTGGTTTATATAAACTGGGAGATCCTAAATATGTCAACAATCTGAAGGCTTCTTCCAGTATTAACTCATTGATTGTTGGTGGGTTTTGGTTTAAATGCCTCTACGTGTGATTAACTGATATGCTGATTCCAGGATCAATAATAACTTACAAGATAAGGTAAGGGTGGTAGACCAATTTCCATAGGTGAGATGAGCTTTTGAGCTACATAGAGCTCTTTTTCATGTCTGGGATGGGTATTTGGGCTGTCCAAGGAACCATTCAAGGTCAAATGGCCCTTTAACATCCTTCCAATGAATGGGGGGGGGGGGGGGGGGAGGATGAGAGAAATCCAGCTGGGGTGTGTGAGTGAGTCTAGATTGTTGTAATAAGCCATAAATTCAGTGTGCCTATAGAGTCCATGAATATATGACTATAACACTGCATACACTAACTTACAAAATCTGTTAAGAGTCAAGGGGTGCATTCTTGTACAACCTTGGCACACATTCAAGAATTTCACCTCCAGCAGAGGTTTCCAAAGCCAATTAGACCTCAGCTTTTATTCCACCTGATGTTACGGCTTGAACTGTTACAGCCACAACAACATTCCACAAATGCTGTCAAGCCCTGTTTGGTTACTGTTCTTGGCAAGGTTACTACATTGTTCTCTTACCAATTCCGGAAGAAGATTTTTTTTGGCTGTAAACCAACTGTGCTAGCAAACACACACATCACACTCTGGACATTAACCCATAGCTAATCTAGATGAATATCAGCAACTAGCTAAATGTTATGGGGAGAGAGTGGGGCAGATTAATCTTGAGGGGGATGTGAGCAATTAACCTATTTTCTGTAAAATTCCCACCATTACAGCTCTACAAGTAGGTAGCCCTAGTATAGGCAAGATGATACAGTAACTGAAACAGAGGCAGACACTGCTGGCTGCTGTACATTAGAACCCCACAGTCCTCCAGCTGGTGGAGCTACACAAGCAGCACAAACAGTGGAAAGTTTCATGAAAACGGATTTAGTGTAGACAATGCCTAAATGAAAACATCATGCGCAAACATGGTAAACATGGAAATAAACTGGTTCAGATATTGTCATGTAAAGCGGCAACATTATGACAGCATCTGAAAGCTATTATCAAGGACACTAGGAATGTGAACAAAACTTCCATGAGAAAGTAATGTCTGACAATTTTTTTTTCTTAAAAACACACAAATAAGACATGCTTTATGTATAGAGCAATATGACATCTCTAAAGTAGATTAACTTGTTTTTGAGATAAAGGGGGAAAATAAGAGATATGATTTCATTAAAAATATGGACAGTTGTCACACAAGTCTACTGAAAAAAATGCCTTGGATCAAGTCACTGGTGCAGGCTCTCAAATCAAACCTGCTATTTTATGAAGGCTTTATTCATTCCCTTTATCTGCAAAACATTCCAATCACAGAGGATAAAAGGAAGCACACTTACTGAAGAAATCCATCTGCTGGGCCACCTGCGAGTACATCTGAGATAACTATGGATGTTTCGCCATTTTCAAAATGAGGGTTATCTCTGCCACCAGATACTGCAATCCCAAACCCTCTTTTTGAGTCCTAAAAAAACCCCATACACATATACATAAAACAGAACCAAACACTATCTCCATGTTGAAATGTAATAGAGATTACGACTAAAACAACAGACTATCATCAAAGAGACACACACTTGAGATATATATGTACTGCCTTTTTCTAACATTGCATAAAATAGAATGAAAAAGCAATCCACAAAGTAACTGATTTGGTGTTTCCACTGTGAAAATCAAAACTGAGCAGGCACGCCAGATTGTGCCCAATAAAAAGGATAAGGGGACTTGTGTCTTGTTTTTTCCCCCCCAACAATGGTAGTAATTGATTTATACAAACTGAGAATCAGGCCCTTTGCATTTTTTTGCATAAATGCAAATTTAAGATTGCACAGTAATTTAATCAGTAAATCAGGGAAAGCCAGGGACTAATGTTAACTAAACCATGTTGTGTGTTATAATATTTCCTATTTCTGTTTTTCCAGTTAAATGTGACACTTACAGTGGATATAACCAAGTGTAAATGTACTATGTACCATCCAAGGCACATAGCATGTGCAGTGCACTAAGAAAACATTACTGTCCAAGCCCCAAATTGTGCATTTCTTGACTGGATTTAAGCACTGTATTTAAGAGTGGGTTTTTAAGAGGTTTTACATTTGCAATAATTAGCACACAATGATGACATTTAGATTCATGGAAAAGAATAACTTAGCATGAGTAATTATTCCTCCTCTTCATGAATGAAGATAAAGTCATTGCCAGCCTGTGTATGGGCATTACAAACACTGCCGTTCAGAATTAAAACCACTTTAAGCTACCCCAGTAATCTGGTTGGGAATGTCCTCTGGATTTTAAATCTGCCTTTACATCTCCAAGAAATGAAGAGTTACATGCATTCCCTTTGCGGAGCCACATAAATGAAGGCTCAGTCTTCTGTAGCAGATAACGAACACTAGCTGGTCACTGCATACAAGACATATTATTTCCTCAAAACATTATATTTAAAGGGGTGTTGAAGGTTGCAAAAGCCAACCACTCAAAATTTAGGAAATCAGAATTAAGGCTGCCTGTGCAAACTTAAATTTGCCCCCCTTGTAGGTACACCTTATGCTACAAATTTTAATTATAAGATCATATGCTGTTTTTGTACAGACTCCTGCTTTATTCACTACTCAGGACAGAGGATACTCTGAATGAATCAGCATTGTGTAGCGAAGGTGGCTGTTGTCCGTAGAATCTTTGCCTCACTTGAGCACAGCAGGCAATAAATTGTAGAAAAAGCAAGTTGTGACCTCTAGCTGATCCCTGGTGATCCAAACAGCTTGGGGGGGGGGGGGGCAGAGTCAGGGAGGAGAGAGAGAAACCAACATCTGAGCTGCTCTATTTCACGCTGGGGCCTGGCATGTCTAGACAATACAAAATGTGCCCCAAATGTACAAAATATGCCCAAATGTACAAAAATATTTGTTTTCAAAAGATAGAGATATCGGACATTGCCTTTAATAGACGAAAACTGAGAGTCCTACATGTTGTGCTATTTGCTCGTGTAATAGCAATACATACATTTGATAATCATGATTAAGGCTAAGATTTAGTCAGGGGTATTTTTGATAAAGGTCACGGTCAGTCCACGGGCAATGAACAAAGATTCACAGCCTGCGACCTGGCCATGACTTTTACTATAAATACCCATTACTAAATCTCTGCTCCTGGGCCTCTCTGCTCTTGGGGGCTGGGGCCTCTGCTCCAGCAGCAGGCACTGACTACTCCTGGTGTCCCACTGCTCTGAGGCCCTCAGGGAGTGCTCTCCTGATGGCTTTCAAGGCCGTTGCTCCAATTACCCTGCTATTTGGGCAGTCCCCAGGACCACCTTCGGGACAGATGTTTGGGCGCTTTCCAGGGCTGCTGCTCCAGCTGTCCCCAGAACAGCTGATGCTCGGGAGCTTCCTGGAGTCAGCCACACCAGCTGCTGCAGCAGTCACAGAGGTCATGGAGGGTCATAAAAATCGGTAACTTCCACAACCTCTGGGACAGCATCGCAGCCTTAATCACGTTTACAGTATTTTTTTACCTCAGACTCTACTCTTCAGTATAATGGTATGATTTCTCAATGTATTTGCAATGCACCTCCACATCTGAGATTACAGAGTACCCCAAGTAACTATATTTGCTCTATTGCTTTTGTATTAGGATAGTAAATTGCATATTTACTTATTTGGCTGATACATATTGCATTTGGACTGTTATTGCACAAACTGAACAGTAATAAAGATGGCATTTGAATGCTGTCTTAATTTCAGCTCCAAATATGTTAATAAATCTGTAGTAGCACATGTTTAAAATAAAAGCAGTGGTGGAGCATTTGAAAACTAAAAATACAAACATAATCTCTCACCTTTTGTAAGGTCACAGTGTACTGTTCCCATATCAGCTCTTCCATGCCTGGGGCCTGTAACACAAAAAAAAAAAAAAAAAAAAAAAAGCAATTAACCAATAAGCAACATAAACAACCACCCTTAAATTAAAATCTGGAAGACCTTATTTCAGAAACGGTTAAAACATTTTAAGTATTCAATAGAGTCAGTTATAGAACACATTTGTTTTTATGTCAAAAGACAATGAGACTAACCAAAGACACACCTTTGTGTGTGCATCCACATATGTAGGCTCATACACTCTGGTAACACCCTGTGCAGTGACCAGATTGATATAAAATAAATCACAAACTTGTTGCCATTAAGTGTCTGGATTCTGAATATGGACAAAATACAGCAAATTCAAGACCAAGGACAACTGAGAATACATTAATAATAAAGCTCCCAATCAATGACTGGAAATCTTACCTTTTGGATTCTACACCATGATTAATAAGATTCCAATGCTAAAGAGTACAGGCAGTCCCCGAGTTATGCTTACGAACGGGGCTCTCTCGCCCCGGAGCTCGCAGGCAACAGGACCACCCAGAGCGCAGTGGTCCCGCCACCTCGACCTCCGGGGCGAGAAAAGCTGCTCCGGGTGCCCCTGGTCTGCTGGGGACCGTCTCCAGCAGACCAGGGACACCTGGAGCAAAGCCAGGGAGGCGGAGGGGTCCCGCGCCTCTGAGGCTTTGCTCTGGCAAAGCCGGGGAGGCGCGGGACTCCGCCGCCACTGCGGCTTTGCTCCCGGTGTCCCTGGTCTGCTGGAGACGGTCCCCAGCAGACCAGCGGCACCGGGAGCAAAGCCGGGAGGCAGAGGGGTCCCGTGCCTCTGAGGCTTTGCCGGAGCAAAGCCTCAGAGGCGCGGCACCCCGCCGCCGCTGCAGCTTTGCTCTCCGTGTCCCTGGTCTGATGGGAGGGGGGGGGGGGGCGTGCAGCTAGTGGCCCCCCTCCAGCAGACCAGGGAGACGTGGAGCAAAGCCCCGGGCCTGTGGTAGAGCAGGTGGGGGCGCTGCCGGTTGGTCCCGCAGCACTGCTCCTTGGCGCTACTGGACCAACCCGGCAACACCCCAGCTGCTCTGCCCCAGGAGTCCTGATTCAGCCGCTGCTGAAACTGACCAGTGGCTGACTACAGGAAGCCCCTGCCCCGGGCTTCCTGGAATCAGCCGCTGATCAGTTTCAGCAGCAGCTGACTTGGGGATGCCTGGGGTTCTTAAGTTGAATCTGTATGTAAGTCAGAACTGGCATCCAGATTCAGCCGCTGTTGAAACTGATCAGTTTCAGCAGCGGCTGAATCTGGATGCCAGTTCCAACTTGCATACAGATTCAACTTAAGAACAAACCTACAGTCCCTATCTTGTACGTAACCCGGGGACTGCCTGTATTTACAAGTGGAACATTCCTCCCTCCCCCCGCATACAGATGCTAAGTTAGTAGCAATAAGTGTTAGGAAGATAAAAACATCCAAGCCTAAGTAAGAATGAAAGATGCAAAGTTGATGTTAGGGAGCCAGAGTAACAGACTTGGCTGGGTCAAAAGGAGGCCACAGTGCACCATAGTCTCCCTTCTTGCTGAGATGCATCATAGGAGTCACATGGCTGCTGTGCACATAGGAGATCTCTCTCAGTGTGTCTAGCCCACAGAGAAAACTGGGATCATAAAGTACCCAAGCTACAAATCCCACGGGGTACACCAAAGTAGGACTTCTGAATGGAAATTTTCTGTTTATGAAAATTATTCAGTTTTTCAATGAAAGTAGGCTAGTTTGCTGGAAAGCAGACACTTTTTTTCAAAAAATTCCGTTATGCAAACCCTCCATTTCCCATAGAAAAAGAGTTGAAATAGAACTTCGACCAGCTTTAACAGCTAATCAAAAATGGGGTAATGTGAAGGAAGGATCAAGTGCTAAGTCTCTAACCTTTTTAAGCAATGTAAGATCTACCTCAAACCCAAATACCCTTGCCCCGCTTCCTTCATGCCCCTTCTCCAAGGGCCTGGCCCTGCTCACTCTGTCCTCCCTCCCTCTGCCATTCTCCCTCCCTTTCACCAGGCAGGGGCAGAGGGTTGGGGCACAGGCTCTGGTCTTGGGCTAAGGGATTTGGAGTGTGAGGGGCTCTGAGCTGAGCCTAGGGCAGGGAGTTGGGGTCCAGGAGAGGGTTCAGGGCACAGACTCTGTAAGGGAGTTTAGGTCCAGGGGGCTCAGGGCTAGGGCAGGGGCTTGGGGTACAGGAGGGGGTTCATGACTGGGGCAGGGGTTCAGAGCAGGCTCCAGCTGGACACTGTTTTCCTGAAGTGGCTCCTGGGTGGTGGTGCAATGGGGCTAAGGGAGGCTCACCCCCGCCCTGGCACTGTACCACTCCCAAAAGCAGCCAGCAAACTCCCTCCATCCCAAGCCCTGTTGTGTCCCCACCGCGCCATTCTGTGGAGGTAGCATACAGGGTGGGAGAGGGGCACCCTGTCAGTGCTCCTCCTCTCCTTCCCCTGCTCTGCACAGCAAGCAGGAGGCTCCCAGGAGAGGGGGGCAGCTCCAAGGCAAAGGGCGGGAGGTGAGCAGCAGTGAAGGGAGGGGCAGCTGAAGTGCTGTGCTTGACAGCCTCTTGGCCAAGCCAGTCAATATCACTTGTAAGAGGCGCCAAGATCTACCAGCAGATCCCAATCTACTGGTTGGTGACCACTGTACTAAGTGTAGTGTTGTTTAGGAAGTATAGTTAACACTATAGTGAAGGCCCACTTCTGTTAGGGTATCCCCATCTTGTTTAACCTGTTAGCTCCAGCTCCCCTACCTGCTGATGGGCAGGAGCAGCCCCGCCACTTCCTCAGCAAGGGCTGCTCCAGCCTGGCCAGAGCAGACCCTGTCTGCACCGCTTCCCCCTTCCCCCGCCACAGGCAGGGGTGCACCCTCTCGGCTGCTCCCACAACCGGCTGTACCTGGGCCTGCTGTAAACAGAGGCTGCTCTGACTGGAAAGCTGAAGCAGCCTCTGTCTGCAGCAGACCCTACCCCGGGGCTGGAACAGCCCACTTCCCACAGCAGGCAAGGAGCTCTTCCAGCCCTCACCAGTTCACTGGTAAGCCTCACCTGCTGACCACGAAGCAAACTCTTGTTTCTATTCTTTTGGATGGTCAAAGACCACATGAAGTGTCACAGGCAGAGAATCCACGAGGTAGAGATTCTGGGTATACCTGAAAAGGACTAGGCTGCTTTGCTGTTGTATCACTGGATAAAAAAAAGCTTCAAAATCTCTACTCTAAACATTATTTAAGGAACACCCAAAATATTCTCCACTCTTATCAAACAATATATAATACAGAAAAGCATATTAGCATACACCAATACAAACATCTTCATATTAATAATGCACAACTACTGTCTCTAAAAATGGATAGATAATCAACGTTTTCTACTACGGAAGTGAACCGATCCTACAAATCAAGGTCTAAGAACTGCAACAACAACAAAAAGTCAAAGCGGAGGTTTAATGGAGGAGAGGTGGTAGTGTTGAAACCTATAGGAATAAATATTTTAAACCATCTGCCTTCTCATCTAGCCTAGAGAGAGTTAAAATCATTACTATTAAAGCATTCTTGCCCCGGGTTGAGTAGATTAACCTACTTGCTGAAACACATGGTCAGTGAAATCATCATCTGTCAAATAATGGTGCTTCCAGCTATTCCCATGTCACCAGCTGGCTAGTATAACTAGACAGTTAAAATGCTGCTGCTAGTCACTATTTTGTTCTCTCTACCTTCTTTCGACATGTGGGAGAATCATGCACAGAAAAAAAAAATCCCTGTGAACTGATGCGTTTTCTGTGTTTTTCTAATTTGTTTGTTTTTTTAATTAGATGCAATACTGGCTTGGATCAGAGGGATCTCAGCTGTCAATTCCATCTAGCAGTTTCCCCTCAAAGAGAGCCTTAGAAATGAGCAGCTATCAAGTGATCCCTAAAATTGGAAGGACAAGCAGGCGGGCTCAATTTCTGCAGCAACATGTCTCTGTTGGCTAGTAGTGGTAAAATGTGATAGGACTCCTTGCCTTGAAGAACCAACACATTTTTAGTCAGTTACATTTGGTGTATATTTCAAATTGTCTTATGCCCCCGCTCCTCCCCCAGAGTCTGAAACCAGCTCTGGGCATATTAAAGTGTTCAGTGATGGAAAGGAAAGGAAAGGAACAGACTGGCCTAGGTCAGAGGAAGCAGGCTGGCCTAGAGAGAACGCTCCATGTTTCAGAACACAAGCCATGCATTACAACACCAGACCCTGACCTCCCCACAACCCAAAGAAAGCTCTGGAGTGGTGAGGAAATTAAGGCAGCAAAATGCATGTAGGGTTTATTGTTTTTGTACAGATGTGTATATTTCTCATGTGGTTAAATAAAGAGCAATTCTGTGTTAGAACATGGAGACATGTTGCACAGAAATCTATGCTATACCCACCATGTGGTCCCTTGAAGAGGTGAAGTCTGGGTGAAGTACTGGGAAAAAGTATGCTGAACTACAGCAGTATTCAGAGAAGCTAGCATTGATTCCAGGATCTGGCCTGGGAACTACATGATATCAGCTGTCAGGACAGGGTGCTAGAACGGATCGCCACCTTGAGATGTACTTCGTGACAATGGGATTTGTTCAGACTCAGGAGACTGAATATCCAGAAGCAAGGTCTCTTCACAGCTATCTGGTAGTCCGCCAGCAGTGGAGCCTGACCAGATCAGTGTCAGTGGGAAAAGGACACAGTCATGCTTAAAAATATGTTAGCTGGTCATGAAAAGAAATTGAGGAAGGAAAAAAAAAAATCTATTACCAAGCTAAGAGAACTAGTTCTTGATACACTGATAAAATTACACAGGGTATATAATGCAGTGCACAGTACTAAATGGTCACGTTGGTAGTCTACAAGGCCCTGAAAACATCTGTGCTGCTCTAAATCTCCAACTAATAATCTCTTGAACATTATGAAGTGTACTGCTGCTTGCCAGTGCTGAGATGCTAACCAGTGATGACAGACTAATGGAGAGAAAGAGAGGGAGGGAAAGACCACCAATGTTACAAATCATCATCGGAGGCTCTCTGATTGAATCAGAACTGGGATTTAACCCTCTGTCACAAGAACAAAATTCCTGCTTTGTTAGAAATCAGTATCCTAAGGCAGAAGAGGAGCCTCTACTGTAAATGCACTAACAGAAAAGCAATTTTTATCCTTGAGACATGTTTATGTCATTAGCTAGCTGCAGAAAAATGCAAAGCGGTTACTGCATTACCCCCACACAAAGAAAGAACTGCTGACAAGAAGCACAATCAAAAGAAAAATCACAATTATCTATAAAAATTACCAACGTAACTCTTTGGAAAGTTTACTTGGGTTTTCCTTCAACTAAAATTGTGGTGTTTTCTATGTAAATGAAACTTACTGTAATTAGCCAATATTAATTCAGTAGTGATTTAAGCCAGTGCAATACTTCTCATTAAAATATCACTATCAGGATTTGTTTAAATATTCATGAGGCTCAGATACCAAGATGACAGATACCTTATTAATGGATCACTAGTCCCTTGATTACAAAACTGAGCAGAGGTGTACATTTTGAATGACAGTTAGCTAGAATAATAAAAGTTATACTGTGTATAAAACACACAACCCTTGTTGATAATTCTCATATATTTATACAATGTCTTATTACTGAGTTACCAAACACACACTTTTTAAAAATACCTGGATGTGAAAGTGTAGGGAGGGCTTATAACAAAGTATAATGTAAAAACAACTCACGTGCCCTTTTAAAATCCTCAACTTTTTCACTGCATGTGCCCACATCCTCTGTAGCGCTTGAGCTGTCTTCATTGTTGCAGGGTATATAATCTGTTAGGGGACTCTGAGCATCCCAGTCTTTTCATCAGTTTCCACCACTCAACAATGTTATGTAATTCTAATACAATAGTGGCCTACATACTCCACAAATCCTGCTGTCATTTCACACAGTAACACATCAAAATGCAAAGAAGAAAATCTGCTAATACCTAAACAAGCTCCACTTATGAGACAAAAAATAATCATAATTTTTTAAGACAATTAACTTTAAAGGTCTGAAGACGGGTTTTAAATGCTAAATAGTAACGCTGATTTTTTCGTATAAGTGTACTTGAAATTTTCCGACAAGATCATTTAAGATGTACATTTGTGAAAAAGGTGCTATTAGTATTTTATGCTATTTTGTGCTATTTTTAGTATTTTGTGCTATTAGTATTTTACATTACCCGTGACTAGAATAAATCTTAATGCTGAACTGTTAGGACCCAATCCTTCAAATCCTTATGGACCTAACTAACTTTACAGGAGCGAGTAATTCTACAGAACTCAAGAGGTTTACTAATGTATGTAAAATTATTCAGGTGTATAAATGTTTGCAGGATTAGGGCCTTATGTAGTTCCAGCAAACAAGAAGTGAGCAAAATATTAAAGAGGAGTAACATGCCAATCTCACAGTGCCCGTAAACAGTATTTAGGAAAAAACAAAAAGACGTAAATAAAAATGGGACAAAAAATTAGACATACATCCTGCCCCCAAATACTTTACTGTAAAATAAACCATCAGTCCATTATCAGTGAATGTTGTAAACTTTTTGCAGATTTATACTCTCAATCTTTCTTCATAGGCTATATGTAAGAAAGCGTCACATAGAAACAGATATTTGTAGCAAGCTTAGCACATTTCAACACAGAAAAACAGCTTGTAGATTTTATCTTTTGGTGTTGGAACATTTCAGTGTTGTAAACTGATGAAAATTCATGCAACACTGGAAAACATGAGGTCATTTTCCTGCAGGACAGGAGAAATGCAGAGCCCTGCTTTGCAATCTTGCCCATGTAATATCCCATATTTCTCTGCACTTGCCAGGAGGACTAGAATAGAAACACTGCTGAATTTCCAAGCCACAACTGCCAACAACACACTCTGCTACATCAAGAACCGTTCCCTCTGCACCAACAAGGAGAAAGGGTTCCTACCTCCCCCATGAACCTGGGACTTTAAGATGGGTTTTGCCTCCCACAGGAGTGGGGTTACTCAAAATAGCTTCACACTTTAAATTTGAAATTTCATTGTTTTTCCTCCACCAAGACAACTAGTGGCGTAGCAAAACATAAAGCTGGCCTGATTAAGAGATGCCATTCACCCATAATGTGCTGCAAAATGGGGCCTCCACCCTCCAAGTGCTGTGCTCTCTGTAGGGTTACCAGGTGTCCAGTTTTGAACCGGACAGTCCAATATTTGAGATTTCTGGTCGGGAAACAAATTGAGAAAATATAAGTGTCCAGTATTTTCTAAATAAGATGTAATGTAGATTGTGATGTACTGCCAAGTGTGTCCAGTATTTTTGTTGAAACCATCTGGCAACCCTAGCTCTCTGCCCTGACTTGACAAAACACTTAACATTCAGCATGGAAGGAATCCTACTTCAGCCAAGTACTTTGCTAGATCAGGGCCAGACTATTCAGGAGCTTGTGGAACTGAGCCCTAAGAATTGTATATGCTCAGCAAGTGGATGGCCGGGGGTGGGGGGGCGGGGGGGGGGAAGGAGGGAGGGGGAGGACAATAGGCCACAACTAAGTAAAATACACATACTCCACCATGTCCCCATACATTACATTAAAAAGTCACCAACAAAAATGGTCAATTGCAAGAAATCCAAAGAGGGTGCAGGTCTGGATGGAGACAAGACTGTGACATCACTAATACAGAATGATCAGAGACCCAGAGTCAGATCATTGATAAAACTACTGAAGTAGAAGAATGGGTTAAATAAAAGTAAAATTGTCAAGTTCACACGGTCTGGCAGGGCATGTAGGAACAGAATTTAGAACAAATAAATAAATAAAAAGCCCACCAAAAGAATATTTTTACCTGTAAATATTGTTTCTGTAGCTCTGATGTCTTCTTGTTGCTTATTTTATTTAAATAGCAGACAGCAGGAACAATTACATGGAAGCACAGATTTTGGCATCCACTGGTAGCCCTGTCTTGGCTGTCCTCTTTTCTCCAGATTGCATGTCCATAGCATTCCAAACACAAAGTAAATACTAAATAGGAAAAATGTAACCAAAAAATGAAGTAGACTGACAGTGCCTAACCCTGGGAAGTTAAAAATTTGCTGAAGGAACCAGGATCTATATTCAGAAACAGACCTGCAAGCCACATCTAGTTGGACCAGGGGGAATAGTTAAAATAGAGAGGTCCTGATTTGCTTGGGTCTTGCCAAACTTTTTGTACAGCAAAGAAACTGAGGGAAAGAGAGATGAACGTCTGAGAATGCCAGAGCAAAAAAAGCATCTATACAAAATACTTGCCTTTTCATACCTGTGCTGCAACACAAAGGAAAGTTCTTCTCGCATATATCAAGAAATAGGCACCAAAAGTCAGGTGTTGAGTAGGAGACAGACTTTTGGACTTGTACATGTTCAGAATGAGATATTCTAATATCTTCAGAATTGGAACTCACCAAGCCACTGGTCAGAAGGTGTTCTGAAGCAAACTACTCTCCAAATGATGCACCAACAGCTCCATATCATCTGGCCTCAGGTGGGCTGCAAAGACGGTCTTCATCTTGCCAAAGTGACATGGGATCAAAGGAATCCACTACAGCAGGCGGTAAGTCTCTTGGCAAAATTGCCACCATTGGGAAGTGGATGAAATGCGGAGGTAAGATTCTTGATGATCCACAGTTCACGTGGATTCTAGTTTGGACTTCTTTTGGGAGACAAGCTGATTTATCCATGTCAGGATGTGAAGGTTGCTCCCTGGTTCCCTGTGGAGCTCTAAATAAACAAGTTCAATGCTTGTGAACCTCTTCTCCGGGAGGAATGGAACAAGGATGTGAATATTTTGCAGGTGATGCACAGTGAGCAGGACTATGTCTCTTTTCCCCTAGGCCTTGGGGCAGCAAGGAGAGGAAGATATAAGGGAAAGTGGCAAGTTCTTGACCGAGGGGGGAATCTTAGAAAATAAAAAAAGAGAAACCTGTGGTTGGAGGCAGTTTCTTTCCATTGATGAAGACAAACCGAAAGCTTCCCCCTTGTTGCCACCCTTCATTGTGGGAGAAAAGAGTCAGAATTCTTGGTGAGGCTGGTATTTGTTGGTCCGACCTCTTCCCCTGTAGCCAGAGAAGTGAACAGATTGGTTTCCCGAATACCAGTATCGATATTTGCCAGGTCTATATAAGGAAGCAGGATACCTGACACCCTTGTTAGATCTGCTGAAGGCGAGGGAGGAATCAGAGGCCTGAGGTGTTTCTTGATCTCCTGGATTTACTATATTTTTTGAAAGATCCTTTAATGCCTGGTCTAAGGTTTCCCCAAAGAGCTGACCCCCTTCATAAGGAAGGCCAACAAGTTTGAGTTTGGCTGACAGCTCCCCACCTCTTAAGGGATGGAGCCAGAGGGCTCTCCTGGCCACAGTGAGAGTTGCTATGTTATGAGCAGCCAGGTGGAGGGAATCCTGGGCTGCATCATGAAGATAGCGGGATGCCAGGTCACAAAGGGTGCACATCTTGCGAGATGACCTAGAAACAGGCCTTTTAAAGTGGCACAATAATTTCCTTAGCCATTCCAACAGTGACCTAGCTGCATAAAGGGAGTAAATGGAGACTGAAAGCTGGACGGTAGCAAATTCATAGGCACTCTTTAGGCCCTCATCTACTTTACGTTCTAAAGGGTCCTTGAGAACAGTTTCCCCCTTAACAGGGCAAGAAGATTTGGTGAAGAGAGATGCTATTGCTGAATCAACTCTTGGTGCAGAGGCCCACAGCTTACCTTTCTCTGGGAGTCTGTAAAGCTTAGCCAGATGAGCAGGTAATATAAACTGAGCATCTGGAGCCTGCCAGATGTTTTTAATTAAGGCACTGATGGATGGGTGAAGAGGGATGGTATCATCTGGGTTCTCCTCCTCAAGATGAAGCCATTTCCTCGCAACATTTTGTGAGGTAGAACATTGTAGCCCGAGTTGCTTCATAAAATATTTGCACAGATAGGGTAGATCCTTAATCAGGAATCTTCGAGACGAGTCTGTTTCATCTGGCATTTCCTCAGGCTCGGAGGAGACCACTTCTCCTTCCTCAAAGGAGTCAGAGGAGATTTGGGTAATCTTGGCAGAGGATCTCCCCTTTACTTCTATCAGGGATTTTCTGGATGAACACAGTTCATATGGCCCTTCCTCAGGTTCAGAGGACATCACTTCCCCTTCCTCAAAGGAGTCATTTATGAAAGGAATCAGGGACATTGCTTGCATTGAATTCCCATTGGCTGATAATCCTTTATACTCTCTGCCATCCATCTTCACTTCCTTTGGAACTCTAGGAGCTGAAGTAAAAGGAACCGCTTTTGTGCAGGCAGGGCTGTGAAAGCCTCTGGTCTGCTAATCTTGGCCGGGAGTGCTTGGGAAGCAGGAGCCGTGGGAGCCTTTGCTTTCACAAATGCCTCAATGATAAGAGAGGCAAGGTCTGGCCCAAAAAAAAAAAAAAAGTGGGAGGCAAGTTCACATCTCCCACAGAAAACCTTGGAGCAGAGGGAGGGTTAGGAGGAGAATTTCCTACCCCCATGCTGCTGAAATAACTCCTTGAAAAGAGACGCTGACTGGCATTGAGAAGCAGGGTACAAGATTGCTGAATAACTCAGATATTCCTGGAAAACTGAGACAAACTGGACCCATAAAAACATATAGTCTGGTACCATCAACTAACAAAACATGTAGATGGTATTGTGAGCTTTCGTGGGCACAGCCCACTTCTTCAGATGAGCGGAGTGTTGGATGTCCATCTACATGTTTTGTTAGTCTTTAAAGTGCTACCAGACTACTTGTTGTTTTTTTAAGTTTTTCCCATTACAGACTAACTCGGCTACCCTTCTGGAGTTTTTGGACCCATAAAGGTGGCTTACAAAGGATGAAAACAATGGGAACACTCTGGCCTTTCTTCTCTCCCAGGTCCATTCTGGTTAACTTAACAGACCTTGAGAAGAAGCACAAGAAGTAATGTGCAATTGCTTCTCAATGAAGCAGAGAAAATTGGGGAGACGACAAGGCAGGACAACAAGTAATGATGGCACAGCGCTACATGCAACATGACTGGTGCTACCACCTGCCATTCAAACCAAGCAAGGAACTGCCCTTCCCTCCAGTTGGATGTATTGGAAGGCTTCACAAGCTTGCAGTTTGGTGTAAAAATCGAAATCATATCACCCCAAATCAAATAATATATATTACTTATTTCATGGGTAGTCATACCACCCACTATATGTCACTTGTTTAGCTAGTGAATGCCAGTCCTTGTAAAACAGGACATGTCTTTCACATGGAAAGTAATCTGGTGCAAAATTATTTGTTCAAGTCCACAACAGGCGTCTTTTTAAAGCCTTGGTCCATATAGCACCACAGATCTTTATAAACTCCAATTTTACCAATGGAGACACCGAGGCATAAAGAGGAGAAGTGATACAGCCATAATGGACTTGTCTGAACTGGTAGACAAACAAGATGCATCCTTAGCACTTGGTGTTAGCTTGTTCAAGTTATCGAACACAGAGTAAAAAATGTTAGTGCATCCAAGGCAGAGTGTAGTTTTCACACAAGTTAGCAGATCAAGGTAAATCCTAGCCCACCCAAACTCAACTTGTTAACACGGGTGAAGGCTAAAAACTGTGCTGACTTCACTGGGATTTTACCTTGTGTTAGTTAACTTGAGTAAACCCAACATCAAGAGTAAAGATACACATTTTTGCAGAGCTGTCCCTAGGGTATGGCAAATCAAGGTCACCACAGCAGGCCCCGCGGGCCAGCACCATGGTCCCAGAAATGACATATTTGTCTCTTGTGAAGCGGGCTCCACACTCCACTGGAGACGTCCCTGCATTTTTGCTTAAGGAAGACACATGCGATTTCATTGACAGAACCAGAACCTGGGACTCTTCATTCCCAATCCAGTGCTTTAGCCAAGGGATATAAAATTTCAAATGAATTGGCTAATTTAAACATCTATGCAATTTGCATCGACTATTCAATTAGTCGATAAAGGCACCTCCGCCTTTGAAGTGTAGCAACAGCCCTTAGGGCTGTTGCTACACTTCAAAGATGAAAGCACTGTGGGGAGCATGGGGCCAGCAGGGGACTCAAGCAGTCCCCCACTGGTGCTGTGTTCCCTGCTGCATTTCAAAGCAGCAACATTGCATGGAGCCTGGGATCAGCAGGGGATTCCCCAGCTGATCCCAGGCTGCACAAAGCATTTCAAAACGGCAGACCCCAGGTTCCACGCGGTGCTGCTGCTTTGAAGCACCCCCCCCTCTTTCCCCACTCCTGACTGCCTCTTTCTGAGAGAGGCAGCAAGGTGGGGGGGGAAGCGACTAGTCAACTAGTGTCTCGACTATCTAATAAGCATTTGCTTATTGGATAGTCAACTAGTCGTTCACATCCCTGCTTTAGCCACTGGACCAGGTACCTCCCATATTTCTTTCCTTTCAGGAGCAAACTGCCATCTTTTGCAAAGAAAGGCTGACTTTACAATAGGAAAGTTAGGAAGAAACTTGGATTCATGATGGAAGCTGAAGTCAGTGCCACAAAATTCTAAGGCCACAAAATTTCAAGGTACCACATTTCAAGAAAGGGTACCATATTTCAGGAAAGACGTGGAGAAATTGGAGAAGGTCCAGAGAAGAGCAACAAAAATGATTATCGGTCTAGAAAACATGACCTATGAGGGAAGACTGAAAGAATTGGATTTCTTTAGTTTAGAAAAGAAAAGACTGAGAGGGGACATGATAACAGTTTTCAATTAACTAAAAGGGTGTTACAAGACAGAATGAGAAAAATTGTTCTCCTTGACATCTGATGAGAGGACAAGCAGTAATGGGTTTAAATTGCAGCAAGGGAGGTTTAGGTTGGACATTGGGAAAAACTTCCCAACTGTCAGGGTGGTCAAACACTGGAATAAATTGCCTAAGGAGGTTGTGGAATCTCCATCACTGGAGATATTTAAAGAGCAGGTTGGATAAACATCTGTCAGTGATAATTTAGACAGTGCTTGGTCCTACCATGAGGACAGAGGACTGGACTTGATGACCTCTCAAGGTTCCTTCCAGTTTTAGTGTTCTATGATTCTATGGAAATTGGTGGTTGTTTCTTGTTGCAGAATTCTATACAGAATCAGAGGATGAGAGGCAAATACAGGATGAGTGTGCTACAGAATACACAGGGCAGAGACTGTAGTGGACATGGGTATGGTCATCACGCTGCTAAGAGTGGGTTTAGATAATTTAAAGAAAGTAAAAAGTTAAAAATAGTCTTCAGATTTTAAAAAAAATGATTCCCCAATGACATGAAATAAAAGCTAAGTCAAGTATCATAAATAGAAAATACTATGAAAGGTGGTAATTGATATATTTTCCCTATTATTGTGTATACTGCATAATCCGTTGCATATTTTTACCTTTTTTCTTTCACTTGCACTCAAAACTACATCAATAAAATGCATTGGTTACCATGCATATAATGACCTGTGAAGTGTTAAAATTAGGACACTATATAAATAAACAAATGTATTTATGTTATAGAAATGTTGCTAATCTCAGCTAGGCTTGTAAAACTTTGGTCTGATCCACTTTCTTCTACAAATGTGAAGGCTAAGATATTCTAAAAAGTGACACAGAGCAATCAGGACCCTATCAAATTCACAGCTATGAAAAATGCACCACAGACAATGAATCGTAGCCTCCCCCAATGAAACCTGGACTTTTGCATACTTACACTCTATACCAGAGGTTCTCAAACTTCGTTGCACTGCCTCTCCCTTCTAACAACTAAAAATTACTACACAACCCCAGGAGAAGGGACTGAAGCTTAAGTCTGCCTGAGTCCCACTGCCCTGGGTGTGGGGCCTAAGCCAAAGGCTCATCTCCATGGGTGGGGGGGGGGGGGGGAAGAGAGGGGAGACTGCCCTAGACAGAGGGCCTACAACCTGTGCCCTACCACCCTGGGCTGAAGCCACAGGCAGTGGAGCTCAGACTTTGGCCCTGAGTGGTGGGGCTCAGCCTTGGGGCTGGGCCTCAGGCATTGGGACTTAGGCTTCTGCTTTGGCACTGGGACTCAGGCCAATATAATGCTAGCCCAGGAGATCCCATTAAAAAACAGGGTCTGACTCACAGTTTAAGAACCAGTGCCCTCTACTATACAGATTCCCAAATGGGAGTTGCAAAGGAATCTTAATGTTATTTTGGGGGGTTGCAGTATTGCCATCCTTACTGCTGTTTTCAGAGCTGGGTGGCTAGAGAGAGTGGTGGTTGCCGACTGAGGGCCCAGCTCCACAGGCAGCCATGCAGAATTAAGGGTGGCAATACCATACCAGGCCATCCTTACTTCTGCGCTGCTGCTGGTGGCACCTCTACCTTCAAAGCTGGGATCCTGTTTTGGAAGATTACTGTTGGGGGGTTGTGGTACCGTTTCTGCTGATGGTAGCATTGTCTTCAGAACTTTCCAGCTGCCCAGTTCTGAAGACAATGCCACCACCAGCAGAAGTGGTACCACAACCCCCCAACGGTAATCTTCTCACCTCCTCCACAACCCTTTTCTGGGGTCAGGACCCTTACATTACATCACCATGAAATTACAAACACTAAAATAATAAAAACTATTATTTTTAAAATCTAGTGACTAAAATGGTCAGTGAATTTAATAGAGCCCTTATCAAAATGTTCTCATTTTCAAAGTCCTGGGGCATAAAAACAAATCCATGTAAATATATGTCAAGTTTGAAACTGAAAAAAATCACTAAATTTTCAGGAAAAAAGAGTTGCAGGAGTTCTTCTTCCACTATTTCTTATATTACTTAACGATTCCCCCTCTACTTATTTTATTCCCCCCCTTTTATTAACTTTTCAGAGGTGTTTGTTTAAAATTGTCCATCTCTGGAGATGTGAATTACTAAAAGGAAAAATACATTTAATCTAGAATATCAGATGAAAGAGACAACACATTGCCTTCCCTCTCCCTTTTCCCCCTCCCCCAGATTAAAATTAAGAGAAGAATTTAACAACAGGAGTTGAAACTCTCTCACATGGAAACCTAAATGCATTGACAGAAGTGTACTCACAGAACAAGGGAACTATAGCATTAAATGCTGAATCCCTAAAAATAGAAAATCCATCCAGTGGCCCATTAACTATTGAGATATCACTTCTGTATATTGTGGGCCTGATCTTTAGTTGACATAAAGCAGCATAGCTTCTTGTCCAGATCCAAGGCATGTACTTAACAGACTCCATATTCCACTAGATGGTGCAATGATACAGATATACTGTACAAGGCAGGACACTGACTCACATGCAGAGTTAAGCTGGAAACTAGAAATTTGTGTGGTGGTGGGGAATACACTGAAGATAATGACAAAGCAGATTTGATGCAGAATAACATAAACCTTTGTTGGATTTTTCTGCATATTATTTTTGGCCAGAGTACCTCAATAAGGCGCTTGTGCAAGGATAACTTTCCTTACATATCTTTGCAACAGGGTGGTCTCGAAATGAAGCTGAGTGAATAGCGTATTATACAATTATTCAAGCTATATTCCAGAAAAGAGACCAATCTAGGAACTTTTCTTATTATTATTTCTCTACTTAATATTCCTCTAGACTGGTACTTTTGAAAATATCACCCTATATTTTTTGAAGTGACTTTCATCCAGTCAGCTTTCAAGTCACATATTTATTTCTCTGTTGTCATCCTGTGTATGGCTGGAGCCAGTCTCTAAGCCATATATAAGTCATACAGGCTATGTCTACACTGTAAAAGAGGCCTAAGGCAAGAAGTCTCAGATTCCAGGTCAATTGACTAGGGCTTATGGTACGGGGTTAAAAATAGCAGTGTAGCTCCAAGACCCAACTTCCCCTTACCGCATTACAGAGCCCGGGCTCCAGCCAAAGCCCGAATATCTACAATGCTATTTTCGGCCCCATAATGTGAGGCTGAGTCATTGACCGGGGCCGTTAAGAGTTGCCAACCCTCCAGGATTGACCAGGAGTCTCCAGGATTTAAAGATTATTTTTTAATTAAAGATTATGTTATGTGATGAAATCTCCAGGAATACATCTAACCCACATTGGCAACCCCACAGACGCTTAGGGTATCTTGACACAGGATAAAAAAATCCCTGTGGCTAGCCTTAGTCAGCTGATCCAGGGAGGGGGATACAAGATGCAGGGCACAGCTCTGGGACTCTGGATTACATTTAAATTAAATACTCAAATCCAATACTTTAAACAAAGAAAACACCCCACAACAAAGCCATGACCTGAAAAGGTTCCTGCCGCTAATCGTAAGCTTGTAAAGCTACTTTTACCTTTTGAAAGAGACCTTGTTCCTACCAGCACTTAACACAGAGAATAATGTTACCAATAGGAGTAGTCCCATTGAATTCAAGTGCACACAGGGTTGGAGCCTTGGTCTTCATTCTTACCATGGCAATGTAAGTTTGTACCTGCGTGGATGGGGGCAGAACAATTTGCAAAAAAGTAGCAATAAAAATAACACTTCAGGCCTTTAAACTCTGAGCCAATATCAGGGCATTTCTTCTTTAAGTTAAGAAATCCACATACCATCTTCCCTCTGATTTGGAGTACGGGAAAAAAGGCGGAGACAGATTTTTATTTCAGAAAGAAATGGAGATTATTTGAACAGTTATGTAACCATATGAAATCTTAGCAGTTACATGATTATTCGATAGTCCCCATGGGTGGGGCTAGCAGCCAGTGTGTTCCTGGTCCCACTCCCGGGGAACCTGCTGCCACCCTGCACTGCTGCCTCTGTATCAGAGGCAGCAGCGGTGGGTGGGAGGCAGAGCTGGTCTGTGAGGGGAGCCAATTTAAAAACCAGCGCCCCTCATGGACTGGCTGCCTGCTGCTCTGAACTGCTGCCTCTGTATCAGCAGCAGCATGGGGTGGTTGCAGCTTTTGTCCCGCGGAGGAAAGAAGGGGAGAGGGGAGTCAAAGCTCCCCACAGACAGGCTGCTCTGTGGGATGCGGAGCAGCCTCTGTCCATGGGGAGCTTGGACCCATCGTGGACAGAGGTTGCTTCACGGAAGTCTCCTCTGCCTCCACACCCCCCGCGCTGCTACCTCTGATAGAGGCAACAGTGTGGGAGGGAGGAGGGCAGGTGACACCGGGGATCCTGTGCTGGGGGGAAACCAGCTTTTAAGCCAGCTCCGGCTTCTGCCTGCCCTCCTCCCCACCAAGTAGGAGGTAGCAAGGCAGGGGCAGGTGGATCCGCAGAGCTGATACGTGCAGGGAGCTGTCTTGAAAGCTGGCTCCTCGTGCGTATGGGCTCCAGCCTACTCCCCTCACCCTCTGCGCTGCTGCCTCTCTATGACAGGCACCTCATAGCAGAGCCTCATAGCAGAGCACCGGCTCCTGCTGCCTCTCTTCCCCACTACCTCTGAGTACAGAGGGTGAGGGAGGTAGGCTGGAACCAATACACACAAGGAGCCGGCTTTCAAGACAGCACCCTGAGCATATGGGCTCCACCGACAGAGGCAGCCGGAGGGGAAGGGAGAATGCGTGTAGTCCACAAGATTAACTGCTATGCCTAGGGTTTATCAGTTAATCGTATAGTCAACTACATGCTGACATCCCTAGTCAATATAAATAAGAGACTATTTTTAAATTGGAAACAGGATGCAGATCTTAACCAAACACAGCTGTGAGGGACACAGCAACTGCAGCAAGGGAGGTTTAGATTGACCATTAGGAAAATCTTCCCAACTGTCAGGGTGGTTAAGCACTGGAATAAATTGACTAGGGAAGTTGTGAAATCTCCATCATTGGAAAGTTTCTAAGAGCAGGTTAGACAAACACCTGTCAGAGATGGTCTAGTCAGGGAAGCTGACAGCCTTGCCAGGCCACTGGGCAAGATGTGTGTGGGAGGGGAGGGGAGGGGAGAGGTCTTGGGCGGAAGGGGTGGGGCTGGGCAACCAGACCTCAGTGCCTCCAGGACCATGGTACACCCCTCCCAGCTGTCAGAGCCACCCAGGGTAAGTGTCACAGAGCTCCAGTGGTGATTCAAAAGGGCACAGTGCCTGGATCCCTGGGCCCTTGTAAATCACCAGGCCCCACAGCAAACTTTCCCCTTTATCTTCTCCTTATCTCCTGGGTCTAGAATATTTAGTGCTGCCCTGAGGGCAGAGGACTGAACTAGATGACCTCTCAAGGTCCCTTCCAGTTCTCTGATTCTATGATCACACAAACCCAAAACTTTAAAAAGTCATGACAGAAATGTGGCATTGTTTGTCACAGTGGCAGGTCAAAGAATAGGACGTCAAGCAGTTTTTTTTTCCCAAGACTAACCAAGAACCATGATGAAATTAGGCTGTACTTGTTCCTCTATTTCCCCCAACAGGAAATAACCAATTGTTCAAAATCTAGATGTGGAACAATTTGAACTAAAAAAAGCAGCAGTGTTTCAGCCAATAAAAAGTTATATCCTGTTTTTAAAAATAGAACCAAAATATTTTACATTAGCAGTTAGCCTCTATAAAAGATATCTAGAAATAAGCCTCTAGAACAGGCATGTCAAACAGGCCTCTGGCGGGCCGCATACAGCCTGATCAAAATTTTTTGCGGCCTGCCACTACATTTTTATAAAAGAATAAAGTGCAGCCGGCTGGCCGCTTGGAGCACGTGGCTGAGTGCAGATCACAGCCGGCCGACCGGCTGCTCTGTGCATGGCACAGTAGTGACTTCTCACGGCCAGCCGGGCTGCTCTGCGCTGGGTGCTCCAGCAAGTTCTCACGGACGGCTGGGCCGCTCGGCACTGGGCACTCCAGAACATGCTCACGGTCAGCAGCTGCTCTGCATAGGCATCAAGCGCTTGCTCATACCTGGCCGCTGTGCTCATGACACCCCAGCTTCTGAGGAAGAAATGTCTGGGTCATGGAGCCGCCATCGTCACACATTAGGTTGGGGGACGGGCTGGGAATGCCTGGCTCTGGGGGAGGGGAGAGGCATTGGGTTAGAGTGGGGGGAGCGCTCTGGGGGAGCAGAGAGGGATTGGGTTAGAACTGGGATATGGGAGTGCCTGGCTCTGGGGGAACAGAGGGGGAAATTTTGTTAACATTTTGGTTTTTATTTATTTATTCCCAAATAAAATCACAACATGTACAGGCAGTCCCCGAGTTACGTGGATCTGACTTACGTCGGATCCGCAGTTACGAACGGGGATTTTCTCGCCCCGGAGGACTGGAGCGGCGGCTACGCCTGGTCCCGCCGCCCGCCTCCTCCGGGGCGAGAATCTCCCTGGTCTGCTGGGGGAGCCAGCAGACCAGAAAGACGGGGAGCAAAGCGGCGGAGGACCCGGGCCGGACCCACGGCGCTGATCTGGAAGCGCTGCGGGTCCGGCCCGGGTCTTCCGCCGCTTTGCTCAGCGTCTCCCTGGTCTGCGGGGGGGGGGGGGGGGGGGGGGGCAGCTAGTGCCCCCCCCCCCCCCCAGCAGACCAGGGAGACGTGGAGCAAAGCCTGGGGCCTGTGGTAGAGCAGGTGGGGTGCTGCCGGTTGGTCCCGCAGCACCGCTCCTTGGCGCTACTGGACCGACCCAGCAGCACCCCAGCTGCTCTGCCCCAAAGTATCTGAATTTTTCACAGAAGCCTGTTCTATTTGATTAACCGCGGTCTATACTTGTTTTTATTTCAACAAAACAAGTTATGTATCATATACAAAATTTAAAAGTACCTTAAATTTATATTAAAATTAAAAATTATTTTATATAGGCAAACAACAATTTTTACACATCAAATTACTGTATTATATTAAAACAAGACCTAAAATTATAAAAAAATACTTAAAACATAATCTATAATAATAAATAATGATGACTTTCCGATAGAAGTACATTTTCTTTGGTGGCCCTGAAAGCTGTCAGTTTTCATTTGTGCGGCCCTCAGTAGGCTTCAAGTTTGACATGCCTGCTCTAGGACAGTGAGGAGCAACCCACGCTGGTGAGTAGGATACTTGAGTGAACCTCCATCTCAGTGGGCCACAAGGTCACTGTAACTAAGATGGTCTCCCAGGTTAGGATAGTTTTGCTAACTGCACTTGCATACCTAGAATTTGCAGTATGTGCCTATTGAACCATAGCAACATTTTGATTGGATGCAGTGGGAGCACATGGATCTCAATCTTGCACACATTTGGCACAAACCTCACTTCACACGCCCATTGCTTTAAGCGTCTGTCACTCTTGTAATATCGATATGAAAAAAACCCGATGTGGATGAAAACCAGCCAAACCTGGCAACCCTGTGCATAGGAAATGGTAAACAAAATGTCTTGTGGGCCACACGAAGAATCCCATTGGGCCGTGAGCTACAGGTTGTTCACTAGGGCTCTAGGAATTCAATCATTCCCTTTTCAAAGTTTTATTCTTTTACGTATGGTGGCATCTCATCCTGGAGAAAAGGGAGGAATGGATCGTTTTAAGTGTCCTAAGAGGTCCAGGATCACTCCTGAAGGAGGTACAGGTTGAGCCTTTCTAGTCCAGCACCCTCAGGACTTGACTGGTGCTGAACCAGCAAATTTGCTGAACCACAGGAGGTCAGTATTGTCTAGCAGCATGACCAACATTTCCACTGCTTACTGGGCTCTTAGAAGACATTTAGGGGTAAATTAGAGCTAAGCAACAGCACAGAACATTGAGAGCCAGGACTGGGTGGCTGTAAACAACTTTTATGGGATTGTAGGAAACATGGCTGCACCCATGATAAGTGGGCATCTGGCTAACTAAAATCATGCTGGACCATGGATGTTGCCAGACCAGAAAATGTCAGGCTAGAGAAATTCAACCCGTAGTAGTTTTATAATCCTGGGCATGTTTGTTTATGCGTTTTGAGATTTGGGTATGCTAGATAACACAATATGCAAATGGATGAAGACCTGACAAAATTAAGAGGCTGGCTTCCTTTTCAAAATGAGTTTTTCTGAACATAGTGATGAGTTGGCAAAATCTTCAAGGTCTCTGGAAAGATATCTTGGAAATTAAATATATTGGAAAATAATTTAAGCCCCTTAAGGGGGAAAAAAGGGGGGGGGAGATCTATGATTTTTTTTCTTAATTTCTGTTTTCCCTTTTCTGATATTCATCCTTACCTTTATCTCATCATGCACCACTTATACAGAACAGTGTAGTATATAAGTATCTTTTTAAATGTACTGCAACAAGGTTGCATAATTGAAAGGACATAAATCTGCAGTCTAGTTAATTAAAACTAATGCTAAAAGCAGTTTCAGTTACTGCCTGTGCCTCCCTGCCAATTCTTGTGGTTTCAACAGTATATTTTCTCATTTTTTTTACCACTGTTTTCCTCTCGCTGTTGCTGCATAAGAACCCACACAAAAATGGGAAGAAAAATCCTGCAAACTCTTTCACACAAACATAATTGGGACTACATTACTGCTTGAAGTTAACTTTACTTAAGTAACGTGACTTAAATATGTGTTTGCAGAATCAGAGCCTAACTGATCACAAAAAACAGCAAAACCGACTACATGGAGTACTGACAAGTGCACAAAAGTAAGCAAACTATGAGAGAAATACAGACTTTTCCACCCCCTTCCTATTTCAATCATAGATGTCTTAGATGCTACTTGTTACAAAGCACGTAAAAATGTTCAAACAGGAGCATGGTTTTTAAACAGATGCTATTCTCACATAGAACTATAAAAATGCCTCAGTTCATACAATGGAGCATGGTCCACAACAGTAATTTAGATTCTCCTTGCTCAATTGGAAGATTGACTCCAGAACTAGATTTTACTGCACAATGAGAACACCAGTACAGGCAGTCCCCGAGTTACGCGGATCCGACTTATGTCGGATCCGCAGTTACGAACGGGGTTTGCTCCGCGTCTCCCTGGTCTGCTGGAGACCAGCAGCGGAACAGCCGTGGCGCATCTGGGCTGTCCCGCTACCCGCGTGCTCTGCGGCTTTGCTCCGCGTCTCCCTGGTCTGCTGGAGACCAGCAGCGGAACAGCCGTGGTGCATCTGGGCTGTCCCGCTACCCGCGTGCTCTGCGGCTTTGCTCCGCGTCTCCCTGGTTTGCTGGTCTCCAGCAGACCAGGGAGACACGGAGCAAAGCCGTGGAGGACCCGGGCGGCAGGACCACGGTGCATCTCAGTCCGCCGCCTGTGTCTCCCTGGTCTGCCTGGGGGGAGGGGGGGGGGAGGGCGCAGCTAGTACGCACCCCCCCTCCCCCCAGCAGACCAGGCTTTTCTCCGGACGCCTGTGGTACAGCAGCTGGGGCGCTGCCGGTTGGTCCCGCAGCACCGCTCTGGGTGCTACTGGACCAACCCAGCAGCACCCCGGCTGCTCTGCCCCAGGCGTCCTGATTCAGCCGCTGCTGGTCAGTTTCAGCAGTGGCTGAATAAGGACGCTTGGGGCAGAGCAGCTGGGGTGCTGCTGGGTTGGTCCAGTAGCGCCGAGGAGCGGCGCTACAGGACCAACCCAGCAGCATCCCAGCTGCTCTGCCCCAGGCATCCCCAAGTCAGCCGCTGCTGAAACTGACCAGCGCTGACTACAGGAAGCCCGAGGCAGAGTTGCTCTGCCCCGGGCTTCCTGGAATCAGCCGCTGATCAGTTTCAGCAGCAGCTGACTTGGGGACGCCTGGGATTCTGAAGTTGAATCTGTATGTAAGTCGGAACTGGCGTCCAGATTCAGCCTGTTGAAACTGATCAGCGGCTGATTCCAGGAAGCCCGGGGCAGAGCAACTCTGCCTCGGGCTTCCTGTAGTCAGCCGCTGGTCAGTTTCAACAGGCTGAATCTGGACACCAGTTCTGACTTACATACAGATTCAACTTAAGAACAAACCTACAGTCCCTATCTTGTACGTAACCCAGGGACTGGCTGTATATTATGCCTTACATAATAAATGAAATAATTAACATTCCCTCTCCCCAAACAAATCAGTATCCAATACTTTAAGCACCAAACTATAGCCACCACAAGCACAGATCAGCTATTGGCCTGAAGTTGCATCTATGCAGTTTCTATGACCCTGCATTTCATAAATTGACATCCAAACCTCTAGATCTAAAAGAGCAAGCTGGGTATCGGTATAGTACAAGTAACTTGTTTTTCTAAGGATAATTCATTGCTAGGATAAAAACCATTGAGATCAGCATTTGTATCTAGTCATCTAACTATAATGGAAGACAATTCAAAACAATGTTACAATTGTCAGTTTTTGAGCTTGGTCCCGGCCAAATTAGATTTTCTTTCCCCATTAAAATTTCTCTTATCCTTTGTTCTAGCTCTATTAATAGAAGAAAGATAGGTCATAACCTTCCAGACATTACTCCTGTTATAAGAAAGTGTGCCCCTCTAGCAATAAGAAATAGATTGTCAGTTTCGCTCTCTTTTCTTGACAGACAAAAGCATATATAACTATCTCAAATTCTGTAGGCTGGGACAGCCTTTATTTTAGAGTGTTCAAAGACCACCACCCCAATCCTACATACTCATCCCCAAACTAAAGGTCATCACACAGTTCTCTCCAAAATATACATACCACGAGAGGCAGATCCCAGTCACAGATAACAGGTAAAGAGCAAAAAGTTAGTCTCAACTTTGTCAACCTTGAAGGTTCTTTCTTCGGCTCAAATAATTCAGAACTTTGAAAGAAAATAGTATTGGCATTTTGCTTGACACTGTCAAATTAATTTGTTAATGTCTCTACATGTACTTTGAAGTGGTCAATTAAAGTAGTTATGAACCCATGGTGGAAGTGCACTAAGTCACCTCACAGAGAGGTGAATTAGAGCAATAGCCACAAAAACAAACAACCCCAAAACCCTCTTCTACTATTTTTTGAGACTTCAGATACTAACCTCTTTGTCTATTGTATCCACCACTGTAAACTGTGCTGCCACTGTTAGTTCTGGGAAAGGGCAGACAGGGTCTAGGCAAAGGAAGAGATAAAATTGTGCATGTGTCAGTGTAAGAGTTTGATACATTTGCAAACTCATTACCAAACTGCTAGTTTCCATTGGTCAGCACATTTTGCAACTATAATCAGCTCTGCAGCCCTTTAACTGCTTCCTGAATTTTTGCCTCTTCCTTGGCTTCATCTCACAAGGAGTTTGTGATCTGTGGCGCATCAGGTCAATTGTTCAAACCCTCTCCCCCAAATCGCTCAGCTCTGCTTTTCCTCCAAAGGTATCTCAGGGGCTCGACACATAGAATTACAGGGTCACATTCAGCACCAGTTTGACACTCTACTGGCTTCACTAGGAGTGTATGCAGCTAGCTGGCAATGAATCTCACTCAGTCATTTATCAACTAAAACATGGGCCTGCCTTCTAGTAAACCAGTCCATGTTTACAAAGAGAGAATTCCCCAAGAGGTGACAGCTGAGCCTGGTTTTACACACACACCAGCGAACTAGGTTTAGATTACACTGACTAAAGGCTAGATTGGGAGCAAGCCCACTCCTTACTTCATCACCTCAACAAGGCTGTAAGTGGGAAAGCAGAGTCTGCTTGCCTGGTACGCTCATTCCTCCTCAGCAGGTGGGGAAAGAAAGGATGAACAGGGTAGAGCTTTGATTCTGTCCAGCCTCTGCTTCATGGCAGCTGCCATGTTGAAGAGAAGAGATTAAGTGAACTGCACCATATAAGGGGCTGTAGCTAGGTTACTTTCTCCTCCCCAAGCAAAGGGAAGCAGGAAGGGAACTGTGACTAAACTTCCTGCCCAGGGGCCCTCCTAGAGCAGTTCACCTGGATTTCTATCCTGACCTAGACTAAAGGTGCAATGTAGCGTTAAATCTTCTGAGACAGCATCACAGGAACAGCCTGTTTACCAATGCAAAATTGTTATGTTAAACCTTAAACTTACCCATATCTAATGTTTAAAAAAAAAAATCACTTCACGATTTGCCTCCATTTGAGCAAAGTACGTCATGAGGGCAACTCATGTGAGGGCAACTCATCCATACACTTCACTCTACCAAATACCCAAGGGTGCCATTTCAAATGGGGGTGGGGGAGAGAGGAACACAACCTGTGCATGCCATGATAGAGTGGATGAGGGGGGCAGGCAACGGCTTCAGCATTTTTGCTGAGCATGTTCAGTGCAAGCCAAGCTGCAAATCGGGGAAGGGGGCACCGTTTTTGTTCACCGTCCTCCCCCTACACATCACTTCTTTCCAGGGCCTACTTAGGCACCTGAAAACTCATGTTTTTCTGGCAAATAATCTAGCAGTTAGCTGACAGGGGCACTGAATCTAATTCTAATACAAGAGAAAAATTTAAATAAATATTAGATCCACTCAGCTCTAACACTAACAACATGTTCTGACATCTTGTGGCAAGACACTAAAGGGATACTGGTTAGGCTTAAAATGTTAATTTATATTCTTACTTTATTACTAACTCTGCAGAAAGGGAGAGACACTGTCAGGACTCCTATCACTGCTCTCACAGGACTCCTACCACTGCGGAGTGGGGGGGTCTAGGAGGGGATTAGGGGGCAGATACAACTGGGTTCTCTATAAGAGCATCAGAATGGCCATACTGAATCAGACCAATGGTCTATCTAGCCCTGTACCCTGTCTTTCAACAGTGGCCAATGCCACATACATCAGAAAGAATGAACAGAAGAGGCAAGTGATCCATCCTCTGTCACTCAGTCCCAGCTTCTGGCAAACAGAGGTTAGGGACACCATTTCTGCCCATACTAGCTAGAAATCATTGATGGATCTAAACTCTTTGGCTACGTCTACACTGGCATGATTTTCCGAAAATGGTTTTAACTGAAAAGTTTTCCGTTAAAAGCATTTCCGCAAAAGCACGTCTAGATTGGCAGGATGCTTTTCCGCAAAAACACTTTTTGCAGAAAAGCATCCATGGCCAATCTAGATGCGGTTTTCTGCAAAAAAGCCCCGATTGCCATTTTCGTGATCGGGGCTTTTTTGCGGAAAACACTACTGTGCTGTCTACACTGGCCCGAACGGGAGCAGCATAGTATTTCTGCAAGAACACTGACGATCTTACATGAGATCATCAGTGTTCTTGCGGAAATTCAAGCAGCCAGTGTAGACAGCTGGCAAGTTTTTCCACAAAAATCACATGATTTTGCAGAAAAACTTGCCAGTCTAGACACAGCCTTTGAATGTATTTTGTTCTTATTGGAACCCTGTTACAGTTTGGGATTTTTCACCATTCCCTTGCAAGGAGTTCCACAGGCTAACCATGAAGAAATAATTTCCTTTGTTTCAGTCTCCTGCCTATAAATGTAATTGGGTGACCTTCTTGTGTTATGTTTGCAAAGGAGTCATTAACATTTCCTTATTCAATTTTCCCACACTACTCATGATTTTCTAGACCTCTAATATATCCCCCGCACCCTTTAGTGATTTCCTTTCCCAAGCTGAAAAGGCCCAGTCTTTTTAATCTCTCTTTACAGTATATGGAAGCTGTTCCTTCCCTCAGATCATTTCTGTTGCCTCTCAACTTTTTTCAAATCCAGTACACTTGAACCTCTAATCTAGCAGCCATGGGAAACAGAGTATGTTGGATTAAGGAAATTTTGTGGACCATGGAGGACATTGGACAGGGTCTGGGAGGGAGGGAGGGTGTGTGAAAGGAAAGAGGGTGGGGTATTTACCTGAGTTACATGTGGTTCCACTACCACACCCTCCCGCTCCCTGGAAAAAGCCTCCTCCGGCTAAGCACTTTGCTGTCCTACCTTTTCCCCAGCTAAGGGAGTAAAGGGCAGAGGGGAGCTGTGGCAGCATGCAGAGTCACTTCCTCCTCCCTCTGCCGAGGTCCATACCACGGGGGCTCTCAAATTAAGGACACACAGAGTATGGAGTTTCAAGTGTCTATCTTTTATTTAGATAAGGCGACCAGATCTGCATGCAGTATTCAAGATATGTGCATATCATGAGAGATCATATGATATTTTTGTCTTCCTATCTGTTCCTTTCCTAATGATTCTCAATTTGAGGTTTGCTTTTTAGAGGGCCACTGCACATTGAACAGATGTTTTCAAGGAACTATCCACAATGATTCCAAGATCTCTTTCTTGAGTGGTAACAGCTAATTTAGACCTCAGCATTGTGTGTGTGTAGTTAGGATTATTTGTCTTCGTGTGCGTTACTTTGCATTTATCAACACTGAATTCCATCTACCATTGTGTTGCGCAATGGCCCAGTTTTGTGAGATCCCTTTGCAGTCAGCTTTGGACTTAATTATTTTTGAGTAGATTTGTATCATCTGCAAATTTTGTCCACTCACTGTTCATCCCTTTTTCAAGATCACTTACAAATGAATGAGCAGCACTGGTCCCCATACAGACCTCCGAGGGATACCACTCTTTATTCTTACCCTTTGTTTCCTATCTTTTAAGTGGAGTACCTGGCAGGCTCACCAACAGGGTGGTGTGCAATGGAGGCAGTTGCCCCAGGGTCTGGTGATTCAAAAGGGCCCAGGACTCCTGGCCCCCCACCGCTGCTACCTCAGGAGCAACAGCAGCCAGAGCCCTGGGTCTTTCTGAATTGTCACTGGAGCACCATGCCACACTAAGGACTGCCTGGGGAGTGGGAGGGCCACTCCTTCTACCCTTAGGAGAGCAGGGAGCTAAACCCCCAACTCACATAAGGGCTGGGTAAGTTTTGGGTGGGGGGAGGGCTGGTACTTGGCAATGTTCATCTAATGCAGGGGTGGGGAACCTAAAGCCTGGGGGCCAGATGCAGCCCCTTGCCTGAATCCGGCCCCCGAGGCTCAGGGCTCCCTGTGCTGGCACTCCAGCCCTGCTGCCACCTCCCTGTGGGGCTGGAGAGCACAAAAGCTATTAGCCTTCTCCCCCCCCCCCAGCTTTGGTATGCAAAGGGAATGTGGGGTGTGTCTTTCTCCTTCTCAGTCGGGGGCCATGTCAGTGAGGATTTGGGGTAGGAATGTAATAGTACAATCAATTAAGCAATTAACCGCTAAGCAAAAGCGTATAGGTTCATGCTATAGACTACATGCATCCTCCCACCCAACCAGTACATTTTTTAGCAAGCTGGTCAGAAGCCCAGCTCAGTCCTGGTTTGTGCTGGATCTGGGATCTACCCCTGCTGTGGTTCTGCATCTAAAGTGTATTAGGACCCGGATGGGCAGGCAGCTTGGCTCAGTTCTGGCTTGCTCCAGGTCTGGGAGCCCACCCCGGACAGGAGCTGCTGCCTCTGTATCAGAGGCAGCAGCGCAGAGCGACAGGCAGCCAGTCTGCAAGGGAAGCTGGTTTTTAAACTGGGTCCCCTCACGCACCAGCTTCTACCTTGCCCCACAAGTGGCAGGGTGCTCCTCAGGAGAAGGGGCCAGAGCACACTGGCTGCTGGCCCCACCACTGGGGACTCTCTCAATCACCCTGCCTCTCTCTGTTTATAAACAAACTCCCTACCCCAAAGACAAGGCTGGGAGCAAGCAGCACAAGTTCTGTTGCAGTTAAGAGGAACAACTGGGGCTGGGGCATATGCTTTAAGCATACTTCAAGTATGAAATTCAGGGGTTTAAACTTCAGGCGTGCCCCCTCCCTGCCCAAAATGGTGTTCCTGCAAATACCTCCTTAGCACTTCTGGATCAGAGATAGAGATAAGAGTAACAGAACAGAACAAAAAAATGTTGGATTTTCCAACCCTCTTCTCAAAGGACGGGGGAGATGGGCAAGTCAGGGTAAAGTTCTCTTCCAGTGGGAAAAATTTTCTCTTGCCCACCTCCAGACTTGAACATAACATTTTTTTCCATTTGATCATCTTCCCTGGGCTTTCTTCTTTTAATCACTGTTAGCTAAGCCTTACTTACACTGGCTAGAACCTATTCACATCAGTAGTATGGGACTACTGACATCTGGCGTTGGCCACTGTCGGCAGATGGGATACTGGGTTAGAAGGACCTTTGGTCTGGCCCAGTATGGCCGTTCTTATTTACTAGCACGAATAACTTGCTCACCATCAATTAGGGTTGCAAAATCAGGCCTTGAAAAGAGCAAAACAGTAAGTGGCCTACTTAAAACGACATGACTAAGGGGAAAAGTGGAAATCACAGTGTTTTTCATTTAACAAACCAAACAAGTGCTGCATTTATACACAATTTTGAAGAACCAATCCTCTGGCCACAACCCCACCCTAGAAACTGTGAAGCAGAATATAATCTGTAAGGAGTGTCTGTGAGACATTAGTCCTTGATAAGCAAGGCTGACTATAAAAATATAAATATATCCTGTTTGAGCAAATGCACACACACAAAAACTGGTATCACAGTAAGTGGCCCAACAGAAGTGGAGCCAAACAAACTAAACATTGGGCCAACAATACTTAGCAGGGAATTGTGTAATATTTTTGGAAAGTTAGAAGTTTTTGAAAACAGGAGTTTAGAATGAAAACACCTTTTCAACTATGACTGTAGCATCACTATCACAACACCATGATAAAATGAATGATGTTCACATGCTTGTGTTAAGCTAGTTATAGAAATGAGAGGTTTCAGTGGCATCTGAACATGAGACATACACTTGTTACATACCACTATTGATTTGTTGGGCAATCATCATGGTAATATTTAGGGATGTTAGATATTGGGTAATAGAATAGTTGAGTCACCGCATGAATTCTCATCGGTTACTCAACAATTCTATAGTCCCCAGGGGGGCAGGGCTTGCAGGCAGTGTGCTCCAGCCCCACTCTCAGGGAGCCCCTCTGGCCCTCCTTCCCCACGCTGCTTTCTCTGTATCAGAGGCAGCAGCGCAAGGTTCCAGGTGAGAGCTAGTCCGTGAGGGGAGCCAGTTTAAAAACCAGCTCTCTGTGCGGACCAGCTGCCTGCCACCCTGCTCTGCTGCCTCTGATTCAAAGGCAGCAGCATGGGGTGGCAGCAGCCCCTGTCCAAGGGGAGTACAAGTTTGGGCCTGCTTCAGACAGAGGCTGCTTTGCAGCACCCTCCCCAGAGAGAGGCAGCAGCATATGGGGTGGGGTGGGGGCCCAGGCAGCACCACCGAGCCAGTGCTAGGGGAGCCAGCTTTTAAGCCAGCTCCCCCCTTCCATCCCCCCAGCACCGGCTTCTGCTCCCCGCCCTCTTACTGCCTCTGGTACATGGAGTTGACAAGATTAACCAATAAGCCTAGGTTTATCGGTTAATCGTATAGTCGAATACACGTCAAAATCCCTATTAATAATGTAAACATTTGTTATTGCCTCTAGAGTAACTCCACTAGGTTATTGCATGTGAAACTGAGTTATCCAGAAAACCATTTAATTGTGGAAACAAACTAACTATTTCACATCTCCTGAGACTGAGCTGTCTTAAATAAATAAATATTCTGAATCATGAAGAAGAATCCTGGTCATTAGATGACAACTAACAATTTCACAATAGCTGACTATTTCACATGTGATACTGCAAAATCTGAGTACAGGCAGTCCCGGTTATGTACAAGATAGGGACTGTAGGTTTGTTCTTAAGTTGAATTTGTATGTAAGTCGGAACTGGTACATATTGTAGGGGAAACTCTAGCCAAACATTTCTCCAGAGCTCAGTTTTATTCTCCCACACCTCACTTCCCTCAGTCCTTTATTCTCAAGCTGAGGTGTCTGCTGAGAAAAGCCGCTCCGCGTCTCCCTGGTCTGCTGGGGGAAGCAGCTAGTGCGGGGTTGCCTCACCCTGTTTGTAAGTAGGGATCCGATGTAAGTCAGATCCATGTAACCTGGGGACTGCCTGTACAAGGTATAATTTGAAACAATTGCTGGGACCTAGAAGCTACCAGCACAGCACAACACAAAAATAAAAAATAAAATAAAATAAAATAACCAACAATTCACTTTTCATAGATCTCTTTGTTAAGCTTGGAATGACAGCATAACTGGATGGTATGTGTTGCCCTCCCCATCCCCCAACAAGCACATAAACTCACAACATTTCTCAAACTTCAAAAGTGACATTTTACTAGATCAGAGCCTTTGAAATGCTGTGTCTACTCTTTCTTCTCCAGTCTGCATCAAGGGAAGACTAGCATTATATATACTGCATATGAACATTCTTTGAACCATAACTGAGTAATAAATATACACCTCACTTCTCTCAGCAATATTAAGAAAATGTTAAATCAAGACTTTCTTTTTAAAAAAGCATAGGGGGGGGGGGAAAAAAGAGGAGGGTCAGTCACCAAAAAAAAAAAGAGTTGTGAAAAACTAAAGTAATATTATTCGCAAAAGACTGCAGAATCTATAGAAAGACTTTCCTTGCCATTAATGTCTTTTGTTGCTGCTGTTGACTGTATATCAACAGAGAACTTTGCAAGGCAAATATATTGTGGAGGGTTACTGATGAAACAAGTATTAGTGACAGTGATTTTTGGAAGATGAAAAATTGGCTCATTTTCATGCTACTTGATTATTTGGTATTATTGTATGTCACAGCACAGTCTCTCTCTTTTATTTTTAAAGTATTTGACAGAGGACCAGAAATATACAGAAAGGCACTTCATGCTATTTTATAGTCATGTAACCGCATGAAATCTTAGCGGTTACACAACCATTCGATAGTATCTAGGGGCAGGGCCAGCAGCCAGTGTGCTGCTGGCCCCATTTCCAGGGAGCTCCCTGTTACCCCACACTGCTGCCTCTGTATCAGAGGCACCAGCGCAGAGTGGCAGGCGGAAGCTGGTTTGCCAGGGAAGCCAGTTTAAAAAACTAGCTTCCAGCACAAACTGGCTGCCTGCCACCTCACAATACTGCCTCTGATACAGAGGCAGCAGCCCCTGCATGTGTGGGGGTGTGTGAGAGGAGGGGAAGGGTCCAAGCTCCCTGCGGAGAGAGACTGGTCCGCGGCAGCAGCCCCTGTCTGCAGGAGTCTGAGCTCCCTGCAGACAGGAGGCTAGATCACAAGTAGTTCGTACCCTCAGTGGACAGAGGCTGCTCCATAGGAGCCTGGGCTACCGTGTGGGGCAGGGGCGCAGGCAGGCCCAGTGCTCATGGAGAACCTGCTTAAAGCCATGGTTATAACCATAAAGCTCCTCATGGGTACCGGCCTCTGCTCTCCCCGTTGCTGCCTCTGTTTCAGAGGCAGCAAAGGGGTGAGTGTTGCATGTAGTTGACAAGATTAACAGATAAGTCAAGGCTTATCGGTTAATCGTGTAGTCGACTACACATTGAAATCCCTAGATTGCACTGAAGGCTTAAGTTTTATTCTCTGCCAACAGAATGGGACAAACATACATACATTTCCTAACATTTTAAAAGAACCACGTTTATGGGCAATTTAATCCTTCCATTTGTTCTGCCAGTTGTAACGATAGTTTGGTTACATGGGAACTGCAGCTGGACTGAGACCAACCACTATTATTTAGTATCTGGCATAAGTCATTACAATGTTGTGCTGGATTGGTACCATGAGAAACGTATCTCTCAGCTATCTAGTCCCTACCTGCTACTAGGCATATAAAGGGGTTAACTGGTTAGCCAGTAAACATTGCTCTACTGGCATGCAGACCAGGGTAACCGGTTCACTGGTGCCCAGCCCAGCCAGAGCAGCCCCCATGCGCAGCACAATGTGTCAGATCGGTTAACATTTTAAATGGGATTTTACATCCATACCTGCTACATTTAAAGAGAGGGTGCAGTGTACTCAAGTCACTGGCTTTCTAATCACAGCTATTTCAACCAGCATCTTCAATTAATGGATACCTGACCGTATCAAATTTTCCTCTGATGTTAACTCCACATCAGATATTCAAAGGCAAAGAAAGTTTGTGGCACAAAGCAAGTAAAGATAAAAGATGAAATCCTGGTGCCACTTAAGTCAGTGGAAGTTTTGCCACAGACTTCAATAGCTTCCAGAATTCTACTCAAGCCAATGAAAGCAGTACTAGCATTTTTATCCATATTATTAAACCCTTTAAATCTTTCTCTTCCATTATACTCTAATTTGACCGTAAATCTCACAATTACGCTTAAATCACAAATCTAGCTTCATATATGCTAAGCCCTGAGAATATGAGGACACCAGAAGTGGATTTGGTCCTCCTTGAACTCTAACCAGCATTGAAGAATTTCACCAGAAGTTAAGTGCCAACAATATATACGTACTCTTGCTACAAATATAGGCACAGTTTCCTCCCTGTACTGAGAGATCCTTTCTTGTGTTGGTTGTGGGATGAGCATCAGCGAGCAAATTACACATCTCTGATTCTCATGATACATTTGCTCCAGCCACAGCCCATCCATGTAAACAGAATCATTTTGGAGTTGTTCTAATTTACCCCCATTGGCAATGATATCCAAGGATCATGCCAGTTATGAAATAGTGTAGTAAAGAGGTGCTTTGCCCCTAACTTGTACCCCAGAGATTGGGGGCAGTTGGTGTGGTAGCTGAGTATTTAGGGTATAAGCCAAGGGTATATGTCAGCTGAGAATTCTACTGCAATCTGCACTAGAAGAATTCTTAATACCAGTAAGGGTCAGATTCTGCTACCTAAATAGTTTGAAGTGTCTGGGGGGAAAAAATAAACTGTTTAATGATCCCTAAATTAATGTAGAACTGTATAGGGTCCTTAACACCTTGAACATGTGGTGGTGTTAGGTAAAATATTCATTTGGAAACATGTTAACAAAATCTAAATTCCCACAAACTGAATCATAACTGTGCTTTCAGAACTGCTCTACATCAGTTAGTCAAAGTTTTCTATTGCAAAACTATTTTCTAAGATTTAAGGGTGTCTTATTCCAGGAATAATTTCATTTTAGACATAGAAAGTGTGCATTATGATTGTATTTATTTCAAGGGTGAAAGCAATCTCTGTGTATAATGCCAATCCCTAGATTTCAGATCCCAGGGCTACCAAAACAGACACTGTGGCTGTACAAGATCAAGCTTCAACACTGGCCTTGATCAGTGTGTTGAAATTGAACTTACAAGGACCATTCCTAGGAATAAGCTATTTAGTCAGTTTCCTAAAGAGTGTGTATGTCTATCCTCAGTCTAGCAGCACAGCTACTGTTATAGTTATTTTTTGTGTATGTTACAGTGAGCCCCCAGAGACCCATATCCATATCAGGATTATGTTAGGTACTGTACAGACATATCATGAAAGTCTCTTCCCCAAAACTGACAAGTTCGATTTAGAAAGATGAGGGTACAGCAGACAACAAAGAGAGCAGGGTGGGGAGAATAGGGTAGTACCAACTGGAGCCCAGTATTACAGACATTTCTTATGTACGTAATTTGAATGTTTTAAGGATGATTTTTTTAAACATGGAAAAACTAAATAAAAGTTCATGTGACACACTACTATACTTGACATGTTGTATACTTATTAAAAACAACACCAAAAAAAAATCTACCACAAAACATACAGGAAATTATCTCAGGTTTCAGAGGGACAGCCATGTTAGTCTAATTCAGCAAAAACAAGGAGTCCAGTGGCATTTTGAAGACTAACAAATTTATTAGGGCACTGATTTCACACATCACAAACAAGCCAACATATGAAAGTTACTTTTATTTACTGTGGCCCTTGGTCATATTTTAACTGGGGAACTAGAGACAAGAAACTATATTTCACACTAATAATCATCTAAGCCCCCATGACTCTCAATCCATTTATACTAAAAAACAAACAAACGTTAAATTTATGATACATCAGTTATTTTAGTCTAAGAGTGTGTAAAAAAGTAAATACTTCCACATTTAAAAAATAAAGCTAATGGCTTTCTTGTACAGTAGCTCTCTACTCCCAAGAAAAGAATTATTTGTTTCACATGCACAATAGGTTTAAAATATAGAATGCATGAAGCCAACCAACTGAAGCTGAGTCTCAGACCAAACAAAACAAACAAAAACAAAACACCACACATATGTTACAGCATTCCAGGAAGTATGTTAATTACAACAAAGCCCATTAGGGTTTGATTTAACTGAAAATCCAGGAGTTTCATAATCCTCCAACATTAACTCATGCTGCTGCTAAGAATACGACAAAAATATATAGAGATCAGCCTAACTTAGGTCAATAATTACTGGAAACATTTATTCTCATATATCCACAATTCCTCTGTTTAGTTTAAAGGACCACACAAAGCTATAAATGCTATGAAATTAACAAAGCAAACACATCCCAAAGAGACTTTCACCACCAACGTGGGAGGGAGACACGGTAGCACTTAAGTCCACAAAGGCAGGATATTGTTGTTACAAAATTTACCATTATCAACAGTCAAGGAACTTTATAGTCAGCTTTGTATTAATTGAAATAATTTTTAAATGGATATAACTTGTGCCCCCCCCAGCTGAGAAAGTTCCAGCTGCAGCTGAGCAGATCAGCATCTCTGCTGTAGTCCCCTGAATTCCTTCCAGCTTCACAGAACCCCCTTAAAAGAGGAGGAGGAAGAGAGGAGGAGAGAGAAATGATGCCAAAAGAAAGCATACTTACCCCAGAGCTGCTGGCGAGAGGAAGAGATTTCTTGGTGTACCCTGGGGAAGCGCTCTCAGCAGGGCTGGGGGTCTCACATTTGGGAGGGGAGATAGATACCTCCTCCCCATCCCCTTTTGGGGTGGCTTGTCTCCTAGCTGCACTTCACTATTTTAAAACTCAGGCTCTACAAGCAAGAACTGCCCCGAGATCCCACCCCCAGAACTCCCTGAATCCCCCTCGACCCTGGTGCTGTTAATCCCCCAGCCAGGATGCAACTCTAACCCACCCCTTCCTCTGCTAAGTGCGACCACCCTGGGGCAAAACTTACAGTCACTACCATTTCCTGTGCGGGGGGTGTTGCTTAATCACATACATCACCGTGTTTTACAGGAGCTGTTCCCTAAGGGGAAGTGGATAAAAGAAACCTCCCTGAGTTGAATGGAAATCAGGCAGGAAGGGAAGTAAGGGTGGGTGAGGATATTTGTTACAGACCTGTTCCCTCCCCCCCGCAGGTCCAATTGGTTTGCTCCTGGTGGAACCCTGTGCAGCTCCCATTGTAACATTTCTTCTTCCCCCTTGGAAGTTCAGAGGGAGCCGCCTGCGGGGAATTAATTGTTCGCTTTACGCCTCACACGATGGGAGGGGGGAATCGAATTAGCCATTCAATGCACCAGCTCCAGAAATGCTGCCCCCTTTCAGATCAGGTGACCCCATTTCTAAGGAAGTTTGCAAAGTAATTAGGCTGCTGCACACAGACACACACTGTCCATCAAGCCCTGGCCTCTGTGACACTGAAAAGTAGGAAGAATAGCTGAGTCAGAGACAGAGAAGCTACTCATGAAATCCCATACCAATAATAGGACTTTGTACTACTAGAGCCAACACAAAAGATGACCCGAGAGCATTTCACAAACATTAACCAATTAAGCCTTTCTAGGATGCTGGGAGGTAAGGAAATATTTCCATTCCCACTGAGTAGAAAAATATTGTTTTGCCCAGATTACAGAGGAGGAAACAGATGCAGAGACGTGAAAGGACTTAATAAAAAGGTAAAAAAAAAAGGAAATCTATGGCCTCCTTTTAGTAGAACATTTACACTCATCATATTAAAAGACTAATATGAAAGACAATTGGTTTATGGGTTTTTCTAAAGTGACTAAGTCAATCAAAAGTTTTGGCACATCTTTAGTCTATAAAAAACATGTCCCCATCTCTGCCACCCTGAAAACTTGTTGTTTCTAGGTGTTTCTTCCTAGTCCCCAAACCTCACTTTGTGTAGTCATAAGTCACGCCTACTGACTTATTAAATGAATTATTCTCCCCTTACACATTTCTGGTCCGGGCATTAAAGTGTTCTTGATTTGGATCACTATACCTCCCTCTGTTTTCAAAGCTCCTCCCAAGTGACTATAGAACTGGTAAAACTTCATGTTAAGTAACCCATTCATATTTACAGTGGCTAGCATCTGTAATAATTATTTTCCCCTTAATAAAATGATTTTTACTGGAAAGAGATATGCATTCAAGATCTACATTGGAAGACAGTGACTTTTAAATGAGTAATAGCATTACTGCAACAGTGTCTAATCCTTTTTATATATGCTTTAGATAATTTCTGAATAATTTGCTGTTGTACCACTTTCCACAACATCATATCTTGCAGTAGCAGAGATCTCAACATGATAGCTGTTTGTGCCAAACACAGATATGTTGTGCCTGCTTAAATGTAAGATATTTGATATTTCTACCTAATAAAGTTTGTCATCTAAAATGTCAGATTGCTCCCCTTCTAAAACAAACACAAACCAAACACTTTGCTCAGGGACAACTGTTGTTATATGTAAACTTATATATTACATTCAGAAATCGAATGGGCTAGTACAAGGATAAGGAAAGCAAGCAAGAAGAATCTATGGCCAGCAGAGTTGAGGACTATCACAAGGTGTGACTCCACTTCCCTGCAGAAACCCCATGGATTCCAATGGTTGTGTATTCACCACACCCTTTTATTTTACATTCCCCCCATAATTTTTACAACAAACTCTGTGAGCAATCTATTTATAGTACCACCTGCACTGTTTGGCCCTCTCCCCAGGACCTGAAGGAACAGAGGTCTCTTGCCCTTGAGGCCTCCATGCTGCTAAGCTCATCAAGCTCCAGTCTCCCCCCTCGCCCCCCCATACACACACACTTTTTCTGTTTAACACTTCCTTCCCACCTCTATCAGCAGTGGGCTGGTGGCATAACTGGCTCCTTCTCCCATTCAGCAGGCCAGCCGGATTCCCTGCAGTGTAGAGAGATGCTGGGGGTAAGCCTCAACATTAGTGGAGGCAGGTTTTCCTAATGTGGATGTGCTACCTTGATTTAGAACCCAGGAGACACAGGGGAGTAATTCGTTTGAATGGCCCCGGGGGAGGAGCTATTTCAAAATAGCTGCAGTGAACTGTCCACTCTACAACTATTTTAAAATAGCGATTTCGGAACAGGCATTATTCCTTGTGAAATGAGGTTTACAGAAGTTGGAATAAGCCATCCATTATTTCGAATTTATTTCAAAATAATGGAATTGCTGTGTAAATGCTCACATTGTTATTTCAAAATAATGTCAGTTATTTCGAAATAACTGTGCTTTGTAGATGCACCCTAAGGGTATGTCTAAACTACATCCCTTTTTTGGGACCCCCCCCCCACGGCTGTCATTATGTAAATGAAGCACAGGAAATTCAAATCCCACCTTCATTTACAATTTTGATATGTCTAATTTACATCCCTTTATCGAAAAAGGGATGTCGTTTAGACATACCCTAAGTGTTTAGCTGATTAACCATAACATTTTGCTTATTAATGTTTGCTGATTAAACAGGATTTTACACCTACTTGGGGAGAGGGGAGATCCCTGGATCAGAAAAATGATGAAAAAATGCTAGGGGATACAGTCCTGAAGCAAGCATGGTATTGCTGCCCTTTACTTCTACTCTGCTGCTGGCAGTGGTACTACTTTCCACTGCCAGTCACTCTTCAGCCACCCTGCTCTGAAGGCAGCGCCATTGCCAGCAGCAGCGCAGAAGTAAGGGTACCAATACCATACCATGCCTAGTTATAGCGCAGCATAGCAGTTCTTGTCCCATGGGCTCATCTCACTACTCCAGGCACTGCCACTGCTGAGGTCGCAGCACTACTGAGGTTTGGTATAGTCATCATGACAACAGCAGTTTGAGTACAGGCAGTCCCCGAGTTACGCGGATCCGACTTATGTCGGATCCGCAGTTATGAACGGGGCTTTTCTCGCCCCGGAGGACGCGAGCAGCGGGACGCCCAGATGCGCCGCGCTCCCGCCGCCCGCGTCCTCCGGGACGAGAAAAGCTGCTCGGCGTCTCTCTGGTCTGCTGGGGGGTTGCCCCCCCCAGCAGACCAGGGAGATGCGGAGCAAAGCCCCGGAGCACGCAGGCAGCGGGACAGCCCAGACACGCCGCGGCTGTCCCGCTGCCGGCGTCCTCCAAGGCTTTGCTCCCCGTCTCCCTGGTCTGCTGGGGGGAGCTCCCCCCCCCCCTCCGCAGCAGACCAGGGAGACGCGGAGCAAAGCCGCGGAGGATGCAGCCGGGACCACGGCGCATCTCGGCGGTCCCACCACCCGTGTCTCCCTAGTCTGCTGGGGGGGGAGGGGGGCACAACTAGTGCCCCCCCCCCCCAGCAGACCAGGCTTTTCTCGCCGACAATGCCTGGGGTAGAGCAGCTGGGGCGCTGCTGGGTTGGTCCGCTACTGGACCAACCCGGCAGCACCCCAGCTGCTCTGCCCCAGGCGTCCCCAAGTCAGCCGCTGCTGAAACTGACCAGCGGCTGACTACAGGAAGCCCGAGGCAGAGTTGCTCTGCCCTGAGCTTCCTGGAATCAGCCGCTGGTCAGTTTCAGCAGCGGCTTACTTGGGGACGCCTGGGGTAGAGCAGCTGGGGTGCTGCCAGGTTGGTCCCCACAGCGCTGAGGTGCAGCGCTGCAGGGACCTACCCGGCAGCGCCCCAGCTGCTCTGTCCCAGGCGTCCAAATTCAGCACTGTTGAAACTGATCAGCTGCTGATTCCAGGAAGCCCAGGGCAGAGCAACTCTGCCTCGGGCTTCCTGTAGTCAGCCGCTGGTCAGTTTCAGCAGCGGCTGAATCTGGACGCCAGTTCCGACTTGCATACAAATTCAACTTAAGAACAAACTTACAGTCCCTATCTTGTACGTAACCCAGGGACTGCCTGTAGACCAAATTTGAGTTAGTGGCAACCCTATGAGCCAGGTCAGATCTCCACTCTTACAAAGCTGATCAAATTTGTGTAGTCAGGGCAAAACCTATGTGGTGCTGCAACCCCACAGGGGCAGAAGGCAGACCCTAGCCAGCCCCACAGCGCAAGAGCTGCAGGTAGGGTGAATGCCATGCATGATCTGACAGAAACCCACAGGGCCTTCATTCCCAGGCTATTTACTAGGTCATGACAGGCCATAAACATTTACAAATGGGTCCTGAGCCCAAACATGGACTAAATGATTATAGTGGTCCCTTCTAACCTTGGAATCGATGAGAAGGATGCAGACCAAGCAGTGTTTATAGAACACAAAGTTAAAGCTGGTATGGTATGCAGTGAATGAGTGTATTATCGCTACAGTACATTCAAAAACTTGCTGAAACTAGAAAGGAATGTACAGAAGCCTTGAAAAGGGGAAAGATGGGCAGAAATTGAATCATGCTGCTGGATTCAGAAAAATACTGTAATCTTCTCTCTCCAGCTCTATAATTCATCCACCGGAGCAATACAACTCCAGGAGCATGGGGCAAGAGTTAGTTGCAAAAAACTAAAATTTTAAAAAATTGCTCCCCTCATGCCTACCCCAGACAGACAGGCTGCCTGTGCATATAAGATGAACAGATAAGGGAAGAAGACAACAATAGCGGAGTAATACAGGGAGCATACAGATGTAATAACACTTTAGAAAAGTACAAACAGCATATTACTTTGATGTGCCCATACGCTTACAGAGCAAACAGCCGAGGATTTCCTGTATACCAGGGGTTCTCAGACTTTTTCTTTTAGAGCCTGACACTCCTGCAGGTGTGGGTGTAGGCTTAAGCTGCACAGAGGGGCTTCTGCCTCATGAGGCTAAGAGGGGTCTCAAGGCTTTCGCCCTGCAGGGAAGCTTCTGCAGGGAGTCAGGGCTCAGGCCATTTGCTGGGGGAAGAGGAGGCAGCTTCCATCCCACAGGATGCCAGGGCTCAGGACTCCATCTTCAGCGTCTGTGTACTGGGACCCTGAGTAGCGCTGCTTGGCAGACCTCCTAAAAGGGCTTATGGATCCCAAATAGGCCACGGAACCCCAGTTGAGAACTGCTGCTGTCTAACAAACCTTGTTGCCCCATTCTTCTCTAGTACAGCCTCCAAACCAGTGCGCCTACTAAGCTGAACACTTGGGCGGCCACCAACGAGAGACTCAAATGCTGCCCAGCTGATTAGTAGGGCTCCCCACAGCCAAATATTTTGGAGAAGCAATGTCCAATCTTTCCAGCCCGAGGGACAAACTTTTTTCAGGAAGGACCAAGGCCCATCATCCCCCATCTCTCATGCTGTCTAGAAAAGAGAAATGCAAGGCTCCTGGCAGGAACTCATGTGGAGGTGGGCTAAGGAGAGGGCAAAGAGATATAGAGTGGCGGGCTTGTTGAGGGCAAGAATGCAGCATACTCCAGCTATCCCCATCCAGTAGGTGGCTCCTTGGGGACCATAGAGAGTTGCCCCAAGTTAGAGAAGACCCCATGCTGCTCTATCCCCTACTGGGCCAGATAGTCAAGATGGTTGGTTCTCATCTTCTCCTCCTTTTCCCCACTCCTGGACTACCCTGGGTGGAGGAGGGGAGCCATCCCTTACCAGGCCCTCTCCTAGACTCAGGCAGAGGTAGTTAAGCTCCTACCTTGGTCTCCCTACAGCTCCCTCAGCTTGCCTGGTAATAGGCAACAGAGCAACCACATCTACCATTCTCTTCCCCCTTGTGCAGCGTCGAGGACGTGCTGAGCAGGAACAGCAGGGAAGGACAGCAACCGTGCAGATCACTCCTGGCTCAGATCAAGGCTACTCCAGGAGCTACTCCAGGGGCAACAGGAAAAACAGTGGAGCAAGCAGTGGTCTCAACCTTCTCCCCATAGTGATGGAGCAAAGCTGAATAAAACCCACAGGGCCTGGGTCTGAGGGTATGGCTCAGGGGTTTGGAACAGGTCCCATATGAGGAGAGGTTAAAGCGACTGGGACTTTTCAGTTTAGCAAAGAGGAGACTGAGGGGGGATATGATAGAGGTCTATAAAATCATGAGCGGTGTGGAGAGGGCCGATAAAGAAAAGTTATTTATTAGTTCCCATAATAGAAGAACTAGAGGACACCAAATGAAATTAATGGGTAGCAGGTTTAAAACTAATAAAAGAAAGTTCTTCTTCACACAGCGTGTAGTCAACCTGTGGAACTCCTTGCCAGAGGAGGCTGTGAAGGCTAGGACTATAATAGAGTTTAAAGAGAAGCTAGATAATTTCATGGAGGTTAGGTCCATAAAAGGCTATTAGCCAGGGGATAAAATGGTGTCCTTGGCCTCTGTCTGTCAGAGGCTGGAGAGGGATGGCAGGAGACAAATCGCTTGATCGTTGTCTTCGGTCCACCCTCTCTGGGGCACCTGGTGCTGGCCACTGTCGGCAGACAGGATATTGGGCTAGATGGACCTTTGGTCTGACCCAGTAAGGACGTTCTTATGTTCTATATCACATAACACTAACACACACAAAGACACCGACACACCCCTACACGAAAATATAAGCCACCGTCAGTTTCCCAACTAGGGCTTCTCCTGCCCACTTTCTAACACTTATGTCTCCCTCTCACTGGTCTGAGTGCACTGGGGACATGCAAGAGAGAATATTTTGAGACAGAGCAGCATGCTCTGTTACCTAGATCCCTGAAAATCACAAGTGGGAACACTCCCACATCCCAGTGTTACATGGGAATTCTGCTCTTGTTCCCACTGCAGGATTCAATTTCAAAATAATAGTAAAGCATTCTTGTTGCCTGCTCTAGAGAAGCCAGACGTGACATCTGTGAACCACAGCTTACACAATCCAATCATTATTTTACATGCGAAGCAAGACAAAAAGGCCACTGCCTTAACTCCACATGCACAGGGGTACTGCAAGGAGTGATATTTTTAAATTAATCCCATTCATGGGAGAATTACACATCACTGAACTATATGACAAGTGTGCAAACAACTCATTCCATAACCACATCTCCCACTCTGCCTTCTAGCTTAAAAACACAAAGCAGACACTGTTTGTCCATGGTCAGATTCAATCTACATTCTGTGCAGCAGCAGTTTAGAGAGATGACTTGCTGCAGCACAGAGTCACGAGAAGCCCATTATTTCTTCTGCAAATTATCAAATATTACCATGAATGAAGGAATTGTGCATCCACCAGCTCCAACAAGAACACTCCAGACTGTATCATTTTAACATTATTTTTAATTTGTAACTTGTAGTAATCTGTACATGCGTGCACACACACGTATTCCTGCTAACTAGGAATGTTAAAGACTAGTCGACTACCAATAAGCAAATGCTTATTGGATAGTCTGTTGACTAGTCAATCCCAGCTCCCCTGCCGCCTCTATCAGATAGAGGCAGCAAAAGGGAGGGTAGAGGAACTTCAAAGCAGCAGCGCCACACAGCTGAGCCGTGGATCAGCTGTGTGGCACTGATGCTTTGAAACCCCAAAGCAACATTTCAAAGGAGCAGCCACTGCCGCCGCCCAGCTGATCTGCAGCTCAACTGCACAGAGACACTGCCCCTTCAAAATTCCTGAAGGACCGTGGAGCCCGGGGTCAGCTGGGGACTCCCCAGCTGACCCCGGGTTCTCTGGAAATGCCATGGGGAGCCCGAGATCAGCTGGGGAGTCCCCAAATGATTCTGGGTTCTGGGGAAGTGCCACGTGGAACCCAGAATCAGCTGGAGAGTCCCTAGCTGACCCCAGGCTCCGCACTGGGAACTCTTGTATATCTCAAAGCAGGCACCAGCGTGCAGCCCGGAGTCAGCGGGACTTCCCACTGGCCCCAGGCTGTATGCAGAGTTCCGCATTCCTCTTTTGAAATGCACAAAAGCCTCAGCAGGGGCTCTTGTACATTTCAAAGGAGGAATGCGCAAGTGCCTATCGACTAGTCAAGTAGTCGATGGAAATTCCATCGACTATTTGACTAGTCAATTAACCGCATTTAAACATCCCTACTGCCAACCAATATTCCCCATTAACCAGCAACTGGTTCTGCTAATCATAATCAAAACAAAGTGGTTATTCTTTGTGTTACGAATTATGCTGTATTCTCTCATTTCTGAACTGTGCCTTTTTCCTGGATTTTCCACATATTTATGTATTTTTACATGTAATATTTATATCAATGTCAAGAGTACCAGGCAGTGATATACAGTGGTAAATCAGGGCACCAGGAACACACTTCAGTGACAGATGTCAATATGACATACCATGGTATTATTCAGACTGATTAGTAGCTCCATCACCCCTGCCCTTTACAATGCCTTGCTACTCACAGCATGTAAATTGCTCCCAGCTATGTTGAGGTGTATGCTTCAGCCAGCGAGCTACACTTTAGCTCTTACCAGCCTTAAAAATCACTGCCAGGTGACCCCAAAACTCTCCCAGTCTCAGATTTTCCAGAGAAATGTATGTCCTATACTGCCCAACCCTCTCCTGGGCAGTACAAATACACTGAGTTCATTATTCCTTTAAAGGAATAACATGCACACAATTTGTTACTCCAAATGGAGTTATCCAGACACTTTGATTTGAACACACTGGATTAGATAAAATAGAACAAGTTTATTAACTACAAAGTGGGAATGTGAATGGTTAACTGGTAAACATCACTCCCTGCCAGGTGATACTTACTTGTTACAGTTAACCATTAGGGACTGGAGCAGCCCCCCACCCTCAGCCCGCTATGGGCAGGGTGGCTGCTTCAGCCTGGCAGGGACCACCACAGGTGGGGGATGATCCAGTCCGGCCAGAGCAACCCCCACCCACAGTGGGCATGGCCCAGCTGGAGCAGTGCACCATGAGCAGTCAGTCCAGTCTGGCTAGAGCAGCTCCAGCCCACGGCAGGGGAGCCATTTCAGCCCACCCCTTCCTTCCCCATTTAAGTATTTAACCAGTTAAACATAACATTTAACCAGTTAATGGATTTTGCATCCCCACTACAAAGAGAGGTTTTAATTAAATGCATAAGAGTCAGAAATAGGTATACGAAAAAGGTAAAATTCTGACTAGTATCTACTTAAGAAACTTTGTTAGATGAAATGCAAATTTTTTCACCACAACCTTCTGCAGATTTCTGATGAAACTCTAGGTCAGGAGGATCGTTACTCCTCAGAGACAGATTATTGCTCCCTCTGTTGTTTCTTTAGGTGCAGTGAATGCAATGGGCAAAGAGTAATAAGGATGCGGAAAGGTGTCTGCCCCATCTCTTTATAGTTTCAATCCCCCTCCTGAAAAACATTTCCAGCCGAGAACCAGAAGCTGAAGAGGCTATGTGGAAGGATATTCCCTATTTAAGCTTCCTTTGTATTCCCTTCCTGTTTGATGATTCTGTTTACTGCTTAAATACAAATTAGCCAGAGCACACATTCCTTTGTACAGCCGCTCCCCGAGTTACAAACAAGTTAGGGACCAATACTTGTTACAGTTAACCATTAGGGACTGGAGCAGCCCAGTTACTTGGTCCGTAACTCAAAGTGTTCGTAACTCAGATCCCATAGAGTTACATGGCGACCGCGCTGTTCGTAAGCGCGGATCACCATTCGTAACTCGGAGCCGCATTGACGACCGCTATGGTCGTAAGTGCGGATGGTCGTAAGCGGAGGTGGTCGTAACTCAGGGAGCGGATATATAGGACACCTGTTTGCCAACATCTGCTCAGACAGAGCTGTGGGTTTGAAACATTTATTAACAACACTATACAGGGGAATATTATAAATTTCATATACTACGTTGACACACACATTTACCAGGAGGATATTGACCAGCAATTCCTGAGTTTTCGAATGACACCTTACATGGCATATTTGTACAAGGATTATTACAATAGTGCATAAGGATGTGATCTGTCACAGCTGGACACTCAGCACTTGTGAGAATTAGAACACTTTTTCGGGCACCTAAATAATTAATAATAATAAATTTTAGCCCAGAAGATCTGGAGTCTATTCCCAAGTCTTCCATAGCTTCCTATACAACTGGACATGTCAATTGTATCTCCCAATTTCCTCAATCCATAAAAGGGTGTTAACACATATCACAGTAAAATCATTCAAGATTCTCTGATGAAAGGTGCTATCAATTATTGTTTTAAAGAATGCCGTGCTGTTAAGCCCTCATCCGTCCCCCCCACATCACAGCTTTTACAAGCATGACAAACAGCATTCCAAATTTTATATAAAACAGTTTGTCTAGGCCTAATGTTCAAAAGCGATGGGTTTATTAACATCTTTATATCTACTTGGGAAGGTGCAAAGGACATACAATGGAATGAACTTTCAGCACTGCTTGGGGACTTAGAAAAGCAGGAATACTCAAACAGGTGCAACATACAAGCTACAAGACCAGCATAGTGCAGCTGCACTCAACTAAATGCAGAGATGCAGCCAGCAGAGATTACAGGTCCCAGCGAACATTGGATACCGTTCATGTCAAACTAGAGCATCACACAGCATAATCTGTTGTCCCAATGGGATAACAGTCGCTCTCGAACTGCATAGGGCATTTGTGGCTAACCCCAGCCTGGCTTCTATGACTACAAAAGAACCACCATCAAATATCTACATATTTTCAACTCTTTAGGGAAAAGCAGATTATTCTTTTTCAGTGTAGAGGTACAACACAAATGGAACTGAAAATGTTTAAAGTATTTGTGATTAATGTAAGCTCAGAGTGAGGAAGTATGTTAAGCTTTAAGATGAATTATGACTGGCACTGGCTTACAGTTCACAAAATGAAAAAATATTTCAGCCACTGTGACACATTAGATTAACCTCCCGCCCTATGGACAGATCACTATATTAAGAAGAACATTATACTTTAAAGAGCAAGATACGAAATCCGTCACATATAGCGTCAGTTTGGCCACTTTGTTTGCATAGAGTTTTTTAAGCAGTGGGATCAGAATTTTCTTATGCTAAGAAAAAATGCAAAACATCTCGAGACCACAAAGCACGTAGCACTGTATCTTTGTAAGAAGGAAGAAGCTAACTGACTGAAAAGACAGATGAAATGCACAAACACAGTAGAAACTGTTTACCCTGAATAGATTTTCACCTACTGTATCATGTCAAAATATATCCAACAGCATCCTGAATCTTAGCAAATGGGAGAGGCAGTAGAGTTTGCTGTGCAATAGGTGGACCATGGGCCAAATCCGGACTACCAAATGCTTTTGAACAGACCCCAGACCTTTTTATTTATTTATGATCATCATTATTGTTGTTCTTTTTAAATTACTTTCTCTGGAGTCTAGCCCTTAACTTTACCTTGACTAAGAAATTTGGGCCTTGGGGGAAAAAAGTTTGTCATCTTTGGTCTTCTGGACAGAGCACTAAACTGGTAGAGACCTGGATTCTACCCCTCACACTGCCACTGACCTTCTAGAGGACCACTTTTTGCCTCAGTTTCCCCATCTTAAAATGAGGCTGATAATACTGATCTCTTTAATAGCTTTGATATAAAGTGATTAAGCTAAAAGCTTGATATTACTATTGTTAAATAAAGTGTACTATTAAAAATTCTGAACAAAAAGAGGAGCAATTGCAAAGCCATAATTAATATATGCTGTGCTCTCTGCAGAACCTCATTAAAAAGGGGCTCTTTTCAGCATTCACTTCACAGGCAAAACTCCCCTGGACTATTTTAGAAAAGATGACCTGAAAACATTCTGTTTAAAAAATGCTTCTGTTCCATTGTGCATCTAATGTATTCTTCATTTCTTCCCACAGTTCTTGATTCTTCATATTTATATGAAATTAGGATTTGCGGATCTTAATAGTTCAAGTGACAGAAATAGCAATAGGAGCTGAAGAAGTCATGTTCCACTATTATTACAAATATTTTCCAAAATAATAAATATTTAGGCCATAAACAGACGCATCACAAGGAAAGAAAGACCCAACTTTCTTGGAGACTACCATATTTATCAAGGGCAAGTGGTGAAAAATACTGAAAGTATACGATAGAATTTATTTTTAGTATGTATCAGGCTTCAGAAGTTCTTTAACCAAATAATTCCTTGACAGCATAAGTCAACCTTCACAACTCTCCCTCCTTATTTGCTGGGTCACATCACTTCACCCTCTGCTGATTCAACACATCCCTGTTGCTATTCTCTCCAAAGCACAGTGTGTACATTGCATTGGCACCTATCCCTGCAGAACTCCCAAAACAGGGAGGCAAGGAAATATTGCCTGCCCTTCCCCCTCAGAGGTAATACTGCCCAGGATAAAATTGTCTTCTCTGGAGCAGTGTTGGAGCACCTCTTCAGGTGTTGCTTCAACCTTTTCATACTCAGAGCTCTGTCTTAGTCCTTGCTAGGATTGTAAACATAAACCACTCTTCCCTTATGATCACCAGTTCATTTGAATTGCTGAAAGCCCAAATGTGTATCAGACACCAGTGGGTGGATGCACTTTCACGAGTGTGCCAGCAAACAAAACAATCTGGTCACTGGTTCTTCTTCTACAGTGGACTCCCACCAGTAGACTCCCTGAGAGAAGGGCTTTCCTGACCATTACCACTGGACTCAGTGTACTTCTTCCATTGACTCCATAAGCCATTTAAACAAAACAGATTCTAATTTCATATGGTCTAAAGTCCAAGATATCAAATCTTGCCACAAAACAGAAAGCAGGAATATCTCAACACAACTGGATTGAAGTCCTTTAGTGGTTCATGTAAGACTCAAGATTGGAAGGCAGCACAAGTTTCCAGGTTCTCAGTATGTCCATATTGGGCATGTTGACAAACAGAAGTCGTGCAGAACCACTCTTAGAACTTGTGGTTATCCTTATGTTAGTTTCCTCAGTGTAAGCAAAGCAAATACATTTTTCATAATAAAAGTCATGCCAGATAGGGTTCTCAACCTCATATGCCTAATTGTAGTGTTCAGGAAGAGACTCACTTAGCACTATATATTCTTGCTTCTAGAATATTAAACTAGCTTTGATTAACAGTTTGTCAGATACATTGTCCAACAAATTCTTGCAGCCTATCACAAGTAAAAGACATCCACAGAATCTGAGCAATATCTTAGATGTATCAAAGTGAAAGCTAACTTGTATCATGCTCATATAGTAAAATATAATTATTCCTATGTTCCTTTCAAGTTACCTTCGGTTTATTCCACATAGAACAAAATTACACATATAGTTAATGTTCTCATCAAATGCACCTGAGACTGTGCTTCAAATGCAAAATTTTCTAAGATGCCTAACAGATGTATTTCCTTTAATGATGCACTATAAAAATATATATATAGCACTGTGCTCATTCTAGGTATTCTATGCACAACGTGACTCTGTAACTGAGTACAGTAGACTTCCGATAATCTGGAACCTATGGGACCTAGGTGGGTGCCGGATTATCAGATATGCCGGACTATCAGGAGGTACTATAAGATGGTTATATATACACACACACTGTATACATTATATACTGTATATAAAGTGTTCTTAACCCTTTTTATTGTACATACTGTATACAGTATACTGTAATGTTTTAGTTTTTTAAAGTCTTTTTTACCCTTTTTGCTCAGTTCAGCTGCTGCCGCTATTACCTTCTGACTCATTTTTTGCCAAAGCTCACTCACTGGGCTCTTGCCATTTTGATGCCGGATTATCAGGCGTGCCGGACTATTAGAGTTTTACTGTAATTCACAATTGTTTTGCCCTGTGTGGTTAGTTTAAAATAATGTATTTTTGCTCTACACACACACACACACACACACACACACACACACACACACACACACACGCGCCAAATACTTACGTTTAATACAAATGAAACTAAACAAGTACAGTAGACTTCCGATAATCCGGCACCTTTGGGAGTGCTGGATTATCAAATATGCCTGAGTACCAGGAGATACCACAAGGGGGCATACTCCCAACCCAATCCTCATCCCTCCCACTTTATGCTTGGGTCCCTGAGCCGCCGGTACAGCTGCGCATCTCCCTCCAGGCGCTGGGGCACATGCACTGAGCAGCCGGCTTTTCAATGAGCAACCCAATCCCCCTTCCCTTCTTCAGAGCCAAACACCTACCCTCCCTGCTATCACCCAATCCCCCTTCTCCCCCAACCTTATGTCAGGGTCCCAAAGCAGCTGCCTGTGCTCAGCAGCTGGCTGCTAGCACATGCAGGCTGGATGCTGTGTGTGCTGGGGACCGTGAGCGCGCATACGGCTCACAGCGGCCCGGCTGTGAGCGTGGCTGACCTGAGCAGTTCCGGGTTCCAGTTGATGCTGGACAACTGGATGCCAGACTATTGGAGTTTTACTGTACTTACATATTTTAGGAGCAAAACATTAGCTAACTGATGAACTACTCCAACCTAGTGCATCATCATTTACTTGGCACTGACAAAACACTCTGTTTTGCAGACAAGATCTCTACTTCAAAGAGCCTATGTTATGAACTACTAAATTTTAGTGTATGCATGTATCTACTGGTCCTAAGTTATATAGGAATTCCAATAGAATTGCATCAGATCACTGCATGACCAGCTGAAGAACACAGCCTGATAAATATTTTGTCTAATGCTTTAAGATGCAATAATTAGTGATTTTACATTGATTTTACAGATTTCAGGCTGATAACAGATCCATAAGGTCAGGAAGAAATTAACTGTACCTGGTGAGGAATGTTGCTTTTTGACACACTCTGTCTATTTCCAGTCAAGTATTTTGGGCTTGAAGTACAGCTGTGCTCCCAGTTCCACTCACAAGGGGATGGCAGGGTAGTAGTCTGTTTCCTAAAAAATAAAATTGCATTTAAGTCAAGTATAATCACAATGAAGGTGTCAAGCTGACCTGCACTAGTTCAATGGCTGAGAGTTCTATACTTAGAGGTCACAAATCAGTTATCCAAGTGCAAACTCCTCAGGCTCTACAATTGCCTTAACATACAGTCACAGACATTCCCTGTGGGTACACTGACCTGCCTTGCTACCCAGGTGAGTCTACCTTTGTGACAGTCCCTTACACCAAGTATCACAGCACTATTCTGGTCACTTCAGCCCCAAAGAACCAGTCATTTACCCAATGTCAACTGCACTTTACCTCCCACACCGAAGACAACACTTTTAACCAAACCTATAATAAAGTATCTAAAGATTTATTATATAAGAAAAAGAAATGACAGTTACAAGGTTAAAGCAAGTGAACATATGTAACCACAAAGGAGTTTCCATATTCAGATTTCAAATAATTATGGATGCTTCAATAATAAGTAAGCTCTATGGGACCTTTAGGGCTAACTCTGTCTAATTTCTGGAGATCTTTTGACTACACCTCATAATCCTTACACTACACTCCCAGGATCCAAGAACAGAAGAACGGCCATACTGGGTCAGACCAAAGGTCTATCTAGCCCAGTATCCTGTCTGCCAACATTGGCCAATGTCAGGTGTTGCAGAGGGAATGGATAAAACAGATAATCATCAAGGGTATGTCTAGACTACATGCCTCTGCTGACAGAAGCATGTAAATTAGACATACCGACAGTTGTCAGTGAAGCGGGGATTTAAATATCCCCCGCTTCATTAGAATAAAAATGGCCGCCACGTTGTGCCATCTCAGCTATTTGTTGGCACAATTTGTTGGCACAAACCGGCAGTCAAGACAGGGATCGGTCGACGAGGAAAGCCTTTGCCGACCGAGCCTGTAAACCTCATTTCACAAGGCATAAGGGATCGGTCAGCAAAGGCTTTCCTCGTCGACCGATCCCAGTCTTGACTGCCGGTTTGTGCCGACAAACAGCTGAGATGGTACAACACGGTGGCCATTTTTATTCTAATGAAGCGGGGGATATTTAAATCCCCGCTTCATTGACGACTATGTCGGTATGTCTAATTTACATGCTTCCATCGGCAGAGGCACGTAGTCTAGACATACCCTAAGTGTCCCATCCTTTGTCACCCATTCCCAGCTCGTAACAAACAGACTAGGGACACCATTCCTGGCCATCCTGGATAATAGCTATTAATGGGCCTATCCAAGCCACATAAAAGATATAATTCCTTCTTATTACAGGATTTTATTCTTTCCCCCTTGTGTTCGGAGCTGCAGACTCAGCTGATGGAAGGAATTTTCTTGCATCATTCATCTTAAGGATGAATTGGGGGAAAAACAAGAGTAAATAACAGTATCTTGCCAAGCCCCAAGATACAATCGGATTTGCTCCAGTCTCACAGACAGAGACAAACACCTACAAGATCTTTATCAGGAATGCGTAAAACAGAGCCAGACAGGTACCCAGAAGTCAACTACTTCAAGATAAGCCCAACAAGGAAAACAGAACACCACTGGTTATCACTGACAGCCCTCACCATAAACCCCTCCAGCGCATCATTAACCATCTACAACCTATCCTGGAAAATGATCCCTCACACTCACAGGTCTTGAGAGACAGGCCAGTCCTCGCCTACAGACAGCCACCCAACCTGAAGAAAATCCTTTCCAGCAGCCACACATCACACCTCAGATACACTCACCCAGGAACCTACCCTTGCAACAAACTCTGCCCACATAACTAAACAAGTGATACCATCACAGGACTTAACCACATAAGCCACAATATCAGGAAACCATACAACTGCACATCCTCTAATGTGATATATGCCAGCAAGTGCCAGCAATGCCCCTCTGCCATGTATATTGGCCAAACTGGACAGTCTCTATGATAAAGGGACACAAATCAGACATCAGAAATGGTAACACACATAAATCACAGGGGAACATTTTAACCCGCCCGGTCACTCAATCATGGATTTAAAAGTAGCCATTCTTCTACAAAGGAATGTCACTAACCAATTATAGAGAGAGTCTGCAGAACTGGAATTCATCTACAGATTTGACACTGTTACCCTGGGCTTGAAAAAAAAAAAAAAAGACATCAACTGGTTGGCACATTTCAAAGCCAATTTCTTCTGTCTTTAATATCTGCATTTCCACATCGAAAGCTATGTATTGACACAACCAGCCCACTTAATTAGCCTCATTAACCCAGGTCCTACAATTGTCAGGTATTTCTTCTGCTGTTTATATATAGCTTGGCTTCTTTTATTTCCATTTGAAATTAATCTGATGAGGTGGGTTTTTAGCCATGAAAGCTCATGATATTTTGGTTAGTTTCTAAGGAGCCACAGGACCTAGGTTCCCTGTAAGCTGTGCAGCTGTTTAATGAGCTCTACCAAGAAGCTCATTGAGTGGCTGGGGGAGGGGCGTCTTCCTGAGCAGCAGCTTAAAAAAGGAGCTGCTTGCTTGAAATGGAAGAACTCAGAGAGCAGGTAGGGAGGAAAGATAAGGAGAGGGGGAGGAGAGATAAGGAGGGAATAAGTGGCTGGGGGGGGGGGGAGCTGTAGGGTAGGAGTGTTTGGGGAGATGAGGAGGGAGTAATGGCTGGAATTTAGGAAATCCCATCTGCACCAGGAGAGGAGGTGGAGGCAGAAACCTAGCACTCTCCTCAAGCCTGATGACGTGACTTGCCACGGCCATACAGGAAGCCTGTGGCAGAACTGAAAACACAACCCAGGTTCTCTAAGTCCTGTCTTACACCTTGACAATCAGGCCAGCCTTCCTTTCCAAAGCATCTTATTCAAGTGACATTCTAAATCTCTACAGAAAGATACGGTCCTAAAGGTGGATCCACCTGTGTAGGGAATCATCATTTATACATCCTTCTGCTTAGTAATCCACAGCCACCTCTGGTGAACAAGGATAGCAGCAAGAAACATGGTGAAATAATTACCAGAAGAAATTCTTCAATTACCACCTAAATAAGGGTTAGACATTCTAACACCGTGAGCATGGCTATGTCAAGACAGCATTTTTTTTTTTAAGTTAAATAGTCTATGGCAACAACAATCCTTCGGGCTTGTTTCTACTTTTTAAAACAAACACTTTTCAACCCCAAATTCAAGATGTGAAAACTGATTGATGGTTTGTGGTTCTCTCCCTTTCCTCCCCCGCTCTCACTCAAGAAAATTCCCAGAGCGTAGTTGTGGCATGATTATGTAGCTGCAGGACAGAAGGATGCTTCAACATGTCTTTTGAGCAGTGAAAGATACATGAATATTCATAATGTCAATTTTATTGTTACAGCTGTACACACAATACTGATTTCCCTGGAAGCATCGGGACAGTTATACGTTGGGCTAAAAACTAACACACCATCTTGGGCATGATTTGGGGTCCTTATAGAGAGGTCAACAGTTATTAATACTCAACTGACACATACATCTCATCATTGTTCTACAGTGACAAACATAAGTGGTAAAGAAAGTAACCTTGATGGTGCTTTGGATCTTTAAATAAAAAAAAAATTGTGATATAAAAATAGCATGAGTTTTTCTCCTTTCAAAATAAGCGTTATTCTTCCATTTTATTCTCAGAAACTCTCCATTTACCATGTGACAGTGCTGGAGCAGGCAGGTGAGACCACGACTGTGGCCATACCAGAGTTCCCAATGGGCAGGCAGGATCCCAGCTGCAGTCATGCCAATGGCACACCAGAGTTACCTGTGGGCGGGCAGACCTGGAGCGGTACCTGCTACATAATGGGACCACAGCCTTGACTGCCCTGTGCTAGACCATCAATGGTTAACTGGTTACATGATATAATTGTAATCATTGAATTGGTTAACTGTTTTGGGCAATAGTTACATCCCTAGAAGAGATTACCTTGACCTGAACCTTTGTCCCTGGAAAATGATATAGAAAGGGGGAATTACAAACATGGTTTGATTTGATTACCTACGTGGCTCGATCATCTCATTGTAGGTTTACTGATCAACCAGTTAATATTTCAAGTATTTACGCCCAGATATTTACCTGTAACTGGAGCAACCATGTGAAGACCTATGCAACTGAAAACAGAACAACCCACCTGACTCTTAATCTCACCCATGACTGCAGCACGAGTTATTTTTGAGCTTTCACTTGTAAAGGTACATTAAAACCTCATTAAGCTCACATTGGCTTGTAATTAAAAAGAGCAATGACCATGTTGTGAACTCACTTCTGTTATGCAAACATGCTCTTTAAATGTTAAATCCCTTAATATAGAACACTCATATCATCCTCAATATCTTAGGTGTTGGAAAGAAAAGCAAACAAATTTATTGATGGGACATTGTCATCAGTAATTTGATACTAGCTAAAATTTGAAAATAGAGACAAAGTTTCAAAGATGCAAAAATTATTAATTAGAAAATTAGGTTGTTTTTTTAAAAAACAAAAAACAAAACCTTTTACATCAACCAAGGTTGTGTAAAGCCAACTTTGTTGCACTGAACACCACCATACATTCAGACAACTGAGAAATGCAAAAAGAACATGCAAATTGCTTTCCAACATGGCTACACAGGCTATTTCAAGAAACTACACAATCTGTTTATCAGCAAGTAAGGAGTGGCTGCAAAACTCAAACAGAGTACCACATAGGTACAGCTACAAAAGAGAAGAAAAGTTAGAGTTTGTGCAGTGCTAATAATGGGGTTGAACTCTTTCTAAACAGAGTGAAATGTGCACTCAGAATTAGGAACTCTTCCAATAAGTAATTTGTATCTTAAATGAGTATTTTAAGACTTTGTCCAGTTAATGGATTCATAAGAATTTTCCCTTGTTGCAATATCACCCTTGCAGCTCCAATGTGGGGATCTCTAACAGAAAGGAGGTGTTGAAATCTGTGTTGAAATCTGTGCTGTCTAAACATGCTCCGAGTAGGGTTAGATGACATGATTGATGCACTGATACCTTGTCTACTTTAGTGCTCCCACCACTTATAGCTTCACTGGAGCAACAACTGTAGGAAATTAAAAAAATAAATAAATAAAACCTTGGTGTAGAGACAGCCAAAAGGGGCTATCCTGTCAAATCTGGTTTAGGTTTTGTATCAGCAAACTTGAAAAAAAAAAATATCTGAAGGCGCACAGGAATATTTCCATGAATTGGGTTTAACAGAAGCTGTTACTTAACTTGCTTTATACATTTGAAAAAAAGAAAAATATTCCTGTACAGTGTTTCTAACAAAAACACTGCAGCATCCTGATGTAGAAAAACATGAAAATAACTGACTAGAAACAGATTACAAAACTAAACTGAAACTATCTGGTCTATTTACATCTTTGAAATGGAGTAAAATGCAAAAAAAAAAAAAAAAATAGCAACAACCTAGAGCACTGAGACTTAATTGCTTTCAGCTTTAGACCTCTAACATACATAATTAGTAATACGGCATTTTTTTAAAAGATGTGTATTTAATCCATCAGTGCCACATGGACATATCCCATTTTTAATGGCATTTTTTTTCCATTGAAACAAAGGATTTTACTGCCCATTTAACAAAATAAATTAATTCCTGGAAACTGATTTATCTTAAATGTAAGAGACCTTTGAGATATTCAGTAGACAAAGCAATATTGAACCTCCCTAAAGAAATCAATGCTTTTATTTTCCATCTTCAGGAGCTGAGAGATTTCCAACAAAAAATGTACATGAAATATTTAAGGAGAAAATTAATCGAGGAATAATCAAGCTGCAAAATACCCTCTACAGTAGCGAACGAAATGGGTATGCTCCAACTTATCTACTCAGTTTTCAAACAGAAGTTTGCACAGAGTGTTAAATGTTACTTCCAAATTACCTGAAAATGGCCTTGCCAATCAAGACCAGCATACATATTTCCCCAAGAGAAACTACATTCTGCACTGGTTACTTCATAACACTATGTATTTTTTTAAAAGATTAGTGCTTTATGAAGGATTCCTCCTTACTGCAGATAACACAACTTCCTAGGTCTGGCTGTGTGCAGCTTTAAGGCAAAATGTTTGTCTTTCACAATTACTCATTGACTTGCTATTGACATACTCACCCCGGATGTTGCCAAAGGTTTGCATGTCTCCCCTCCGGAAGCAGTTCTCTCTTATTAACGGGGGTGATGCCAATCGCAGCTTCTAGAATTGTTATATATTTCTTATACCTCATTCTGCCTCTTTCAACAAACCACCAAGCTAAGTTACAATCCGTGTTCAGATGCAACATCTGAAGTCATCTCTCCTCAGCAATCCACGCTTCTGCCTTTTTAACCGTGCTGCACATTATAAGCTGGAGTAATAAAAATAACTTTTTGTGCACGGGAGAAGGAGGGAAGGAAGAGGGGCAGAGAAGAAACAAAAATAAACTGCCAGATTCCCTGAAACGTCACTGTTACATAATTCTAGCGATCTTTGAAGAAAGCACTAATGAAAACGATTCAGAGACAATCATGGTTCTAAGCCTGGTCTGATAATGTACACTCTTCAATTTACTAATCCTCAGCTAAATCTCTGAGGTTTATAATCTTCCAAGTACTAATAGAGTATTGGCGATTTCTCTCTCAAATCAACTCAAGGATAGTAAAGATGTGTTCCCAGAAGCTGATATTGTTTCAGATACTTCAGAATACAAACACCTACCCTGTTACACACTCACATGAAACCCCCAGTATAGGAGGACTCTATTCAGTTTATGTACGGTTTATTCAGCACAAAGTTGGAAGGCAAGGAAGAAATGTTCACTTAAGTGCTTAATTCTGCACAAGTAACCAAGCTTGAGACTTTATTATAATGCCTACTTCTATAGCCACTGCACAGTACAAATCTCACTTCACACAACTATGGAAACTGTTTTTCATGTGTTGAAATTATTCCAACCCAGGCAAATTACTGCAGATAGCAAAACTTTTAGGTATGTTAGAAGGGTGGAGAGAGAAGGGAGGAGTGGGTGTGATGGCACATTTCATGTTAGATCAGGTGTAGTGCCAAAGCCTAAAGGTAAAATTATCCAAAAGAAATAGGAGAATCACATTTGATTCCAAAAGACTTTTTAAGGCTCTAACAAGCAGCCTACTCTCTTTGGAATCACACACAGATACACTGTAGCATAAGAGTGAGACTGATTAGCTTTTTATTTTTACAAGGGGATAGAAGGAAGAGAAGTATTTGCCCTGAATTCCTGGGCCAAAATCTTCCTTCCTCTCACTGCTATTCAGTGTGCTATGCCTAAGAATACGCTTTTGTCCTTAAGTCTCAGAGGGGTAGCTGTGTTAGTCTGTAACTTCAAATAAACATTGCATAATCCTGTAGCACCTTAGAGACTAACATTCCTCAGATGAGCTGAGAGGAGAAAAAAGGGGGAACCGCACAATTTATTATACAAGGGGGGGGGGGGGAGTACCTGTCAGCTGTAGTGCCAGTGCTAATAAGGCTAATTGAGTAAGATTCTTCCAATTCAGTAGTGTAGGCTTTACATAGCCTGAAAGATGCTTTGGGATATTTTGGGACAGAAAGCATTCTCTTACAATAAATAATAAGATGTATGAATGTAAGGCCACTCCTACCTTCAATCTTTAATAAATCCTTGAACAATCACTGCAATGTCTTTACTACTAGTAATGTCCAGCATTACTGGCATGTCTACAGAGCAGGGTTACATGCATTACAAGCGTATGCTTTAGAAATCACACCAGCTAGTCCATGAAAACCCACGAATGTGTGTTGAGAGAGTGCTTGAGAAATCACACCTCCATAATGCACATTACGCCACTGTGGAAACATGTCATGCTATTTTGACTTTATCAAGTTGCCTTACTTATAGCACCACAAGATACACAAAGAAACTGAATACTGAAGACAAGTTTTAAGGTAGCACACAGTCTCAGGTGCATTATTAAATAGCAATTAATTGGCTCAGTTGTACACAAACAAGACAAAATTCAACACCCATGGGTCAGCAAGAAGCTGCTAAAGATAAGAGGCAGGTGGAAGCATTAGCATGGTTTTTTCTTAACTAGTTATAAATGCATAACCATAGTGTAATCATATCTGAACACATTCTCATGTGGAGGATATGCAATGTGAAAATACGTATAATCATAGTCAAGTTTCTTGTAACATTAACATAGTAACATGGAAATGAAATCCACATTGCAACAATATATTTTCTGCAAAAAGATCCTTTGTGGCTA